>NW_022437029.1:1026731-1097995 GCF_009761245.1 Sapajus apella | reverse complement strand
AAAAAAAAAAAAAAAGGATCAAAAGAATGAGAAGGAACTCTATCATTTTAATTAGGTTGTGTTTTTCCTGTCATGTTGTTCCTGGCACCTGCTGGAAGTAGGGTTTGGTGGCAACTTACTCCCAAGCAGTAGAGTGGTGACCGCCCTGGAGGGCATGTGGCCCCAGGAAAGACCCCAGGCATTAGTGGTCCCCTGGGACGGGGAGCCCAGCCCAGCCCAGCCCAGGACACATCAGCACATCAAGAAGCTGCCTCACCTGTTGGAGACCTCAGCTCCCAGGGATGTTACCATAGCAGGAAGAGCAGTGCAGAGTGTCTGGTCCAGTGGGCCTTAGTGAAGGGGTTAGATTACTACTACTGTGAGTAGCATGGAGTGTGCAAGAAAGGGTAATAATTCCACTCTGGCGTTTTTATTTTTAGGTAAATAGATTTCAAATCTAAACTCATCCTAATATAGCCTTTAATGTTGTAGGACAGAATTTCTTTTACAGTTTTAGTCTAGTAACCAAGGAATCACTTCATACAGATTTCCAGCTGTGTCATTCACATGCATTAATGTTTAAAATGAAATTTACATGTAACTTACTTTCAACTCAGCTGTTTTCCCTTTTGCAGTTTCTCACTGTTTGCTATGGTGCTCTGTCTACCCCTCACCCAACTCCTAACTAGTGCTGGAGCTCTGTACTTCATAGTGCTTTAACCAGTTACTTCAGAGAAGCAGAAAGCCTTCTGCTAATGTTTGAGTGAAATTCCAGCAGTTTGAACCCTGCGCATCAGCGTTTGGAAGGCATTTTCAGCACAGGCTTTCTGCACAACCTTCTCCCACTTCCCTTCCCATCTGCTGGCCTCTTCCTGCTCACCCCCTTATAGCCCCCTCTCCAGCAGCCCCCAGCGGCCAGTGTTCTGTGCTCATCCACTGGTGTCATTCTTAGCTCCCTGTTGTTCATTCCCTTTGGTGTGTCCCAGCTCCTTCCAGCTCAGAACTCACATTCTTCATGAGGCCTCCTTGTCTGGTTACTACGCCGTCCCCTCCAACGAGTTGTCATTCCTCCTGGTCAGCAATCTGCATAGAGGCCATGTGCTTTTATTTCTCTGCAACTGACCTCAGTTTGTCAGTTATGTGTATTTTCTTCCCAACTAAATCACAACTTGGATAGGTCATTTTCTCTTGCATGCCTTTTCCAATTCTGTTCTACTCATTCAGTCAACACATAGGAATTGAGCACCCATGTGCCAGGCCATGTGCTAGGTGCCTAGGCAACAACAGTGGACAAAAAGACCACGTCCTTGTCTTCGAAAAATTCATGGTTTACAAAGTACCTGATGGGTCAAGTATTCAAGAAAGACTTCATGAATAACTCAAAATAGTTTCAAACGATATGTGAGCCAGGGAGATGTTTTAGCTCTAACTCTGGTTATTTACTCTTGACAGTTAAATAGATTCATCTGGTGTGACCTATTAAAATCCCAGCTGTCTTAATAATCATAAATTGTAAAGCTCTTGGGTAGACCCTGATTCACCAATGCTTATAGCTCTCCTCACAGTCATCACTGTCCCCCTTCGCTGAGTATGTCCTTCCGCATCTGTCCTGCCAGAGCTTCCTTGAACATGGTATTTCACAGATTGTCTGGGGCAGAGAACCAGGTTACATTTAGTTCACAGCCCACTCCACATGCAGCTCCCCAGGTGAGTTCAGCAATACCTGAGTGCAACCTGGACAACATGGTGAAACCCTGTTTCTACAAAAAAATACAAGAATTAGCTGGGCGAGGTAGCATGCACCTATAGTCCCAGCTGCTCAAGAGGCTGAGGCAAGAGGATCACTTGAGCCCAGGGGTGACAGAGTGAGACCTTGTCTCAAAAAAAAAAAAAACCCTCCAGACACACACACACACACAATACATGAGTGGATATATACCCTGTTCAGGAGACAGGTCCACTGATCTCACACTTGGTTGCTGCAGCAATGTCAGATTGCCACAGAAATACGTAGGGAAGTTCTGTATTTTCCTGGTCCTGGCTTGGCCAGGTGGGTAGCACAGCTTTAAGATGCATCTTGGGTGTGGCCACTCAGTCCAGATTCCACATTCAAGCAAGCAGGACAGCCCTTCTGTGCTGCTGCAGTGGCCAATAACATCTGCAGCAGAGGTCCATCTTGGCCTCTGTCATGTGTCTCCCTCCTGCTAGACTTCACCATCCTTAGGGAGAGAAACTGGGCCCTGTTGGTAACCCCATGGCCTGGCACAAAGCGGGTGACCCATAAATGTGTGTGGATGAAGTAGATGAATAGCGCCTCCCATTGATGGAGCAGCTGTTAGCTTAGAATCTAACTAACCGGAACCCTGTCACAGTCACAGGGGAGTGGGTACGGCCCCTGCGTGCTGCTAGCTCTGCTCTATTGTCCTGAGAGTTGTGCTCAGGATAGGGTGCGTGGCTAGAGTGTTTGACTTTACACTGAAGTCTCTAATGAACTTTTCTTAGAAGGAAATACAGTGTTTTACTCCCCAGTGCCTGAAAAGAAGCTACCAATTTGCCCCTGCCATTGCCACCACCACCCCCAGTAAGGATATGAGTATAAATTAAAATAACATTCTTTATAACTCCGACTCACCAAAACATAGTCAAGACAAATTGTATTTATTTTTTGTTTTTTATTTTTATTTTTATTTTTGAGACAGAGTCTCACTCTATTGCCCAGGCTGGAGTGCAGTGGCACGATCTTGGCTCACTGCAACCTTCACCTTCCAGGTTCAGGCGATTCTAATGCCTCAGCCTCCCAGGTAGCTGGGATTACAGACATGTGCCACCATGCCCAGCTAATTTTTTGTATTTTTAGTAGAGACAGGGTTTTACCATGTTCCCCAAACTGGTCTTGAACTCCTGAGCTCAGGCAATCTGCCTGCCTCAGCCTCCCAAAGTGCTGGGATTACAGGCATGAGCCACTGCACCCAGCCAAGACAAATTAAAGAAGGCCAAAAAATTGAGAGAACAACAGTGAAGATAGATTTGAAGAAGGAGTTTGTTGTTTTTACATATATGATGTATGTATTTGTTACATCTTTGATTTTGTGTCTATATCTTAAAATGGAACTAATTTCAGTGATTTTATTAATTCTTTTCAGCAATTAAGTGTCCATTTTTTACAGGATACAGAAAAGCAAAAGGGAAAACAAGCCATGCCTGAAAAACATGAAAGTGAAATGTCTCAAGTGAAGCAAAAAAGCAAAAAACTTTTAAATATTAAGAAAGAAATCCCAACAGATGTGAAACCCAGGTGAGAGAAATAAATGTACAGAGAAATAAGGTATATAAAGAAGTTGCTGGCGAAAGCCAGGTGCTGTTTTGATTTCATTGGCTGGTTGGCTTTTAAGGGGATTTGTAGGAAAATCCAGGTGCTGCATCATATTCCTCTTGGGATTTTTGACACCTGATGTGCACTGTTGTTGACTTGGGGACAGCCATGTGCTTCTCGGGTCAGACATGCTGTGGGCAGAGCTCACAATGTGTTGTGAAAACTTAGAAGGAAAATTTCCATTGGTGATTCAGTCCCAGGCTGAAATCCATTTTACTTCTGCATAAAGATAACCTTCATGATTAAACCACAGGTACAAGCACAACTTTCCTCCAAAAGAACTCTGAGTTTGTTGAATCATTAACCCAGTTGGGATCTAGAATTCTATGCCATAAAACTTGGAAAAGTTTACCTTAAAAATGCTTCAGGGCAGGTGTCACCAATCAGAAGATTCTACCATTAAACAACTCCAGTTCATCCCCATGGGATGGGATTCAGGTGGCCCCCACAGGGAGGGCTTATGCAGGTGGTTCCCCAGGGAGATGAGTAAGTTGAACTATTGGGTTACTAACTGAAGTTACTTTACATTTTCATTAAACTTTGGCTCAGCATCTACCTGATAAGTTAATTTTAGTGTTGGTGTGTCAGTAATGCCTTTCCTGGTTCATCTTAAAGAACTGTCATCAGCGTGGGAGCCACCTTGTGGGTAGTGATCAGTGGGAGGTGATCGAGGAAGCTGAAGAAATTAAGTGTAAATTTAAAAGGAAGACATGGCTTGTCTGTCATCGTTAAGTGTGGGCCTTAGATTTGTGGAAGGTCTGTTCTTACTCTGATCCGGGGAATCATACTTGAGCTCTGCAAAAACACCACTAACCTAGACTCCGTAGATTATACGGCTTCCGGCAGGGCCAGTCCTGTTCTGTAGAACCCAAAAGCTAGTAAGAAATTACTGATTACTGCAGCAAAATTTAACCTTGTCCCTGAATTTACGAAATAATATAGTATGTGGCGATGATTAGTAATGAAATACTTGTACCTAAAATTTACTCTTTTGTGGAAATTGTTAGTTCAAGTGACCCAGGCCCACAGTTTGTTGAGAGTAGTCTGGCCCAGGTAGAAGGAACGTCAAGCAGAGTGGTGTGAGGTGGCTGATAGTTTGAGGGGGAGAGAGAAAAGGAGACCACCTCTTCTGAAGAGGAGGTTCACATACATGGATCTCTCTTGAGAGAAATCCACCTGAGGCGCCAATATCCTGGCACCCTAGGACAGGAATAACACTGGGCTATTGGCTAGAGATTCTTCTTCTAGGTCTTTTTCAGATTTAGGTGACTGATCAGATATTTTAAAGTAAATGAGGCCAATAAGTCCAAATAATGAAAATCCGAGTTTTAACATTTGCAGAAATCTTGCGAGGTAAATAGACATGCAATATTTCCTATGATCATAAGTTTTTAAACCAGTGCTTCTAAGAATTATCTTAGAGATACCATTCCATAGGTGACTGTCACCAAATTGGCCCTGTTTATTAACCCTGATGCCTGAGCTTAGTATTTTTTAAGCAGATAGAACACATTAATCCTAATCCCCCATCCCTGTTCCACTGATTTATGTTGTATTCTGATTTTTTTTTTACAAGTTGACCACCAGCAAATTTGCATTTGAAAAATTAGTCAAAGACATCACTTGAGTGTCACTACTTTTGCAAGATATTTAGTTCTCTGGTAAACCAAAAAGCTTAGAGTGGTCAGTCCTGAACTGCCCAGTCAAGGGGCAGTTATAGCAATAACTCGTGTTCTCTCAATGTGTAGTTAAAAGATAAATCATTACCAGAACACAATTCAAGCCATGTGCTTGAAATTGTCTTTTGTAACTGGAGAGATCTATATGCAACCTGTCTTCTAATCTCCTTTATCTAACCTGTTTAAACTAACTGATCTGTTGTTTTTCTGAACTCAAGGATGAAAGTATTGAGAGTCAGAATTTATTAATCAATCAATTTATCAATAAAGACTTTTTTTTAATAACAGGAGAAGGTTGGCTTTCTGAATAGAGCCATTCTCTGACTCCACTCTGTTCTGTTAGTAAATGTCAGACACTGTCACTCAGAATCACTAGCTTTAGTGATTCCTGAAATTTCTGTCACCTTTTAGTGTGTTAATATATGATCCCACATATCTGAAAGACATGTGCACATCTTTTAATAAGATATATTATTAATAAGGCATATATCATCACTTTCTTTTGGAAGCTTTATAAGAGGTGACAAAGCCAGAGGAGTGGCTCAGCCCCATCCATCCACACTCCCAAGAGTTGACCTCAAAAAAAATCACTTCCTAGGAAATACTGTGGGGCTGCAGCAACGAAATCTGATCTAACCATGTTTTCCACCTGTGGCAACATAGAAATGGGCCTGCAGACCTCCAGAAGACTGTATTCTATGTCAGAGACGCCAAGGAATGGGAATCAGATCTCAGGCACTAAAGATTTCTGCAGAACCAGGAAGGGCCCAGGGCATCCTTGCTCTAGGACTCTGTGTATCCACTGATGTTTTTGTTTTTCTATTTGTTTGTCAACACTATATGTTTACATAAATGTAATAATCTAAAATAAGCAAAAGATATTAAGTAGATAAACTAATCATATTCTCTCTAAAAATCTGCATAAATACTTGCTCAACTCAGGGCCAAGGGCCATGGACACCACACTGCACGTGCCAGCCCCAGACCTGTCAGCACAGAGAAAACACTGCTGTACTGTTGGTCATGTCCCTAGCCCTCTCCTAAGCTCTGCCTCTCTCCTCCCCAGACAGGGGTGTGTACTGTGTATTACAGAAATAAAAATAGGCCATGCTTGAGTTAGGTGTAACATTGTGAAAAGCAAAAATAAGAATGTGACACCTCAGAATATTTTTTAAAAAGTTGTGAAAAAGTGGGGGGAAATATATTATAAAAAATAGGCCAGGAGTGGTAGCTCATACCTATAATCCCATCACTTTGGAAGGTCAAGGCGGGAGGATTGCTTGAGCCCAGGAGTTCAAGACCGCAACTTACAAAGTTTTTTTCTTTTAAATTAGCCATATTTGGTGGCACACACCTGTAGTCCCAACTACCAGAGAAGCTGAGGCAGGAGGATTGCTTGAGCCCAGGAGTTAGAGACTGCAGAGAGCCATGATTGTACCACTGCACTCTAGCCTGGGCAACAGAGCAAGACCCTGTCAATAAATAAATAAAGCCTGGCATCTGAACCACTTTTCTGTTTTTCCTTTTTAAAAAAGAATCACTTCAGGCCAGACATGGTGGCTCACACCTGTAATCCCAGCACTTTGGGAGGCTGAGGAGAGCAGATCACCTGAGGTCTGGAGTTCCAGACCAGCCTCACCAACGTGGTGAAACCCCATCTCTGTTAAAAATACAAAAATTAACCAAGCATGGTGGCACACACCTGGAATCCCAGCTAATCAGGAGGCTGAGGCAAGAGAATCACTTGAGCCTGGAAGGCAGAGGTGCAGTAAGCCAAGATTGTGCCATTGCACTCCAGCCTGGGTAACAAAGTAAGACTGTGTCTCAAACAAACAAGCAAAAAGAATCACTGAAATTAAGTTGGCTGTTACTCATTTTATTCAGAAGCCTTAAAAAAGATTTCTTAATAGAGATCATCTGACTTAATTTAGGACGTATGAATCAGTAAAAATAACAGTAGTTGTCTGGCACCTTTTTTCTTAAAAACCAGTTACTTTTACAGTGGTACAGAATTACGTTTTGTATAAATAGATAACCACACACACTTAAAAATAGATCACACCCACACCACCTCCACCACCACAGAGGGCTGGTATCTACTATGGGAGCCTTTGGGGATTTTTTTTAGAAGATGGAGTTTTTAATTAATACTGTCAGTCAAGAGTGGAAGAAGGACAAAAGATTTTATAACACTGTAGCATTCATCATCTGCCCCATAAACAGTGGATTTTTCACTTCAGTTTGTTATTTTACCTGAAACTCTACCTGTTTGGGCTAATGGAAACCCTTTGGGTTTTTGGTTTGCTCTCTTACAAATTCCAGATATAATACCTACTTATTATGGAAAATTTGTGAAATACAGAGAAGTAAAAGAATGAAAAGAAAATGTCCTTTGACCCTACTACCTTATAAAATGTTTGTAAATAGCCTTCTTAAATGTATTTATTTATGAGCTCACACTTCACATGGGGGATGTTGGGGAGCAAGGGTGTTGTGGTACCATTAGGTCTGGAAAGTTTGAACTCTTCTCACCTTTGAAATCTGCTGTGAATGAGCACAGTGGATTGCCTCTGACCTGGAACTTAGCTGACATGCACTATATCCTGTGAGTGAGGATGTGGGGTGGGAGGACAGAAGGCAAGGTGGTGTATGAAGAACTTGGAAGATGGTGCCAGGAGGGTTGGGAGCAGGAAGCACACTGAAATGTGGAAAATGTTGAAGAGTCATCCATTTTATACCGTCTGTGTAGACTTTGTGGGTTTGTAATGAAAAGCTGGCTCTCAGCTCAGCCCTGAACTAACAGCTGTCACCAGGAAGTCCCTGAGGATTCTTGGGAAAATTTCTCCAAAGGAGCCCCTGGGCTCTCTGCGCTGCATCTCAGCTTTTGCTAGAAAAGGTCCTTCTTGGACCACATTAGCTAAGCTCCTTCTGGAGGTCCTCCCAGTCCCAGATATGGTCTTGGTGGGCATTAGAGATGCGACTTCATAAAGATTGCCTTTGTAGCCCATATAGGTACTCCACTCACAGTGCTGTCTTCCATGAGCCAGCTACCCAGTTCATTTCTTTCAGAGATTCATTCTTTATGGCTGCTGTCTCCCAGCAGGTTTTCCTGTCCTTATTGATCTTTGAAAACTTAAGATAGCCTATCATGCTTCCCATTTTGTGTGGCTGAAAGGAAGTTGAGAGTCAATTAATTGTCCTATTTATGCATGCTTATTATCTTAAGCTTATCTCAGAGTCTTTCAGAAAGCATGTCACTCTAAATAAATCAATTTAAAAACTATTTAAATGTTTTGCCTAAGATTAACCCAAGCTCAAGAATAAGAAAGAAAATTCATCCTAGCCCACTCCCTGCAGTAACCAGGAACTTAGCTCTGGGTCATCTTATAATTTTTATGAGAAAAATGTGTTCAGTTTTGAATAGTGGAACCTTTAATATTATAGATCAGATCTTTCAAAATCTTCATGTTCAGGAATCTTACTGGTGGTAGTCTAGATGCTGGGAGAGACTCACAAGCAAAGTGACTGCACTTTCAGCCCTGAGCAGCAAGTTGGTGCTAAGGGTTTTCTTTCTCCGCCTTATCTGAGATAGATCCTTCCTTCCTGCTACATATTATTAAATAATGGACCTCAGTTCATTGTCAACACTCAGTATAGCAAAGGTTCAATCTGCAATTGCTGAATGTCTGCTGGGCAGTCTTAGCTACAGTGCTGGGCATGCAGCCAGTCCTGAGTTAGGACCAAGAGTAGGTAACACCCCAGGAAGCCACATTAGCTTCCTACATGCAGTTGCATTGCAGAAGAATTACAATCTTGATGACTTCAGTCCTCCAAAACAAAGGAATAAATTTGTATTTTCCATCCATGATTGTCTTTCAGTTCATTAGAACTACCATATACTCCCCCTTTGGAAAGTAAGCAACGTAGAAATCTCCCAAGCAAGATTCCTCTTCCAACTGCAATGGCAGGTGGATCCAAATCACGAAATTCCCAGAAAACAAAAGGTACTGTCATTTTGTTCTCTGTGATCATGTCTTCCCGATCTTTTCATAGTGCACTATATTAATAATTGTTGTGCATTATCAGTAAGCAATCAGTAGTTATTGTAAGGCTTAAGGCTGTGTTCTTGTTCTCTTTAGAAGGTTTATTGAAATAGACCTAAAAGAAAGGAGTTATCCTTCATTAACCATGTTCTTTTCTGATTTTTGTACAGGTACAAATAAGTTAGTGGATAACAGACCGTCTGCCCTAGCAAAATTCCTCCCGAATAGTCAAGAATTAGGCAACACCAGTAGCTCAGAGGGTGAAAAAGACTCTCCTCCACCGGAGTGGGATTCCGTTCCAGTTCACAAACCCGGCAGCTGTAAGTATAGTGGTTATACTCACAGGGCTCCACTTACCCACAGCCCACCCCACTCTGGAACTCTACAGGGGCATGCTGCTTTAAAGGGAGACCCATTGGCAGTGCTTTGCCAGCCAAGAGTCCATGCCCCTGTAGAGTTAACTAGCCTAGCCAGTGGCAAAACTGCTGTAGGCTGAAATCAATCCTGGTAAGATTATTTATATCAGGGTTATCATTAAACAGTTCACATCAGGGCCTTTTCTTTTTTCAGGAAGCTGGTATACTAGCACACCACTGCCCAATGTGCAAAATGGAACGGTCTGTTTGGAGTGGTTAATCTTCTAAAGAATTGTTTGCTTTACAAAAGCATTAACTTTACCTGATGAGTTCCTCATTTATAGTGTACTTGTTTTTGTAAAAATTCCATTTCCTCCTAACTTCACCCACGCCTTTTTACATAAGCAACCTACACAAAGGTTTTGTTATTTTTCTCACTACCTTCTTGACCTTGTTTCTCCAGTTTAGCCTGCAGTAAATCAAGACGGTAAGCACAGTCGACTAAAATAGAAGTCCTCACCCTATAGACACTTGACCTGAAAAAGGGGATAACAGAGACCAGAAAAGGTAGGGGCTAACAACAGGGATTTGGGATCAAGAGAGGTCCTTAGGACTGATTGGTCCACACTCACCGCTGTGTTCAAGTGTACCAGAAGGCAAGTAAGGAAGACCAGGGGTGCAGTCAGGTTTGAGCAACAGTCAGGTCATTGAAGGTGAAGGGCAGGCTCATTGGGTTGAATGAGGGCAGAGACCCTGGAGGCTCGGATAGGGCGTCCACACTCTAGCCAGGATGTGTAGATACATCCTGGAAAGAGATGCCCTCTGAGATATATCCTGTAGCCCTATTTGCCATGAGACATTCTGGCACCTTTTAATACTACTTTTTGCCTGGGGTGAGATACAATCCTAAATCCTCATTGACTCAAGAAATTGAAGAGACCATGGGTGGCCCGTGTGTCCAGGTGGGATGCTTCTGCTTCCTAGAGCCCCCTGAGGTTTCCACTGGCCGTTGGCCCTTGGCTTGACACTCCATGATTTAGGCAGTTCCCCTTTAAACAGATGCCACTTTAAGCAACAGAACACAGTCCCCGGAGCCAGTTTCACAGGGGTGTTCTGAGACCCAGTGAAGTGACACGAGCCCTGCTCGTGACGTAACAACACAAGCACACAGAATCATGCTGCCAGGAGAGCAGGCAACAGTCAGACATAGCCACAAACTGGCTGGCAGCACCCCACCTAATGGCACCTGAGCCATGTATTGGCATCATTCCTCAATGTGGAGGGGAAAGGATGACAGGACCCAACTCCAGGCAGGAGATTTTGGTGCCACCCCTCGGGGGAGGAATGTGGGAAATTGCAGGCCAGCCATCTGGAGGAGGAACTATGAAGAGCCCAGTGCTGCAAGCCTCAGTTTCCTGCCTGGCTCTTCCGCAGAGGCCAACTGGTGCATCTGAGCATGGTGCTTCAGGAAGAACTCCATGGTGTGCAGTTGGGGAAGAGGCGCAGAGCTTATCTTCTCAGCCCACATCTGTGCAGTCCTTTTGTGTTTTTCCATCCAAGCAATCCCTTGCATTGGTTCCAAGCCCAGTGACCTCTCTGCTGTCACTGCCAGCCTTACTAGAAAGTTCCAGCAGAGATCCACTCGATAGAGTATGGGTGGAGGAAACCTGCGAGAGTCCCTCCCACACACTCTCCATCACTTGTACCTATTTCCTCTGCCCCCGTTTTCTCATCCTCTTTTCTCCCACTGCCTGCCTTGGTGTTTCATCTTGCTTAGACCTGAAGTTCTACGAGCGCCGTTAGCAGTACCGAGCTTAGTGCAGTTCTTGGGGTGAAAGCGTTGGTCCCACTCAAGACTGTGCAGCCAGCATGTGGCAGTAGTCACTGGGGGAGTTGTGCAGCCTGTGTAAAGATCTCTGCCTCCCAACTAGCACCTCTTGGCATGGTACCCTGTACCATACAAGTTGTGGAGAAAATTCTCCTTGAATAATTTCATTATTTAAAAATAGAAAAAATACAAAAGGGTTATTAAAAGGAAAGGCAAATCAGAAGCCACAAAGGAAAAATTTAATAATATTTGAATCAAAACGTTCTCTAATTGCACCCACTGTGCTATTGGTCTCTCCTCTGCTTCTCCCTCAAGCACTGTTCCGTGGGGGCTTTTCCTAACTTCCCTTTGCTTTCCCTGTTTCATTCCATCATTACTGTCTTGGGAGCATTTGCAGCACTGAGCCCTGTGAAACACATTCCACCCACGAGAGCTGCCAGCATCTTTCCCTAGGACAGGCACCTCGGGTGGTTGAAGCATACGCAAAATGGGGCTCCAAGTGTGGGTGGAGAATGAGGGAATGTGTCACTGCAGGAGCAGGGGAAGGCCAGAGAAGGTGGCTAGGGAAGGGTCAGGACAGTACAAATAGCAAGCTGTCAGTGTAGACGTTGTGTCAGTTGGGAGGCCTCAGAGGAGCCTGAGGGGGACATAGAGATTTGAGCAGGGCTTGTACAGGAGACTGGTGCGAGACATGTCCTGAATGTGGGCATCAGGTCAGCAGATCCACAGAACCAGCAAGGAGGGGGCCCACATCATCAAGGGTGAGGGTGGGCGGCTGGGAGACAGGACCGCCTGGCACAAGCAGCACTGGGGAAGGTGGGAGAGAAGGTAGCAGGTGGCCCTAAGGATGAGGAGTGGAGAGCATGGGCTTTGAAGAGAAGGCTGCTTTGCTCAGCAGGGCCACGCTGGAGTCTTGACCCAGCCACAGCATGGAGAGCCTTATTCTAGCCCTGAGTCCTGGGGGTGAGGAATAAGCAGCTTGTGCTGGAGAGTATCACCAGGGAAGCAGAAGCAGCAGGCAGAGCGGCTGCAGTGTGGCAGTGAGGGACAGGGTAAGTGGAGCACGGTGTGCTCAGGGCATGCAGAAATCTCACAGGGCCTGAGAGGCCAGCCAGGGGGCAAGGGGGAGGATGCCCAGTTGGGCAGGCCTGGGCTAAGGATCATTACCCGTGGTGATGGGAGTTCGCAGGGCCCAAGCCCTTCCTCACCTTCTTCCTCTTGCAGTAGCTACAGCAGCACCAAGTTGCACACAAGAGATGTGCAAAATGATACATTTTTCTGATAAAAACTATACATATTTCCATTTACTGGATATAGAATACTCTTTTATGACTGAAATTTTTAATTTTTTTTTTAAGAGATGGGGTCAGGCTGGAGTGCAATAGTGTGATATAGCTCACTGCAGCCTCCAACTCCTGACTCAAAACAATCCACCCACCTCAGCTCCCCAGAGTGCTGAGGTTACAGGCCCGAGCCACTGTGCCAAGCCTGTTTTAGATTTTTAAAACAGGTGTATAGATATTACTTTAAAGAGCACACCATATGCAAGGAGCTGTTATCCTTATAAAATAAGGATCAGAGCTGCACATCCCAGTTACGCCGACAGAGAGGCATTACCGAACTTGGGCACTCAGCCCAGAGCACTGCACCTCGCACAGCTGTAAACTGCATGTAGGCACGAGGCTTTTCCAGGTCCCCAGGCAGCGGCCTCAGCTGTCCACCCCTGGAGGATGTGGAAGACCCTCCTCCCCTGCCTGAGGTGGGAGAACTGAAGACTTTAAAGGTCACCACGCAACACAGCAGGGACAGGGCACACGCTTGCTCCCTCAGATCCCCCAGTGCAGAGACATGTGGCTGCTTTCTCTTTAAAACCTGTTAAACAGAACACATCTAAGAGCTTTCGTTTGTTGTCTTTGTAAAAGCGCTTGAGTTCTGCATAGTCTTAGAGAACATAAAAAGTGATTTGAAAGAGTACTAATCAAAGCACCACATTAATGAGCCCTTTTCTTTTTAATTTCCAGCTACTGATAGTCTTTATAAACTTTCTCTGCAAACCCTCAACGCAGACATTTTCTTAAAACAACGCCAGACCTCACCGACACCTGCCTCCCCATCTCCCCCAGCCGCCCTTTGCCCCTTCGTGGCCCGGGGCAGCTACAGCAGCATCGTCAACAGCAGCTCCAGCAGGTAGGCCTGCTGCTTGCTTTCCATTCCTCAGCTCGAAACGTGCCTAAAAACCGATGTCACGCTCTTTAAATGTAAACAGCCACCCCAGACCACTGTCTGGTGTTACTTTTGAGAGCTGCGGGCTTGTGTTGGCCCCTTTACCTGGGGTCCACTCCCCCTTCCTGCTGCTGTGCTCATGCCCAGCTCCAACAGTAACCCCATTCCCATTCTAATCCATTCATTCTTCCCACCCGTGGACCGAGAAATGCTTCGTTTAATTCACTAGAGTGATATTCTCATTGAGGCGCCAATGAACGTCTACTAAGCGTTACATGAAGACCTAAAGGGGATTCCTGTGAGGTGGGAATACGGGTTTATGTGACACTAATTTTGACCTTTGGGCAGTTTAGCTTAGGACTTAGAAGGTCTGGATCTGGTCCAAGGCTGTTATGCTGGGTGAGGGGATATGTGCACCCTGGAGGGTAACCTCCTGACCACGCAGACAGGATGCAGGAACCATGCTGTTCTGTGAGGCACAGAGCCTCGCTCACGTCCATCTGACACAGTGTAGCACAAGCCTGATGGTCACGGATGGCATTCTCACCGTGTGCCTTGGCATGGCGTGGGTTTCTGTGCACCGCATCCACTGGCCAGCCTGGGGGCAGGTCCTCCCCGCCTTGCCCAATAGGCAGTAACCACTGAAGCTGGGGGAGCCATCCTGCTTAGGGAGCCTGACTGGGAAGGAGACTTCTGAGACCCACCCCTGCCCAGTGTCAGTGCCTGCCCTGCTCGTGCTCCCCTCTGCGTTTCCTGCCGAGCAGCTCTCTAGCATTTTTCACTAAAGTGAGATTGAAGCCTCTGCCAGTTTGTAAATTGTGATCCCACCCTGGTCTCTTTCATAGTGATCTTTTGTTTTCTTATCTTTCCTCAGAAACCCCTCTATTTCTATCTGGTTAAGTGATCTGAGGCCCCAGAGCATGGGACACGAGACTGACCTATGCTCTGTGACCTGCCCCGCTGCAGAGAAGCCCACTCAGGGCTCAGTCCTGCCAGTCCCACACCTCCCTGAGATAGGGCACTGCTGATGAGGAATGAGCTCTCTCTTTGCTTCTTTTTCCAGTGACCCTAAAATAAAGCAGCCAAATGGAAACAAACACAAGTTGACAAAAGCAGCCTCGCTCCCAGGCAAGAATGGCAACCCCACTTTTGCTGCAGTCACAGCCGGTTATGACAAGAGCCCAGGTCAGTGCCTTTGCTTCAGAGACCTTCCACATCAGGCACCAGGCCTGGTGGAATGACCTCTGTTCTGATGTGCCTTCTATTGATTCAGCATCCATTGTTGCAGGTGGGAATGGCTTTGCTAAAGTTTCTTCAAACAAAACAGGTTTCTCCAGCAGCCTCGGCATTTCACACGCTCCTGTTGACAGCGATGGCTCAGACAGGTACAGTAGGCCACCACTAGAAAGAAGGCTGCTTCTCAAGTCGGATTAGCGCCTTTTATCCATAAATGGGTTTCAGGGCATTTTTATCCTAATTTACAAGGAGGCATTTGTCAGAAGTGGTCTAGTGCCTCTAAGAAACGGTGTCTGCTGGGTAGAAGCAGAAAGCCAGCTGCTGTGCCTTCCCCGGGGGAGACCAGATAGAGAGAGGGGGAGCCCACACCTGTCTCAGCCTGGCAGACACACATTAAACCTCTCTCTCCTCCATCTCCTGGTCTGTGGGAAGAGAGGATGTGATCTGGTCGTTAGAGTAGAAGAGCAAAAGTTGTTTGGGAGGAAGGAAATGTGGAGTGAATACAGACAATTTATAGTAAATCACTGGCCACGCCCCTTTCTTGAACCAGAGGGTTTTTTTTTTTTTTTTTATCTAGCTGGTGTAGTGACCCACAGAAGTCACCTTGGTTGACTTTCCCAGATAAATAACAATTGAGCCCCAATTTACCTCCTTGGCAGTAATAGGAAATCAGTCCTAGATTTAAAGTAGTTTTTAAATAAATCTTCCATTATCAAAAAGCAAACCAAAGGAAAAAAACGTTTCTCTGCAAAACACTTGCTTAGAACCAGGCTGTGAGCTAGTGATAGGGCATCCAGAGCTCTGAGGCTCACTCTGGCTTAATCCTGTGGTAAGCAGCCATTGTTCAGCTCCTCCTTTTGTCTTTGTTTTTAATATTTGAGTACCCCCAGTTGAGCAATGTCTCCTGTTTGTGAAGCTGTGCACTATGGATCCGTTTTCACTAACCATCATACATTTTTGTGTATTGCGTTTTCCTCTTGTAATGTTTAGCTCGGGTTTGTGGAGTCCCGTCAGCAACCCAAGCAGCCCTGACTTCACTCCCCTCAATTCATTCTCCGCCTTTGGAAATTCTTTTAATCTAACTGGTGGTGAGTGTTTAACTCTAGACGTGTAACTAATAACCCTGTGGACAGAGGAAGGGAGAGGAGGTATGGTTTTGTGTCTTGGAGAACACAGCACAGCAGCCCTGTGGAAGGAAGCTCCCTGGGAAGGGTCCCCTCCCCTCCTCCATCTCCCACACCGACAGCCCAAAGGGGCAGTGGACCGAGTTCGACACTGTGTACATATGCTAATTGGTGTGAATTTTCACAGCAGGTATTGAAGGGCTTCACAGAAGGCTTCTGTTCTGAAATGGGACCCCTGAGCATGCCAGGGGTCCTCTTCTTGCTATCCAGAACTAGAGGTCACCATGGAAGCTTTGCATTAGCTATCATGTGAGGGGAGGAATGTTTACATTTGGATGTCATCGGTGGCATAAGTATGGGTGGCATATCAGATTGTGCGCTGTGCACTTGAGCTCTGGAGGACCTCCCTGCCCCTATTCCCTCTGGGCTGTGGTGGGCTGGTGAAGTGAGTGTGGTGGCTCCAGGAGCCATGGTGGGAGGTACACCATTGAGTGAGGCCCCATGTTGCTCTAGAAATCATGGCAAAACCAAATATGGACTTGATAACTTGTTACTTTATTTTCAGAAGTTTTCAGCAAACTTGGATTATCTCGATCGTGCAATCAGGCCTCACAGAGGAGCTGGAACGAGTTTAATAGTGGCCCTTCATACCTTTGGGACTCGCCAGCGACAGACCCCGGTCCCTCCTGGCCAGCCAGTTCTGGCTCCCCGACCCACACAGCCACAGTGAGTACTTGGGGCCAAGGCCTGGCCCTGGCCCACTCACCCACCATCTCTGCCATTGCTGTCACATGGGTGGCACTGGCATAGTTACAAACAACAAATGGCAGCATCAGAGGGGTGGGTTAGTACTTTTATTGTTTCCATTGCTTTGTCTTCATATTCTGTCACAATGACCAATAATGCCCTCCAGAGCCATTACAGTTAGGAAGTTTCAGGAAGATCAACTGAACAGCTATGAGGTTGGTCTCTGGAGTTCCTCCTAATAGATCAAGGGCATTTTCTGCCTCTTCCCAACCTATAAATGGACCACATGGGTGACCATAGGCCTGTGGCGGGTTCAGATGGCTGAGGGAAGACTTCAGCGTCTGTGCGATGCAGTCACTGGGCTCTCAGGAACAAGCTGGATGTTACATTGACTTTGTTGCTGAGAAGCACCTGTCTCTTAGCTTAGACTTTCTAGAGTGCATTTGTTTGCTTCTTGGCTAAAGTCTTGCAAAGATAATACTCCAAAAGAGTATTCTTTCCAAGGAAACTAATTAGCGGTTTTGGCTTCCACAAAATTGTGGCAGAAAAATATGACCCCACTGCATTTGCCTCTTTGTTCTCAGTGAAACCAAATTAGACACACAGGGTTTCGTGATAGATATTTCAACTACATAGATTCCAAAGTTTGTCCTCATGTGTAATTATTCAGGCATCTGTTTTAAAACCACCTTAACCACTCTTTAAAAGAGAAGTCAGCAAACTTTCTATAAAGAGTCAGATAGTAACTATTTTAGGCTCTGAAGGCCATGCTTCACCTCTGCCATTGCAGTGCACAAGTAGCCACAGATAGTGCACAGGCAGATGGGCCATCTGTGTTCCAATACAACTCTCTTTTAAATATCACAGCCAGCTGTCACGGTGGCTAATGCCTTTAGTCCTAGCACTTCGGGAGGCTGAGGTGGGAAGATCGCTTGAGCCCAGGAGTTTGAGGCTTCAGTGAGCCATGATCACACCACTGCACTCCAGCCTGAGTGATAGCGCAAGACACTGTCTCAAAAAAATCAGAACCATCTGCTCAAAAATATATATATAACATTTGTTCTAAAGTAAATAAAATGAGAGGAACGTGTACCCCAGCCTCATCTTTTCTGTAGCCTTACCCTCTTACCCCATATCCGCTTGACCCTCTGCCTGCAAGGCTCAATGCTGGATGATTTCTGTTTTCTCGCAGTCGGTCCTCGGTAACACCAGCGGCCTGTGGTCCACCACTCCATTCAGCAACTCCATTTGGTCCAGCAACCTTAGCAGCGCCCTTCCCTTCACCACTCCAGCAAACACGCTGGCAAGCATCGGCCTCATGGGCACAGAAAACTCCCCTGCTCCTCATGTACCCTCCACCTCCAGTCCAGCTGATGACTTGGGACAGACCTACAACCCTTGGCGGATATGGAGCCCCACAATCGGAAGAAGAAGCTCAGACCCTTGGTCTAATTCACACTTTCCTCATGAGAATTAAATTAGGCAAAAAGAAATAAACCAACATAGTAGGCCCTTGTCCCGATCATGATCTGCCAGTTTCTGAGACACCTTTTTAAGGGTCTTACTGCAGCTCCCCCTCCCCACCCTCCTCATCTTTGCAAAACAGACCCAAGCAGGGCAGGCTCAGACCACTTGCTTCTTTCAGATCTTTCTTGCAATTATGATAATACGAGATTTGCTGTTGTGCTTTTAGAGAAAAGTCTGGACTCAGCCACAAACTCTAATAAGACCTATACATCTGAGAACTTTTCCCCTTACTGCGTTTTCACCACCTGTCTTCCCCCATGCTTTATTTATCTGTCTGAACACAGATTTGACATTACAGCTACGGAAATAATTTGAGTTGATTCAGAAGTCCTGGCATGTGACAATTTTGTTAAATTACCAAGTTTGGTTTTTAATAATTTCACAATATTATGCGCCAAGATCTAATTTTAAAACTGTATGAGGACTTCGTGCTGAAAATACAGAATATTTTTTTAAAGTAAGGCTGTCTTGGTTTAAAAGCAGATTACAGAAATGTAAGTCAACTTAAGAACAGTGAATGAATGTAAAAACATTCAGTTGAGACCATATGCATTTTCTGTGCTGTTTGTACTTGAGGTATGTAACATTTGTATACCTGAACTTATTTTAAAGATAAACCGAAATGCACATAGCCAAGTCTTGAGATACAAGATTGAATGTGTATTTCTTAAAATACAACTTTGTGTTGTACTTTGAAATAAATGATGCTTTTTTCAAAAGCTTTGACTTGTTTTGTGATTTTTTTTTACACACAAGATGTATTTATTAGGATTTTCTCACACCAAAGTAAACCATCTTATCCTTGCCTTACTCTGTGGGCTTGACAGGTAGGATGGGGTTTGCTTTCTCATTGCTGGAGCCGCCTGCAGTCTGATGGAGTTCTGCATGTTCCCATGGCAGTCATGGAGAGTCCTTGATCAAAAACAACTTGGAAGCCTGTTTGGATTCATCCAGTAAGCATTTTCCCTCTGCCACTATCCTAAAAGGCCTCATAAAAAGCAGTAATTGCTACCATTTGTTGAATACTAACTCTGTGTCAGGTACCTGGCTAACACTCTGGTATATGTTGGGTTACTCCATTACACTTGAGGAACCTGGCTGAGCAGTGCTGGCTCAGAGGCCCCCGGTCAGGCTGACCACAGGTTCACTCGGCACCCACTGTGCCGCCTTCCCTCTGGTCACAGTCAGCATGCTCAGGAACAGTCTGTGTCCAACTCACCACTGGCCAACCTTTACCATCCTTCAGTCTGAGGAAGTTGTGTGGTGCGAGGAAGCCAGACAGAGAAGGAGAGAAGTGGGGCACAGAGGGAAGACAGCTGGGACTCAGGGGTGGCCTGGGGGAGGGCCCTGAGGGCCACCTGCAGGAGCATACCAGCAGCACCACAGCCTGCGATGCCCCTTTCAGTTCTAAACTATGGCGGGAAGACAACGGGGGGATGCCTTGGGCTATGGCATAGGGGTTGGGGATACTGGAAACAGCTATTTACCCACTGGGATTGAATGTTATAGAAGTTTACCCAGCTAATACAGCTGTACCCCAAAGCCAGGCTGGATGGAAGTCAACCTGTGTGATGGTGCACAGGTTACACATCCAAATTTTTGTGATAGTACAGGTTATACATCCAAATTTTTTTTTCTTTTAACTAGAAGTGTGTTGATCCTTTTCCAATTTTAAGACCCTTCCAACTCCTCTGTGGTCCCCACTGAGTTCACACAGACACTAGGCGAGTCTCAGTATGCCACAGCCCATCAGCTGCTTTAATCTTGCCTGCTACAACTTGCTTTTCTCATCCTTTTGTTTCCAGTCTGTTGAAGCCAGCCTTTTGCTAGGTAACTAGAAGGTGCCACACATAAATGTTCTGTTGGAGGTCAGTTACATCATGAAATGGAAACCATCCCCATGAAGGTGGGAGATTTAGTCGAAATGTTGTTTGATGTGATTGTGAATCTAACCTTTTCTCTGCTTTATGCCAAAACTCAGTAGAACACACCACATTGTTTTTACAACCTACGATTTATTCCTCGGGACCAGATTTCCTGTGCAACTGGGGCTTTGGTGTGTAGGCTGATGTCAGGCCTTGTACAGTGTGAGCAGCAGGGTTTCCTACATGCACTTGCACAATCGGGACAAATTCAAGGCTTGGGATTCTCTTTCTACACCAAAGCAGATAATGAGATGTAAAGCTCTGCATACAGGTAAGCTTCACGTAAACCCTCACTTAAACGAAAGAAGGGCCGGGCGCAGTGACTCACACCTGTAATCCCGACACTTTGGGAGGCCAAGGCGGGCAGATCATTTGAGGTCAGGAGTTCTAGACTACCCTGGCCAACATGGTGAAATCCCGTCTCTACTAAAGATATGAAAATTAGCTGGGCATGGTGGTGTGCACCTGTAATCCCAGCTACTCAGGAGGCTGAGGCAGGAGAACTACGTGAACCCAGGAGGTGGAGGTTCCAGTTGGCTGAGATTGTGCCACTGCATTCCAGCCCACCAGAGCAAGACTTCATCTCAAAAAAAAAAAAAAAAAAAAGAAAGAAAAAGAAAAGAAAAAGCGTATTGGCAGATTTCCCCTCAGAGTATTTCAGGGATCGATCCTAAACTTGCTTCATCAGAACAATCTCCCAAGCACCCCCACCCCCAACCAAACTCCTTTTTTAAGTTCTAATTTCACTCCATGAGCCTCACTAGCAGGCTTGAGAGAAACACTATGTGCTTGAGAAGGGGAGAAGATACAAACAAGGGTCTGTTCTGTTACTTGTGCTTTCCAAATAACTCTAAAGGGTAGGTATTTGAGTGGCAACATACTGACCAAATCAGAAGATTTGACACAACTCTGTTTACAATGAACGCTTCTTAGCTTGATAGTCTGCTTTGTACTAGGCCAAGGTTGAATTTAAAAGTAAAGGTTATGTATAAAGAATTGTATTTACATGAAATGATAATAGATGTCTATATTTATTTTGAGACAGGTTCTTGCTCTGTTACCTAGGCTGAAGTGCAGTGGCACAATCACAGGCTTCCTGCAGCCTTGAACTCCTGGGCCCAAGCAATTCTCCCACCTCAGCCTCCCAAGTAGCTGGAACTACAGACACAGACCACTACATCCAGCCATTTTTTTTTTTATTTTTTGTAGGCACAAGGTCTTGCTTTATTGCCCAGTCTGGTCTCAAAATCCTGAGCACAAGCAATCCTCCTGCCTCAGCCTCCCAAAGTGCTGAAATTACAGAGATAAGCCACTATGCCCAGGTATTTTATATGTTTATATAAGTACATACAAATAAAGATATAATGTTTTAAAAATGATTTTTACCTAAACCGTGTATTAAAGGAGTGAAATTAGAATTTGGATTTTTCCTGTGACAAACCTAAAATAATTTAAAGGATCAGAATTTCGTTTGGAAGACTGTTTTCCAGGACAAAGCCGAGGGTAGCCATCTGGACAACACGGACTCCAAAGGAATGGGGTCAGTGTTCGCAAGCTAAAAATTAAGGTCTCTTTAATACAGGCAGAAAACAGATTAGTGGAATCACGGCATTTTCCACACGAGTCTGGATTATGAGTTACAGCAATTTGATTAGCTACAGCTTGATGCTTTTCCTTTCCAAGTGAAGAGACTGTATTTAACATTGTGATTTAGGCAGTGTACTAGTTGTGAGGTCCTTGTGTAAGAGAAGAAAGAGAGAAATTAATCTATAATGATGATCAACAGTTAGGGGGGAAGGGGTCTTCGCTGCTGCCCATGAGTCCTATAACATTTTACAAAACAACGTAGGTAAAGAAAAAGGATAATCTATAATCAGAGAAACAGGTTACAGGTGCCTGTTACATGACTCAGTCCTTACAATCACATTCCTTTAAGGCTCTAAATAAAGTTCCAACAGCTTTGGTTTTGAATTACTTATTTTCACACATGTAAATTGATTTAGTTAAGTTATGCTGAATTTGAAGAAAGATTGTCACCAAATTATTAACTCTCAATGTAAAAAATACATACCCTTTAGAAATTTTCTTAGATATGCCTTTGAGTAGCCTTGTCCAAACTTGTTTCTATTTCAAAATGCTACCACAGAGTTAAATTCACCCTTAAAATATAGACCAATCCCAGGAATTAAGTCATCTCAGATGACTGAAACATTTGCTACCACATGGGCAGGTTGGAAAAAATAAAAGAACAAATGTTTATACTGATAGTATAAATAAATGTGTTTTGGGCTAGTCCACAAAATTTGAATGCTTCAGAAACAGGCTTCTAACCCTGACAAATACCTATAGAAGCTAGGTGACAAAGACATTTTAGATGCTTTGCTCTGTTAGCTATAGCAACAAGAAAAGGTCATTCAGATACAAAGACTCAGATTCTAATGGCAATGTTTGGGCTGACCACTATGCTAAGGAAACAAGATCAGGTTATAGAAACACTCCTGTGATCTCACAGGGCTTGAGAAATTCAGAGAGGCTGCTATTAGCATCAGAACAAGCCCCTGATTTGGAAAAAGAAAATAAGGAAAGTTATGATGTCCATTACATCTTAGGAGGGCCAGCTGATGTCATCAAAAAAGGTTATAGTGGAGTCTAACAAAAATTCTTTATGCTATTACCCATAATTAGATACCTGTAAAGATAAATTGGCAACAATATTAAGCCAGGTAAATTTAGAGATATTGCCAATAATGGTTACAAAATGTCCCCCTGTGAACAAAATCCTGATAAAACATTTAAATATAGACATGAGCAGGAACTAGAGAGCCCTGAAGCCCCTTCAGACACCTCCAAGTGGACTTCATACAGATGCCTTCTGCCATGGATTATAAATGCATTCTGGTTATTGTTTGTTTATATTCACTGTGGATTGAAAATTTCCCTACCAGAGAGTGACAAAAAGTGCTCCATTTTGTTTCCAACCTGGAAAATTTCCGTTAACCTCTAATGACAGAGATACTCCTTTTTCTAGACCAATGCTGTGGTTTGTTTGGCTCTGCTGAGTCTCTTGTTGAAATATCCCCAGTGTAGAAGGTGGGTTGGTCAGTGGGGTGGAGCCCTCATGAATGGCTTGGTGCCATTCTCATGGGAGTGAATGCTCACCCTTAGTTCCCATAGGAACTAGTTGTTGAAAAGAGCTTGGCATCTTCCCCCACCTCTCTCTTCCTTTCTCACCGTGTGATCTGCACAGCGCTCCCTTCGCCTCCACCAGGAGTGCACACAGCCTGAGACCCTCAGCAGAAGCAGGTGCTGCACCGTGCTTCCTGTACAGCCTGCAGAACCCCGAGCCAAATAAACCTCTTTACACATTATCCAGCCTCAGCTGTTCCTTTACAGCAACACCAAGGGACTAAGACATAGTGTTATTAAGAAACACTGAAGTTGTGCCTTTAATCCAGAGCCTCGTTTTCTCCAGTCCTCTAGAAAAGCAGAACTAATGGAATTTTTTTAAAATTAGCATACCTCTCAGAAACCTCCAAAATTCTACATCTTAAGAGATTACCATTAGCATTGTAAGATCAGCCACCTCTGGTCCCACGTTGCCTCCTTGTGAATTCATAACATGCCACTGCATACAGTTTGAAGCTTCATCCCATCTTAGATTCTACATGATTACATTTTGTTTCCAGCTTTATCTCAACATAAACATGAACTGTATATTGAAAACACACCCGCCTCTACATGATCTACAGCTTCTGTACAAAAGGCACACGAAGACACGAAATGTATTCCTAGTATAATACTATGCTCCCCATACAATCTGTGCCTCAGCAGGAATCTACATTATTAGTCCATGTCAGGCTTATACTGCTCTGCCACACACTTATCATGTATATTCAGAACAGTTAAATATGTTCAGATATTTACAACAACCACGTCTCCAGTGATCTGTTCTTTAAAAGAATACCCAACAATCCAAAGTAAAATTACCACAGATGATTCCAAAACCTTCCAGTAGCGATCACTGATATGCTCTTTGTGTATACTCTGCAAACTGCAGTTCCCACCAAGAGAATAAAACAACTAGAGAGAGGGTTCAAAATTAGTTGGTAATTTTAGCTAAAGCTATAAACAAGACCACCCTTCTCTGAAAGTCAAACCTACTAAGTCCATTATTTAGATTATCAAGGACAATCATATAAGCTTTATTTTCCTCTTAGCCAGCAAAGGGACAGGTCATGCTATGGCAAATACTCCTTTTTTTATACCTAGAAAAACACCACAGGGGAACCGGACAGTTTGTGACTGTTAAAAAGCCCTGACCTTTAAAGCCAACCCAGCGGGCTTCCGGAATGCTCCCATTACCTGGAGGCACTCCAGCCCCTTGTTGCAGACCTGTTACAAGGACTAATAGTCATTGCGTTTCTCATAATTGCCTATAAATGGTTGGCTAGTATCTCCTGTCCAGAGTTTTAGATGCTACTGCACATTTCTTACATCATGAGGTTCAACAACTTGCTTTACAACAGAGAGGAAAAAACCGTTAACTCTGGTGTAACTATAGACTGTGTTCAATAGACACTCTCGAGCCGCCTCCACTCTAGAGCAAACCCCTGACTCCATAGACCCACCGCCCAAATCAGCTAATAACCAACGCCCACACCCTACAATTGCTACTTCCTAACACCGTCCTCTGAGATGCCCCGGCTCACTGTTTTGTGGGTCCCCCTGGCTGCAGGGAGCAACAAGCCCAGCTGCTTTAAGTGCCGTGCGTTGCTGCTTCTCTTCCGGGAAGGGCCTTGACAATTTGGGTGTACACGTGGGGGAAGGGATGTGGGTGTGTGTGGCCTGGGTTCCAGTCCTGGCTCTGCTATTTACTGATCTTGCCCTTGGGCACACTCTGCTCCTCTCAGAGCCTCAGTTTCCCCAATGCAGAGCAAACATCATATCAGGAAGATGCTGTGACAATGAGGCCAAATAAGTAAAAGGTAGCACTTCCTATTCTTACCTGTTACTGTGGTAAATTATTCCAAAGACATTTTGAGTGTTAAGCCCCTAGGAATGGAAACTTCCTGATAGGGATGGAACGCATTTTGACAGGGGGCAAGAGGCCACCGACCTGGTAGCTCCTGTGCTCTTGCCACTGCCTGGGGTCCCTCCTCCAACGCCCTCACCCGTCCCACCCTCACCACTGGGTCCACCTTTAGCCTAGGGCTGCTGTTTGCCTCAGTCCTCACTCTCAGCACACCTGCGGCAGGAAGTCCAGGGACGAGGTTCTTCGAGGGACTGATTTGGACCATTCCTCCCAAAGCACCAACTCCTTTTCCAGTTAAGCCGTGAGGGGCTGCAAGTTCTCATGCATTCAGGATCCTTCTGCAACTTAATTATTTTGCCCTCACTCCGCTTCCCACTTCTCCAGAATGCATGGTCCCAGCAACGTTCACAGACCTGACCCCTGACAGTGCATCGCCCACCTAGAACTCCAGGGCCAGCAGGACCTGCTGCTGCCTGGAAAGACCCATTGCTGTTATCCCCTTGTCCCTGCTCAATGAATGTCCTTTTGGGAAAAGCGTTCCCATCCCCCTCCTTCCACACACAGGCAGGGCACTGTGCATGCTATTAGTCCACCCCTTTTTTAAAAAATGGGAAGTGTCACATCCACTATAAGCAATACTCCAGAGGGACCTGGCCTGTACTGGCACAAGGGCTTTGTTTTCTGGCTGTTGGTGACTGGCCGAGCCATCACCAGTGCACAAATGCACTTCCAGACTAAACCATCATGGACCTAAGGAGAGCACATGAGATCGGTGATCACCCCAAGGCTCATGACCTCCCACAGGAGGGGAAGCCTGTGGCT
The DNA here is from genome assembly GCF_009761245.1 of Sapajus apella. Classification (NCBI taxonomy): domain Eukaryota; kingdom Metazoa; phylum Chordata; class Mammalia; order Primates; family Cebidae; genus Sapajus; species Sapajus apella. The sequence goes on along the minus strand of NW_022437029.1, from coordinate 1,072,101 downwards.
CTGCTCTCAGGAGCAATGTTATGGGAAGCTATGTATAGACTAAAATTTGGCCTTACAGTGCTATGGTGCTGTATGTTTTATACAATTAGAATCCAGTGTCTTTTAGAGATGGCATAAACCTTGGAGAATGCATGCTGGGTGGGCACCCTCTTGAGAACATCCTGAGTGGGAGGGAACCCCGCCCAGCTGGCATATGGCAGTGAACAGGGACAGAGGGGATGGCCCAGAACCCACACTGGGCTTCACGCAGCAGTCACAGCACAGAGGCCACCAGGGGTCAGTCTAGCAGCATCATACATGAGAAAGACCCTGGTTCTTCTGCTCCAAGGAGAACACCCCTGCAGTTCACTAGCCCAGCCCATAGCAGGCGGGGAAGAACTGACTATTCATGTCCACCAGCCTGTTTCCTCCTCACCTGATGAAAATCAGACCAATACGAAATTACAGCAAGAAGAAAGAGCCATGACTTCTTTTAAAAAAATTGAGCCTCTTCTTGATCAAAGAAACCTGCTTTATGCCAAGTGGATTAAGGTTTTTAATCATTTATTATAAATACTGTACCAATACATGGATTATAAGGAACTGGTCTTCCCCACCCATCACTGAGCTGGGTTTAGCCCCATCATCATTCCAAATAAATATCCTAACACAGCCATTGCCATGTGCTAATAAACTTTCAAAAGGTAAGAAACATGGCCCCAGGTGAGATTCCTTTCCACCACACAGATGTGGAGAGTCAGGCGGAGCAGCCACAGGCCTATCGCTGTATCACTCTCTCCTTGTGGATTAGGTACGGGCCACCCATTGCTTGGAAAATTTCACCCTCAGTGTTTCCCACACTGGGGTTTTAAAATGTAGGGACTTGGCTTCAGGATGCATTACAAGGACTAACAGTCATTAGTTCCTGGCAAGTGTCTGCATTAGAGTTGGCAGACACGCCCTGTCCAGAGCCTTCAACACTACGAAGCAGCCATCTTCAACAGCCAAAGAACAAAGCCCTCGTGCCAATACAGGCCAGGTCCAATAGACACTCTTCTGACAGCAGGATTTTTTCATACTGAGATAAAATTCACATCAAATAAAATGCATTTTGACTATTTTAGAGTATACAACTCATTGCTTTTCAGTATATTCACGATGCTAGGCAACCATCACCACTCTCTCATTCCAGAACATTTCATCAACACTGCCACCTCCCTCACCTCCAAAAACAACTTCCATACCCATGAGCAGTCACTACCCACCGTTCTTTTCCCAGCCCCTGGCAGCCACTATCTACCTTCTGTCTGTCTGGATTTGCCCATACTTGACATTTCATATAAACAGAATCACACAATATGTGGCATTCTGTGTCTGGATTCTTTCACCCAGGTAATGTCTTTGAGGTTAGTGGCTGTCGTAGCATGTATCAGCACATTCCTTCTTATGGTGAATAAGGCTTTCTTGTATATGCAGACCACACATTTATCTACTCATCCATTCATGGACATTTGAGTTACTTCTACTTTTTGGCTGCTATGAATAACGCTACCATATACATAATGCATTCATGTACAAGTTTTTGTGTGAACATGTGCTTTCCATTCTCTTGAGTATTACCTAGGAGTAGAATTGCTGGGTCAGATGGTTCATCTATGTTTAAATTTTTAAAGAACTGCCAAACTGTTTTACAAAGCAGCTGCACTTTGTAACATCCCCACCAGCAATGCATGAGGGAGCTGATTTCTCCACATCCTCTCCCACAGTTGTTTTTGCCCATTTTTCCTTTATCTTTTTTTTTTTTTTACTTTTGGAAGTGCTATCTCATTCATTTCCCTAATGATTAATAATGTTGAGAATCTTTTCGTGTGGTCATTAGTCATTTGTATGTCTTAAAGAAATGTTTGTTCAAATCCTTTATTCGTTTTTTTTACTTAGATTATCTTTTTATTATTGATTTATAAAAAGGTATTTCTATATTTTGGATGTTAGATTCTTATCTGATATATGATTTGCAAGTAGTCAGGCCCATTCTGTGAGTTCTCTTTTCAATTGCTTGATACAGTTTTCTTGTACACGAAGATTCACTTTCATGGAGTCCACCTTCTCCATTGATTTCTTTTGTTGTTTGTGCTGTTGTGTCTTAGTCTGTGTGTGCTGCTTTAACAAAATGCCTTAGACTGAGTAATTCATCAGCAACAGAAATGTATTGCTCCCAGCTCTGGAGGCTGGAAAAACCAAGATCAAGGCGCTGGCAGCCTCTCTTCAACCACCAGGCCACTCCTGTCCCAGTATGTCAGCAGCAAAATCTGCCAAGCCCTCCTCTGAAAGTTCGGTTCCCCTCCTTGCTGAAGCCAAAACTTAAAAACACAGGTCTATAAATTGTTGCAAAGATAAGCAACATTGGATGTGCTTGAGCAAGAGGCCTTCCGCTGTATCTGAACCCTCAGTGGACTTACAGAGAGTAACTGTATATTTTGCGGTGGTGGTGGTTTTAAAAATTGTCGTAAAACATATTTAACAATATTTGTCATTTTAACTCTTTTTAGGTGCACAATTCAGTGTCATCAATTACATTCACAGTGTTGTGCAACCATCACCTCTATCTATTTCCAAAATTTTTCCATCATCCCCACAGAAACGCTGTAAACATCAACCAATGATTCCTCATTGCCTACTCTCCCCAGCTCCCTGCAACCTCTGTGTGCTTCCTGTCTCTATGAATGTGCCTGTTCTAGATATTTCCTGTAAGTGGAATAATGCAATATTTGTCCTTTTGTGCCTGGCTTCTTTCACTAGCATACTTTTAAGTTTCCTCCCTGTTGTAGCAGGCAGCAGTTTCCCTCTTTTTTCAATAGATAATGTTGCATAGAATGTATGCGCCTCATTTTGTTTATCCATTCATCATTTGATGGATATACGGGTTGTTTCAACCTTTTGGCTATTGTGAATGATGCTGCAATGAACATTGGTTTGCAATTATCTGAGACCTTGTTTTCAATTTGTTGGGTTATATACTTAAAAGTGGAACTGCCAGGTCAGATGTCAGCCCATGTTTAGCTTTGTGGGGAAACATCAAACTGCTTTCCACAGAGGCTGCACCATCTCACATCCCCACCCGCAATATATAAGGGTTCCAATTTTGCCACATCCTCAGCAGCCACAGTTTCGGTGAGTGTACACACAGCCATCCTAGGAGCTGTGAGCTGTGGCTTGTCACTGCAGTTTTCATTTCTTTTGTGATTAGTGAGATTGAGCGTCATTGCATATTTGTTGACCATTTGTATAGCTTCTTTGGAGAAATGTCTGTTCAAGTCTTTTGCCCAGTTAATTGGGTTGAATATCTTTTTGTTGTCGGATTGTAGGAATTCTTTATACATTCTACACATTAAATCCTTATCAGATAAATGATCTGCAAACATTTTTTTCCATTCTGTGGGCTACATTTGATTACGTCCTTTAATTTAAAAATTAAAAGGTTCTTTGGTGAGGCACAGTGGTTCATGCCTGTAATCCCAGCACTTTGGGAGGCCGAGGCAGGCAGATCACCTGAAGTCAGGTGTTCAAGACCAGCCTGGCCAACATGGTGAAACCTCGTCTCTACTAAAAATACAAAATTAGCTGGGCATGGTGGTGGGTTGCTGCAATTCCAGGCTCCTGCAATCTCAAGAGGCTGAGGCAGGAGAAGTGCTTGAGCCTGGGAGGCAGAGGTTGCAGTGAGCCAAGATTGCAATACTGCACCACAGCCTGGGCGACACAGCGAGACTCCGTCTCAAAAAAAGACAATAAAATAAATAAAAATTTAAGGCCGGGCGCGGTGGCTCAAGCCTGTAATCCCAGCACTTTGGGAGGCCGAGGCGGGTGGATCACGAGGTCAAGAGATCGAGACCATCCTGGTCAACATGGTGAAACCCCGTCTCTACTAAAAATACAAAAAATTAGCTGGGCATGGTGGCACTTGCCTGTAATCCTAGCTACTCAGGAGGCTGAGGCAGGAGAATTGCCTGAACCCAGGAGGCGGAGGTTGCGGTGAGCCGAGATCGCGCCATTGCACTCCAGCCTGGGTAACAAGAGCGAAACTCCGTCTCAAAAAAAAAAAAAAAAAATTTAAAAAATTAAAGGTTTTTATATTAATCAAGTTCAGTTTATCTATTTTCTTTTGTTGCTTGTGCTTTGAGTGTCAACCCTAAGAATTCACTGCCAAATCCAAGAATATTTACTCCTTTGTTTTCTTAAGAGTTTTATGGTTTGGGCTCTTATATTTAATATTTAGGTCATTGATCCATTTTAGTTAGTTTTTAAATATGTGTGAAGTAGAGGACTGACTTTTTGTTTGGTCCTGGCACCATTTTGCTGAAGGGAGTATTCTTTCCCCCAGTGAACAGACTTAGAAGCTGTGTCGCCTTCTCTGTATTCCCTGTTCTCTTTTTCAGACCATGGAGAACTTCTCCTCCCTCTGGCCCATGAAACCTTTCAGGAATTTAATGAATCAGCTATCACATTCCCCTGGCCGCATCCCCAGTTTGCTTTCCTCCATGGAAGGAAGTAATATTTATTGAGCAGCTGCTATGTGCTAGACTAATACATATTTTTCACTTCATACCACTACCCAGAAAGGTAAATACAATTACTGTCACCATGTCACAGAAGAGAAAACTGAGGCTCCCTGAAGTTAAGTAACCTACCTGGGGTCACACAGCCAGACTGCAGAGTCCTGGGCCTTATCAATATACGGAGTTAACCTGCCAGATTTGGGTTTGGTTTTGTTTTGTTTTGTTTCACATCTTCTGCCAGGACTAAGTTTTGAGTTTGTTTAGGGTGTCTACAGGGTAGAGGCCCTTCTCCCAGCTCACTGAGGAAGACAGTCAGGGAAGGCAGAGCTAGCAATGAGTCACAGCTGAGGGGAGCGCCGGGCTGGGGCCTGCAGAGGAACAGGGAGCAAATAGGTTTTTGCTGAGTTCAAATTCTCCCTCCTAGATGTATGCACCGGGCCAAGTCAGGCCACCACCCTGAACTCAGTGCCACATCTGTGAAATGTTTACAGATGGCGAAATTGGACTTTCACTCAAGATGGCAGACCAAGTACACACAGAAACCATTCTTCAAACACTTAGCAATGACAGGAAAACACCAAGGGCACAAGACACCACTGCAGAGGTGCCTGAAGACAAGGGTTGAAGCCCCTCACCTACCCATTAGGAGACTAGTACCAGTGCAGGGCCCCCTAATCTATGAAGCCAAGAGCACAGGCTCTCATGTACGGCCCTGACCAGGTACACATGCAAGAAATATTCTGAAGAGACAATGGACTCACAACCACTTCATCCACTTCATGAAATTTTCACAAAGTCCCCAAATGGAAGAATTTACATCTGAGGAAATAGAAAATAACCTTAAAAGGACTTTACAACAAGTATTAAAAACTCAAAGAGATAAAGAAGGGAATAACAGCCATAAACAAGAACAGGAGGCCAGGTCCAGTGGCTCGGCTGTAATCCCAACACCTAAAGAGGCTAAGGCGGGTGGATCACCTGAGGTTAGGAGTCTAAGACCAGCCTGGCCAACATGGTGAAACCTGTCTCTACTAAAAACACAAAAATGAGCTGGGCATGTTGGCGGGTGCCTGTAATCCCAGTTACTCCAGAGACTAAGGCAGAGGAATCGCTTGAACTCGGGAGGTGGAGGTTGCAGTGAGCCAAGAGTGTGCCATTGCACTCCAGCCTGGGGGAGAGAGTGAGACTCCGTTTCAGGGGGGGAAAAAAAGGCCAACTGCTGAGTGTGGTGGCTCACACCTGTAATCCCAGCACTTTGAGAGGCCAAGGGGGACAGATCACCTGAGGTCGAGAGTTCGAGACCAGCCTGACCGACATGGAGAGACCCTGTCTCTACTAAAAATACAATATTAGCTGGGCATGGCAGCACATGCCTGTAATCCCAGCTACTCGGGGGGTTGAGGCAGGAGAATCACTTGAACCCAGGAGGCAGAGGTTGCAGTGAGCTGAGGTTGCGCCATTGCACTCCAGTCTGGGCAACAAGAGTGAAACTCCATCTCACAAAAAAGAAAAACAAAAAAAGGAGACTACGAGACAAAAGCAAGCAGATATTAAAAAAAAGAACCAGGAGCTCAGATGTGAAAAGTACCGTCGCTAGAATAAAAACTCCACGAAGGGAAAGTGGAGAGCCAGAGGTGGGAGGGACTTCATAAGACCAGACGGGATTTCAGTGGCAGCCACGGAGCCAGAACCAAGGCCTAACTCAGGCGTTTGGTTCTCAGGAGGACGAATGTATGTCCTTTCTTCTCCCTTTTTTTTTGTTTCCCATTTCTCTCCCTGAAGTATAAGGTTGGTGCTGAGCCAAACACCACAGCCCCTTCCTAGATGAAAAACAGGGCTTCCATGCCTTGATTGGGCAGGGTGGGACCAAGGGTTTCACCTCAAGATGGGCAGCTAGCAGCCCCTCTCCTCTAGAACATTAATCAAACAGAACCTTCATGTCTAAAGAGGAGTTTGTTAAATGAAGCCCAGAAAAGCTGCCAATAGAGTCGCCTCTTACATATTGGCCATGGGATAGTGGGGATGCTGGGTTGTAACAAGTCCTCGGAGCCTTGGTTTCCCCAACTGTAAAATGGGCTTAACAGTTTCCACCCCAGGCAGATGTTTTAAGAATTAAACAGGAAGTTGTGCGTTCAAGGCACCCACCACATCAGAGTTGCCTCCCACAGATACCTTCCTGGGGTTTCACAGCCCACTAATTTGAGCTCAGAGCTACCCCAGACAAGGACAAAGCTATAGGCACATGGGACCCCGGCCTCCAACAGAGAAGAGAGAAAGTGGAAACCCTGAAGGAACAAAAGGTGAGTGGAAGCAGAACAGGAAACTGATTCACAACATCCTCACCCACGTGGCCAGAGGGCAGCCCACGCCTTTGCTCAGAGCAGAGGATGCGGCCTGAGAAGCAGTGAGCTCTGTGCTGGGCATGAGGTGTGAGAAGCTCACAGCAAGAGGTGGCATCTGTCCAGCCAACCTCACCACTCACAAGAGAAATGCTAATTTGTCTTCATTTACACAATGAGATATTTTTCCCACTGAAAATTCAAAAACGTTTTTAAGATGGTAAAACCCAATGCTGGGAAGCCATGGACCTGGTAAATGGGGAGGTTCGTTGCTTCCTGGCCAAGCAGTCAGGAAATAAGAAACAAAAGAAGATGTCACTCGCCTCCCACCTTGATCACCGCACCAGGCCTCCCATTTTCCTCCGATTTCCAAACTCGGCCTCCAACCACCCAAAACCTCTCTGTTTCCAAAAGGACGTTCTCTCACTCTACACGCTGTTCCCGCTCCCTGGGATACTTCCCTCACCTCATCCCCAACCAAATGTCACTCACCCTTCAGAACTCGGCTAAGGCGTGCCCTCCCACAGGAAGCCCACCAGATTGGCCCCTCTCAGCTGGGTCAGGAGCGTCTCTGGACCTCCAGGGCCCAGCGGGCTGCCCGCATGCCAGTGGTGATCACTCTCAGCCTGCGTCCCTCAAGACACATTCGTCTGGAATAGGCAACGATCAATACAGGAGAAGTGATATATTTGGAGGAAGAAGTGTGCTCTGCGTGGTCTTGGAACCGTGAAGGGAATGGGGGTCCAGCTTGGTGTCAGCAGTTGGAAAACCTTTCTAAGAATTGTAACTCACTCATCAGCCCAGGCTGCCTTGAGGGGTAATGAATGAGCTGCCCATCACAGGAGGTGTGCAAGCAGTGATCAGAAACTGTGTCCCTCAGACACTCTCCTCCATCCCCAGGGAGACTGGGCTGAGGGTGGTCCTCCCTCCAGGCCTTTGTCCAATACCCTGCACTCCAAGCTCTCCTGTGAACTTCAAATTCTACCCTCTGGCTTGGAAGGCTGCCCGGGGGCACTGGGGTAGGGGCTGTCTCCATAGCTTTGGCGCAATCCCATAGGGCCCAATGGAGACTCAGGGCCCTGCGCTCTCACTGTGACAAAGTTGCTGGCACTTAAAAATCTCCAAATGTGTCACCTGGGCTCAGCTGACACCAGGGCCGCCATGCAGCAGGCATCACTCAGGGCCAGGGCGGGCAGGACTGGCGTGTGCTCACAGCCCTGTCCACACTCAGCCCCAGCGGTGCCCACCTCACTCAGAGTAAAACCAAAATCCTCCTGGGGCCCCCAGGTCCCACATGCTTTGTCCCCAGCATGTCCTATTGCCAAGAACAAATATCCCTAGTGCTACACAACAGCGGAGCCGCCCCGGTCTCTGAAGCCATGCCCCACCCCAGCCTGGCAAATGGCTGCATAATCAGGCCTTGTGCACAGAGCCTAGGACGGTTCACTATTAGTGAGAAGGAGGCCGCAGCCCTGCAGTGGTGAGATGACACCCTAGAAGCAGCAGAGACCAGTGTGAAGTTCTCAGGGCCCAAAAGTGTAAAGGCAAGGGGCAGGGCGGGACAGGTGGTGGCCGAAGGGCCCACACAGTGGAGCCCGCTGGGATCTGGAGCTTGATGCTCCCACCACTGGCCCCGTGGAAGGCCAGACAGGCTCAACACCTGGCCCCAGTTATCCCCACCCTCATCCTAGCTGGGCCTCCCCTCCCAGCGCAGCTGGTGTCAAAAGAAGCTGAACCCAAGAGATAGGAACCCTGCTGGGGGGACCCTGGGAGTGCAGAACCCAGCTCTCCTCCAGATTGTGGGGTGGGCCGGGCAGTAGAGGCGCCAGCAGACAGAAGAAGGGACATGACAGACAGAGCCACAGTGGGGCCGGAGGCAGGGAGGGGCTCTCAGGGAGGGGCTCTCAGTGAGAGGCACAGAAAGAGATGGGGCAAGCTCCAAGCCAAAGAGGACTCAACAGAGCCACCTGGCTAAGGGAGTGAAGAGGGTGGGGAGATGGAGTTGGGGGGAAAGGCCAAGAGGGGCAGGGGGTACAATGCTGGCTGCCAGGGGTCCCAGTGACCACCCCCCACCCCTGCCTCCTGAATGCCAGCAGGCTTAGCAGGGTGCTACCCGCACCAGGGGCTTCCCTCCCTGTCACTGTTTCCCAGCAAGCCCCACGTGAGCCACATCAGCCCTTGGGGCCTCCAAGTTCCGGGTAGAGGGAGTCACAGACACTTCTGCAAAGGTGACATCAGCCCCTAGCCTGCAGCTCACAGCTTCCTCTCCAGGGCTGACCCCCACCCCCCAAAACCTGGTGTTTACCAGGGATCAGGTGCCATAGGCTGATTCAGGCTCAGGGAAAGTTCACAGGCAGGAAAGAGCCCTAACAGGGAGGGCACTGAGCACAGAAATACCCTTGGCTCCAGCCACTGAGAATTCATGGAGGGGGTTGGGCTGGCCAAAGCTAGAGCCACCTACTCCCTCACTCAGGCTCCAAAGGCAGAGGTAGGGAGAAATCTTCTCTCCTTACTTCGTAGGACTCTCCCTAGCTCCCAGTGCCTTTAAGGTTTTCTAATTCCTTGTCTTGTATTGACCTTTCCTGCCAGCCCATCAAAAAAAACAGAAATTAACTAACTTTCCCCAAGGGAAATCGGATTAACTCAGCACAAGCTTTCCTAGTGTGCATCAGTGAGTGGAGATGGGGAGCTTTCCTAGCGGACATCAGTGAGTGGGGACGGGAGCTTTCCTAGCAGACATCAGTGAGTGGGGACGGGGAGCTTTCCCAGCGGACATCAGTGAGTGGAGATGGGGAGCTTTCTTAGCGGACATCAGTGAGTGGAGATGGGGAGCTTTCCCAGCGGACATCAGTGAGTGGGGACGCGAGCTTTCCCAGCGGACATCAGTGAGTGGAGATGGGGAGCTTTCCCAGCGGACATCAGTGAGTGGAGATGGGGAGTTTTCCAGGTAGCGGCAGCAGTGAATGCGGAGGCCCAGAGAGGAGGCAGAGCAACGGTAGAAACCCTGGAGGAGGGCTAAGGGGCTTGATCAGAGCCGCCAGAAGAAAATCCTGCAGGCATCTTGCAGGGGGCATGATTGGGGACCTGGAGGTGAGGACCCGAGGTCGTGCTGCAGGCGGGCAAGGAGCAGTCCAGAGGTGAGGCTGGAGGTGAGGGCGGGATTGACCAGAGCTGGCTTCTGCCTGGGGAACATCGCCACCTGGAGGGTGCTCTGAAGAACTGCACCCTCTCTCCGTGGCTCCTCTCCGGACATCTCTGGTGTGTCTCAAGGTTCCAAATGTACTTCACACCTAAAGGACCATTTTCTAATCCCTCCTTCTTATAAAACAAAATTACTTTCAGCACTAATGATGACATGAAGCAAATAATGATGACCATAAAATAAAGTCACAGCTTATTTACTGTCTGATATCATATTTTACATAATAATGTAAGTCATTGTTCAGAGACTCACAAGTGAATTTTTATAAAACTGCACTATCTGCAAACCACACGATTTAAGAAACCACTAAATTAACTGATGTGATTTTTTAATTCGTTCATTATAAACAATTAATTTAAAAACAATGTTTGCATGTTGGTATTTTTCAAATTCAGTAATACAGTTCACGTGGAAGCTAATATGTGTATCTACCAATGAAACACACTGTATCTCGTGATGTGTAAGGCTTCCCTGGGGTGGTGAAGGCCCCAGCTGGATGGGGGCAGGTTTAGCGCTTGTTAAAATCGCTCCAGGTGATCCTAACATGCACCTGGCACGGAGCACACACAGCTCCACACAGGCAGGGCAGCCGGGCACGCAGCCCTTGGGCCCACATCCACCTGGCCTCATGTTCCCCACTTCACCCCAGCCCCTCACTCCAATGAAGCTTCCCCAAGGGTGGAGAGTGGGACCCAGCCCCATCTTCCCAGGGGTCACTTCCAGGTCAGTCCACACAAGGATATTCACCTCCATGCACTTCTCATAACCCACCTGTCACGGCCCCTCCCCTCACCCCTGAAAAGATGAGGGTGCTCAGACTAGAAGGAAGCTAAGTTTATTCCAGTGATCTACACCCGACCACCTGAGGACGCCCAGTCCCCACTGTCAGGGCCCAGAGCAAGGTGTCCACGCAGGCAACGCCATCAGCTCAGGACCCTCCGGGAGCGGCCAGCCCAGGACAGGCTGCACAGCCCCACCCTCGAGGCCTCCCTCCTCCCCAGCCAGAGAGGAGAGGGGGCCAGGCAAGGAATGCAAGGCTGGTGTGGCTGAGACACCTCCTACCACAGCCCAGCTGTGTGTGGAGACAACCAAGCGGGCTCCGCCAGACTGCAGGGCCTGGGGTGGGGCTGAGGGCAGGGGGAGAGCCAGCGTGGAAGGCTGCAGGCCCTGGGAGGTGGGAGCTCAGGCACAGGCAGCCTCGGCCTTCTGCGTGCAGCCCAGGGACCCCTCGCCTTTGCTGGCCAGGCTGTAGTAACAGGCCCGCATGCGCTGCTCCACGGTCAGGAAGTCAGGGCGATCCTCCCACCTGTGAGGGATGGGGTACATCCAGGCTGCTGGCCACACCCCTGGGACCCAGCTTCACCAGAGGGCAGGAATGCATGGTGCATGGCTGAGGTGGACTTTCAGGGCTCAGAAAGTCAGCAGGGCTGCTGGGTGGCAGGACAGTGGGTGGTGGAGAGGCCTCTGGGATGTGAGAGCTTTGGGCAATGCGGCACAGCCTGAGGCAGAGCTTCCACACACAGGGTGCTGGGTGACCTTCTACCGGGCATTGACCAGTGAGGACTCAGGGGACTGAGTGGACTGGGTGTTAGAGTGGCAGCTATTGACCATGGGGACCTGGGATACGGAAAGCTGTTGAAGCTCCGCTCATGCACCTGGGGGGCAGGGTGTTGGAATGCTAGGCGCAGGCTTAGACGGGAGGGAGGGCATGTCTGGTTATCAGCAGGAGCCTGGAGCACTCCAGTGGGTCTGACCAGTGCAGAGCTGCAGTATTAACAGTACTGTGCATGGGGTATCCATGGACTTTGTTGGGGTGCTAGGTGCTGGCCTCTTTGGGTACTGGGGTGTAGTGCACTGGGTGTCTTCTTCTGGAGGTCAAATTAACACATGTCGCAGTGGGGTGGACCAGCCAGAGAGGGTGTCTATCTGTTGGACTGCTTGGGCGCTTCAGTGTCATCGTCTTTAGTGCTGGCCGGTAGGGTTAGAGTGGCCATGCATTGCGGGGGCAGTGGAGGGTGTCCGCTTGCCCGGGTGTGTCGCCTGCTGTCTGATGGGAAGTTGAGATATTTGACAGTGTTAGGAGTTGAGATGTTTGAAGGTTGAGCTTCAACCAGGCAGATGTGGGGGCTGGACTAGATGGGTATTTGGTACCTCGGTGCCAGCCTGTCTGGTATTTGGGTGCTGCGTGCTGGCTGGTGGGGACTGGAGTGCTGGGTGCTGGAGAATTATCTCATGCCCTGAGTCATAGGTTAAGTAGCAAAGCATGGACCTGTTTGCATGTTGCAAGGTCCATGTGTTGAGGATGGCTGAGGTTTTAGATGCTCAAGCACGGGGCCACGGGCAGGGTGGCAGGGTGTGGCATGCTGGAGCAGGACAGGGGTAGTGTGTTGGAGAGCTGGGTGTGCGGATAGGGGGCGGCTGCAAAGTCCAAGAACTGGGTGAAAGGTTATGGATGGGGTGGCATAGGGTAGAGTTAACAACTCATCTGGCACCAGGGCTTCCCAGGGGTCAGTCTGGCCGGGTCTCCTCCCCTCCCGCACTCACTTGTAGATCCAGCAGTCACTCATGAGTGCGTACAGTTCGGGCGGACACTCTGCTGGGCACTCCATCCGCTTGCCCTGCTCGATGAAGGCCATGACCTCCGGCCCTTTCATCTTCTGCTCAAGCCGGGGCCAAGACACATGTGAGTGACCAGGGTCCTCCTCCTCCCACTCCCTACCACACCGCCCACCGCCTCTGCCTGCGCCTGCCTTGTAGGGCTTCTGGCCATAGGACAAGGCCTCCCACATGGTGACCCCGTAGCTCCAGACATCACTGCGGCTGGAGAACTTGCGGAAGTTGATGCACTCGGGTGCGTACCACTTGAGCGGCCACTTCCCTGCTGAGCGGGCCTGGGGAGGGGGAGATGCTGCCAGAATAGGGCTTGGGGACCCTCTACCCACCCCGCCCATCCACCCAGGCATCACAGTGGCAGAGGCTCACAGTATAGTAGCTGTCGTCAGCACCCAGTGCTTTGGAGAGGCCAAAGTCACTGATCTTGGCATAGTGCCGGTTGACCAGCAGGACGTTGCGGGCCGCCAGGTCACGGTGCACGAAGTTCTTCTCCTCCAAGTACTTCATCCCCATGGACACCTGGTGCAGCAGCTCCGCCACGTTGCTCACGGGGACCTCCTCCCTGGGGTGGCAGGGAAGGCAGGCTCACTGAGGAGAAGACCACCCAAGTTCCCAGAGGCAAAGCATGCTTCTCTGACCCAGCTGGGCATGAGCCAGGTGACCACGTGTTCAAAAACGATTATTGAGCACCTGCTGTGTGCCAGGCATAGGGTTGGAGACACAGCAGTGAACAAACTGGCAAAACCCCTGCCTTCATCCAATCTATCCAGTGCGAGGCTTTAGGGATCACCCATACGCCACTCCTAAATCTAGATCTCTGCCTGCACCCTTCACATGCTGGGGTATCACAGGTGTCTCAAAGATGATGTGGCCTGACATCCCTCTCCCCATGTGCACACACGTGGGGCTCCTCCACCGTCCTCTCCAGCAGCTCCTCTTTCTTTCACTCCCAATCTTTCACTCAGCAAACCCTGGCAGCTCTGGTGTCAGAATCTCTCCAGAGCCCACCCCACTGCTCACCTCTGCATCTGCTACTGGGTGGCAGCCACAGCATCACTTGCCTGGACCCCTGCTTCCCCCGACACACACACACACACACACACACACACACACAGAAAGTCAGCTCCGCCCAGTTCCCGGGCTCCCTCCTCTCTGCCCCTGAGTCAGGTCCTCCCTCTCCTCTGCTCACAGTGCCGCCCCCACGAGCTCCCATCCAACTCAGGGTAAAACTCCACCTCCTCCTGGCAGCCCAAAAGCCTTGGCACGATCTGCTCATCCCCTCCCTGCACAGGGCTATCTCAGGGCCTCTGTGTGTGCGTGCCCTCTGCCTGGAATGCCCTTCCCCACATCTGGGCGTGGTGGCCTCCCTCAGTTTGTTCAAACCTCCCTGCCCACTGCACCTCGCACCCCGACACTCCCAACCCCTGGAGCTGCGGCATGCTGTGTCCACAGCACCATCTTCCCACAGGCTCTAGATTTCATCAGGATTGTTATTGTCTCTCTCCTTCAACCAGAATACAGGGCAGGGATCTCTGCCTCATTTATTTGCTAATGAATCCCAAGTGCTACTAACAGTTCTTGTCACTGAGAAACTGTCCAATAAACACCTGTCAAATAACTAAGTGTGGGAGCCAGGGGCACACTGGGAAGGTGTGTGCACCAGCCGGAGGACACAGATCAGCAAAAATGTGCCTTGGGGAGCGCAGAACTTGTGTTTGTGAGGGCAAAAGAATGGGGATGAGGGACCACGAATGAAACTGCAGAACTTTCCACTAAAGGGCCAGATAGTAAGGATTTTAGCCCTCGCAGGCCAAAAGTGATCTCTGTCACATCTTTGTTTTTGTTTCTGGTTTGTTTTCTTTTTTTTTATACAACATAAAAAAAAAAAAAAAAAAACCCTCTAAAAATAGAAAACCATGCAGTACATAAACAAAGTGCAAGTTCCAGATAACTGGTGATGGGCCCTTTCCTGGGGCCATGAATTTGGCCCAGGGAGTCTGGGCAGCGCTGATGCGTACAAAGCTTTTCCCATCAGTGCCTTTATAGGTGCCGACTCATTCGATCCTCGCAGGGGCCCTGGAGGTAAGCACTGTTATCACTGCCGCGGTGCAAGGGTGGAACCGAGGGTTAGCTCTGCTTTGCAGTTGTGGGTATGGGTGTGGGCATGCCGGGTGCGAGTGTGTCCACGAAGGTGTGAAAGTGCCCCAGCTCCCCACACATGCGTGCGTGCAGGTGCATGGCCACCATGCCCAGGATAAGCCCTGGCCCCAACCACCCGATGACCAGAGCCACCCAGGGCTCACTTCTTGCCGACGAGGAACTTGTGCAGCGGCCCGCCCCCAGCCATCTCCATGACCAGCATCAGGGCCCCATCCTGGCAGACGCCGATGAGCCGCACGATGTAGGGGTTGTCCAGCTGGTGCATGATCTGCGCCTCGCGCATCATCTCCTCGGTGTCTGCCTTCTCCGTGCCCTGCTTCAGCACCTTGATGGCCACGTCGATCTGCTTCCTGCCCAACCCGGCCACGGGAGGCGTGTGGGCGAGGGGCACCCGCCCTGCTCGACCCCACACCTGTACCCACCCATCGCTCTTCTCCCTTGAGTTGTGCGGTGGACACTGGTTGCCACCCAGGTTGGGACCAAGGCGCTCAGTGTCCCCGCAGCCCAGAGCGTCTGCTGACACAGCCAGGTCGGTCAACGCGAACCGCCCATCACCAAAAAGAACAGAAAATGACACCCTCCCAAGAGGCAGCCTGTCAAGGACTAGTGGACTCAGGGATCGGGGACTCCACTGTCGCTCCCCTGGGATGGGTAACTGTAGTTCAGCCATCTCCCCCTGCCCAGGCCCACATCCCATCCCCCTCAGGTGTCCTGGGCTCTCTCAGAAAACCCTCCAGCATGCACTGTTCTGCTGCAGAGTCTGTTTCCCAAGCAAACTGCTGTGAGACGGAAGTCCCAGCTCCCACCCCACAGCCTGGTGAAGCCACACCCCTCTGCCCCCATGCGGCAGTGCCCCCACCACGGCAGGGCGGCCATACTTGCGCATGCGGTACACGCCCTGGCGCACTGAGCCAAAGTTGCCGCAACCAAGTTCAATGTCGGCTATGAGGAGGTTCTCACGCTTCAGGAAGAGCTTCTTGTCCTTGAGCTCCTCTGGGTCACTGTAGGGGCTCTCATACACACTCGTGTCCATGGGCATCGGCCGCGGTTTGTCTGGGGACGTTACGCGTGCTGGGCACACAGAGCCATGCAGTCCCAGGTCAGGGGCAGGGGCATGGGGGACAGGGCAGCCTCAGCCCCCACAAGCACCTGCCCTAGACAAGGGTGCCCTCCTCGGAGCACGCCTAGGCAGGTGGGTGCACATGCGAGTTCCTGTACATTGACACGTACGCATGGGCGTATGGTCCTGGGCACAGCTGTGGGTGCTCTGGGAAGCCACATGAGGGTGGACTCTAGGGCTGTATGCATTGGTATCTACGTGGCACCATTACTGTGCCAGCTGGGGTGTGCATGTGTGTGCATTCATACATGTACACCTATGGCCAGGCCTGTCCCTGTCTGCGTATGCAACACACATGTGGAGACCTCCAAAGGCAAGCATATGGGTCCACATGTAACTGTGTGTCTTCTTCTCTGTGAACACACATGTCCAGGTCTGCACCCACCCATGAGACATAGGAGCACGCACAGCAAAGCATTTTAGGAATGTGGGCTCCGGAGCCCATCCTGGGTTCACATCTCGCCTCCAGCACTGTCTCACCTCCCCGTAGACAGAGCCCTCCTTCTTGCAGCTGTAAAGTGAGGTAATCACCATGGCCACTTCATAAGTCCTGTCAGGAGGGTTCGATGGCTCATACACACAGTGACCTCAGAATGTGAGTGACACATAGTAGGCGCTACCCTGTGTCTGGGTAGCCCCAGGAGGGGCCAGGTGTGCTCCCTGCACGTCAGTACACAGTGGAAGGCGTGATGGGTGTGGGTATGTATGCACAGGGATAAACCAAGCCAACTGCTGCAGCCTGGCCCATTCCATGGAGTCCCCTGTGAAACCCCACAGCCCCTGTGACAGGGGCCCTGCTCTCGGCTTGGCACAAGCCCC
This sequence comes from Sapajus apella, assembly GCF_009761245.1. Classification (NCBI taxonomy): domain Eukaryota; kingdom Metazoa; phylum Chordata; class Mammalia; order Primates; family Cebidae; genus Sapajus; species Sapajus apella. The sequence goes on along the minus strand of NW_022437029.1, from coordinate 1,055,316 downwards.
AACCCACGTCCCCAGCTTTGCCCGCTCACCTGGTTCAGGGGTGTATCCATCTGAGTTGAGGGTGTCCATCCGTCTCTGAGGCTAAAGGTCACAGGGTCAGCAGGGCCTGAGCTGGGATACCCAGCCCCTCTCATGAGACCTATATCCCCTGAGTATTCCCCAGAGACAGTGGAGAGCGAGCCCCTTCCACTCCACAGGCACCTCAGCCTTCCCCAGAGCCACCCCCAGCTCCATCCCTAAGACCACACTCCAGGTGCCACCAACTCACGTGAGTGAATGTAGATGGGTGTGCTGGGAGCGTGGGAGCAGCAGCCTCTGGGGAAGCAGAAGGGACAGTGAGAGCCAGGGGCCGGGTCTCCTACGGCCCCTGCCCACCGCCCACCCACCCGCTGCAGGCACCTGAGGCGTTGCTGGCACTGCTGTTGGGGCAGGCTTCCTTCAGGCAGTAGATGAGCCCGTCTGCCTTCAGCTTCAGATACTCCACCAGCTGCAGGGAGCAGGCAGCTAGCAGGGGTTCCTCTTCTCCCCAGAGCCCCGCACCCCACCCAAGCACAGCATCTCCCAGAACAAGTTGCATGGGCGACCTACCTGCCAGAGTGTGTCAAACTTGGTGCCCTCGGGAATGCAGTACTTGCCCGCCTTGTCCTGGCTGATGAGGTAGTGGTACACTGTCTTCCCATAGATGAGGGACAGGGCATACGTGCCCTGCTCCTTCCGCGGCCTCAGCCTGGTGGGGAAAGGGAAGGGATGTCACCCCTAGAGCCACCCAGGGGCCTCCTGCTGTGCTCAGGTTCCACACACACCCCCCATGGGCTCCACGTCCAGGAGCCTTGCAGAGAAGTGCAGGGACTAGGGAAGCCAGGCCAGGCTCCCTCACCTCCAGATCTGCTGATAATGATCCAAGGGGCAGAGGGCAGTGGAGGGGCCGTGGCTGTGTTCCCAGGAAAATGCACAGTCCTTCAAGAGCCAAGAGACAGCCATTCATGGGGAATACCCAACCACACACGGTGAACACTCAGCCATGGGAGGAAGGGGACACCAATCCATTGAGGAACGCCTAGTCCACCATGGCTGAACACTTGACTATTCATGGCCAGACACTTATCATCCACAGGGAGACAGTATAGTCATTCACAGGCACTCAGCCATTGGAGGTACACTCGGCCACACATCAGCCAACCATGGGAGGCATTTGGCCTTCTACAACAGACACAGAGCCTTCAACAGGTAGACCAGCACCATTTTCCTGGGGAGAGAAAGCCTTTTCCACACAGACCCACACAGGTGGGCACAGCTCCATGACCAGCTGACAGGGCACCCGTGTGCAAATCAGAACAAGTGACTTTCTCATCACAAGACTGACAAGCTCCATAATAGACAGACCTTTCCTAGAATAAGACCCTTGATTGCCTTCTGCTGGAATTTTGTCAAAATAAACATATAAATCTTTCATATCTATGATGGGAATGGAGCCCCTCAAAGATGGTGCATTTGTGGGGTGAGAGCCTGTTCCCCCATCCCCTCCAGCCCTGAGTACGCACACATCCCCACACATATAGAGACCAACTTAGTGTCAGACACCAGTACCCTCGCATGAAACCCCAGTGACAGTCATCATCCCCCACAAAACAGTTTTGTTTGGGGTCATTGGCACAAGCCTCGACTGCAGGGTCAAGTGTAGCTTTCCAGTGAGGAGAGAGGGCAGCTGGGCCCATGGAAGCTGTGGAGGCCAGAGGCAGCCAACTCCTGAGCTCAAGGATTGCATTAAGCTACAGAAGAGCCCTTGCAATGGCCTGCGAGCTACACCCTCCAAGGTGCAAATTCTCAGACCAGGCTTGGCCCTGCCTGTGGCTGTTCATTAACTGGACAAATCTTTACTGACTGTGGACCACAGGCCAGGCACTGTTCTGAATGCAGGGATATGACAGTGAGCAAGGCAGCTGTGGGCCCACCTTGCAATGAGGCCCTTCCTTAGGAAATGTCCCCTGAGTGAGGGAGAGAGGTGCAGCTGTGACCATCCCATCCATTCCTGGACAGCACGTTCCCCAAAGAACAGTGCAGTGAAGGGTGGAGTATTTCCCAGGCTAGCCCACAACTGTCTGGAGATAATGTGGAGAGATAGGAAATCAGGGCACGGGGCAATGAGGGCTCACCAAAGGGCAAGGAAGAGAATCCCCCCACATACAAACTAGGAAACAAACGTCCCACAGAGACATTAGGCTGGGAGAGCAGATGCAATGCCATCACTGTGACTCCAGACATGTCCCACAAAATATTTCTATTTTGAGTCACTGGCACAAGACCCTGTTAAATGCAGCTTTCCAGTGAGGAGGGAGGACTGCTGGCCCTGGGGGTCTCAGAGCTGTGGAAGTAAGAGGCAGCTGGCAGGCTGTCTTGGAGGAGATGGTCTCCAGAGACTGTGAGAAGTGAAAAACACCTCCTAAGGGTCACCACCTGAAGTTTTAAACTGACAACAGAGACTTGATGCCAAGTGGCTACTCATCAGCAAACAGCAAACCTCCCCCTCATCTCTCTCTCTCTTCCTCTGTCTGTCTCTTTCTTTCTTTCTTCTGGAACTAATAAATTCCTCTGTGTTTGTTTATTTAAACTTCCATGTGGAATATTGAGGAAAAAACAGCCACAATATTAGGGAACTCTTCCCATCAATAGGTGGAGTCTCCTCCTCTATCTCCTGAAGCAGGCCTTGCTATGGCTAATTGGACACCAGCAAACAGGACACAAGCTTGAAAAGTGTCATTGAGGTCTGAGGTTGAGCATTGAGGTCTGCCTGCTCTCTCTTGCTTTTCCTGGCAGCTCTGCAAACACCATGGGAATGAGTCTAAGCTAGCCTGCTAGAGAAGGCCCATGGAGAAGAACCAAGGCACCCCAGCCTGCCATAGCCACTCATGTGAGTGAGGCCATCCCAGAGACCATCCAGCTCCAGCCAACCTTCCAGCTGACTGTGGCCACATGAGTAAACTCAAAAATCCAGAAGAGGCGCCCAGCTGAACTCAGCCCAAATTGCCAAGCAAACCACCCAAACTGCCAAGCAAAACAAGAGTGAATAAATAACCCGTTTGTTTTGTTTGTTTGTTTTTGGTTTGTTTGTTTGGTTGGTTGGGTTTTTTTGGTTTTGGTTTTTGGTTTGGTTTGGGTTTTTTTGTTTGTTTGTTGTTTGTTCTAAGACAGAGTTCTGCTCCTGTTGCCCAGGGTGGAGTGTAATGGTGTGATCAGCTCACTACAGCCTCTGCCTCCTGGGTTCAAGTGATTCTCCTGCCTCAGCCTCCCAAGTAGCTGGGATTACATGCATGTGCCACTACACCTGGCTAATTTTTGTATTTGTAGCATGGATGGGATTTCACCATATTGGGCAGGCTGGTCTCAAACTCCTGACCTTAGGTGATCCACCTGCCTTAGCAGCCCAAAGTACTGAGATTGCAGACGTGAGCCACCTCACCTGGCTGTAAATGACCATTGCTTTAAGCCACTGAGCTTCAGGGTGTGAATACAGCAAGCTGTTACATGGCAAAGGCTAACTGATACACTCTTTTGAAAGAGCCATGTGAGTTCATAAAGACCAGCCACAGATTCCCAGATAATAACCCACAGGCTAAGACATTGGTGTTATCACCACATATATTTCAGTATCATAAGTTCTACTTTATTTACAAAAAAAAAATACTAGGTGGTGGCAGTTCTTTGTTCTTGCAGTTGAAACTTGCACTTAAGCCAGAAGAAGTACAGGCTACAAAATCAATTTGTATCTCCACTCTATGTATATAAAATAATACATAGAACCTATAAGAGCTCCATCTGTCTCTGGTTCAAGCCTATTAAAAAAAAAGAAAAAAAGAAAAAAAAAAAAAAAAAGCTACTTGGCCGGGTGCAGTGGCTCAAGCCTGTAATCTCAGCACTTTGGGAGGCTGAGGAGGGTGGATCACCTAAGGTCAGGAGCTCAAGATCAGCCTGGCCAACATGGTGAAAACTCATCTCTACTACAAATGCAAAAATTAGCTGGGCATAGTGGTGTGCACCTGTAATCCCAGCTACTCGGGAGGCTGAGGCAGGAGAATCATTTGAACCCAGGAGGCAGAGGCTGCAGTGAGCCAAGATTGCACCATTGCACCCCAGCCTGGGCAACAAGAGTAAAAGTCCATCTCAAAAAAAAAAAAAAAAAAAAGAGCTACCATTTATTATTAAATATTGATTCTAAATTCTTCATATATTTGTCCTATAATCACAGCACTCCCCACAGAGTAGATACTATTGTTATCTTCATTTTGCAGTTGAGGAAAATGAGACACAAGCTTACGTATCTTGCCTGAATTGCAGAGTTGGTAAGAGGTGGGAGGTGGAGCCAGGATGTAAATGCATTTCTGACTCTACAGTTAATTGCTACCTAGGACTACACAACCAGCTCCGTCACAGATTATCTGTGGAACGCTGAATACACTGCTTATCCTTACTGTGCCTTGGTTTCCTTATGTATAAAATGAAATAACTGGTCTAAATCATAAGTTCTTGACCTGAAAAAATCTCCAAGAATGAGGTTCAGGATCAACCATGATCTCGTATAACTGTCTGCAAAGTCTTTTAGGTGAATATGTTTGGGGGGATTGTGAAAGGGGCAGTCAGTAGGATTCCAAAGAGGTCTACAGTCCAGGAGAGGTTAGAAACACTTAACAGGTAGGGCGTGATGGCTCATGCCTGTAATCCCAGCACTTTGGGAGAGGGAGGCGGGTGGAACACCTGAGATCAGGAGTTTGAGACCAGCCTGACCAACATGGGAAAACCCCATCTATACTAAAAATAGAAAAATTAGCCAGGCATGGTGGCGTACACCTGTAGTCCCAGCTATGTGGGGAGGCTGAGGCAGGAGAATCACTTGAACCCAAGAGGCAGAGGTTATAGTAGGCCAAGATCGCACCACAGCACTCCAGACTGGGCAACAGTGTGAGACTCCATCTCAAAAAAGAAACCCTTGACAATGTACTCTCTTAAAGGCCCTTTCCAGGGCAACTTTCTTTTCAAGTCAAATCAGCCAGTTCCATAAAATGCTGCCAATAACACAGAAACAAAGCCAGCATCTGCAGCACACAGCCTTGGGTACAATTCCATCTGTTCTTTAGCAACTATGAACTGTGGTCAATGGTAAGCATGGTCCTGGTCTTCACTCTAGGCCTGAGTGGCACGTGTCTTTGTTTTGCAGCCCGACCCTTGAAAAAGCAGTTATAGACTACAGGAAATGTAACAAGAAACTCTCAGGTTCTATCCAAAGTGTGCCTTGCCTAATTTGCCAGGAGCCTGGCTCATTGTAGCTGCTTCTTGTCTCTTGATATTTACCCAGAATGAGTCACTGTCCCTCATACCACTGTGCCAGCGGTTTCTGGACCTCACTGCCAGCTGCAGGCTCTATGCTGTGCCCAGATGCTGGGCATCTCTCCTTCCTACCACACCTTCTCACCACCAACACTGGTCCTCTTTGCCTGGGAGACTGCACGCCAGTTTGATATCCAATGCACAGATAGCTGGTTAAAGCTATTGGCCCTGACTCTCCTGAGACTCCTCCAATCTCAGTAGACTGGTTAACTCTAAGCCTGTCATGAGTTCTGCTGTGTTACACAAAAAGTGTTTGAACTTTTCCTTTGGGCAGTGAAACCTTTGTCATACAACACTGTACATGGAAGCCTAAGATAGTAAACAGATCAGAGCTGAGCTGCTGCCATCATTCAAGCTGGAATGGGGGCCCAATCCCACCTGCTCAACCCTCCAGTCACCTTCCCAACCCCTAGAATCCTCTGCCACTCTCAGAAGGCTTTAATTGTTTAAGCTATTGGAGTGGCAGAATCATGACCTGTGTGTGCGTGTGTGTGAGTGCAGGATGAGGAAGAGAGATGGGGGCGGGGAGGGAAGGAGAGAAGAAAGGAAAACTAAGACAGAAGAGAGGCAAAGACTGTGCAGATGGAGAGCTACACTGGGGATGCAGGGGAAACCAGAGAAGAAACACAGATTATAAAATCAAAGACAGATGAATTTACCTTTTATGAAGGAGAGAAAAGAGACAGAAGGAAAGAATCAGCTACATCTGTAGGAAGGGCTTAGAGCCTGCTTCGTGTGTCCAGCCTGGGGAGAGCCCTGGACTCTCAGGAACCTGGGGTAGCATGCCACGGACGAGGGGAATATGAACACGTGAGACGTGTGACCAAATGTTAGCAGCATCATGGCAAGAGTCACACCTGGGGTGGGGAGATGCAACATCTGGAGGAAGGTGGGTAACACCTAGACCAGCCACACCTTGTACTGCAAGACGGGGGCCTCCACATGCAGCAGGGCAGGCCCTGCCCTCAGGCTGACAGTCCAAAAGGAAAGCAAGACAGCCCTCAACACCCACGTTCACAATGCCCATTCCTTCCTGACAACCCCCTTGGTCCAATCCTATGGTCGATTGTTTGCAAAAATGGCTGCCTGCATTCCTCTCCCTTAGGGAGTCCCTTTCCCACTGTGACTTTGGTTTTGGTGATGTGACTTGCTTTGGCCAATAGGACATTAGTGACATTACACAAACAAAGGCTTGAACTTGCCCTCTCCTCTCTGACTGTACTTGGGAACCCTGCATCACCACTACACAAACAAGCCCCAGCCAGCTTGCTAGATGATGACTGCACAGGGTCAGCTCATCCCCTTCACCCAGGTGACACTAAGTCAATGGCCAGTCACGTGAGCATGTCCATCCCAACATATTCAGGCCCAGCTCAGCTGACCCAAACCAGAACTGCTTAGTTAGCTCGCAGAATCAGAAAAGTAATCAACTGATATTTTGAGCCAGTAAGTCTTCGGGCTGTTTGCTATGTAGCAAAAGCTAACTGATACAAATGCAAAGGTTTCCTTTTTGAGAAAACAGCCCTGTCTCAAGCTGTTCAGAAGCTGTGCTGGCAGCTGAGTATTATCTGTAACATATCTAAGAGCTCCCTCAAAAGCTTTGGGAACTCCACTCCAATGAATAGTCTAACCAAATCTGAATTTGTATGGTAGGGTAAAAGAGTTATTTTATCAGCCCACAACAGAATCTTGGGGAAGGAGCTGCATCTTGCAAGAGGCCTGCAGGCAATATACAGAAACTTCACATGGGTGAGGCAAATCAAGGGAAGTGGTCATTTCCTCCAAGTGGGTTGACCGCAGGAGAGGTAACAGCCCTGGGGGAGGCAGGTGACTCAAGGGATTTGGTGAGCAGGGGCTCAGGCCAGGAATTATCCCCACAGATTTCTTGGGAGAAAACACTGGGCTTCCTGAGGTCATGGGAGAAAAGCAGGCACCAATTTATCTGTATCTTGAGGCCCAAGTGACCTCAGCTGCATCTGGATCCCATTGGTTATAGAAAAGGTCCCGTTTCCAAACCAGAAAGCAACAGCCCTAGCCAGGCTGTCAGACACTTGCCAGAGTTTTAAAAAGAGCTTTTGAGAGATTTTTTCACATTGACAAACTCACAAACAGCCACACGGCCTCAGCTGTGGCTCAGACACACACATTCACCCACATATGAAAGCTAGTATTTACCACATTTTTCCTATGTCAGTTACCGTACTATTGCTTTACTGCTTCACACGTATTAATCATGTACTCCTCATAGAGGCCCCTGGGGGGAGGTACTGTTGTCAACCACAGGACAGTTAGAGGGGGCTGCTTCAACACTCTCCCAGGGATCCCACCTCACTTTGGGAAAAAGCTAAAGTCCCTGCCCTGCCCTCACCTCCTCCCATTCTTCCCCTCACTTACTCAGCTCCAGGCACACGGCCTCCACAATGTTTCTAGAACATGCCAAATAAACTCCTGCCTCCTCATCTTTGCACTTGCCATAGCATTTTCCAGGAACACCCTTCCCCCAAAAGCTGCATAGCTCACTCCTCAGCTTCTTTCCTTTACTCAAAACTCACCTTCTCAGGAAGGCCTCTTCTGACCACCTAATCTAAAATTGCAACCCTTCCCCATCAGCACACAGGGCACTTAGCACCATCTGACAGGGTCTCTATTTTATTGATTCCTTTTCTTGTCTACCTGCCCCACTAGGACAGGCATTGTGTCTGTCCTCAGTGCCTGGTACACAGTAGGTATTCAGTAAATATTTGTTGATTGAAGGAGAGGAAACTGAGGCAGGCAAACAAGGTCCGCCACCTGCCCAAGGGCTGCAGCCAGCAGGTGGCAGAAGGGCGGGGGCGGATTCCAAGCCAGGCCAAGACCGACTCTGGAGGATTTCCTAATCACTGCCACTGCTTCCCCATGTCCAAGTCCCTTTGCACATCAGAAACGCACAACCCACTTGCACATGTAAGCACAGGCACACCCTCACAGCCCACCTGCACACTCACGCCTGCCCCAGTCCCCAGGATCCTGGCCAACAAGCCACAGTCCTCACCGCACCCAAATCCCGGGCCCCACATACAGGAACTTGCCGTCGTTCTGCGTCCCAGAGTAAAGTTTGCGCTCGGCCTCCTCGCGCGTCAGGTTGCTGTGGTACCAGGGCATCCGCTCATGGGCCGTCGTAGCAATGAGCTTCTCCACCTGCGGGGCCTGGCTGATGATGGCCTGCTCCAGGGCCTCGCCCTAGGAAAGAATCAGGGAGGAGGGTTGTAGTTGTGGACAAGTGCTCGCCACAGGAACCCCCTTCCGGGAGCCCTGTCCCAGAGGACTCCCCACCCCACCCAGGCGTCCCTAGCGCGTGTTATGAAGGTTGTTGAGGGCCGCCTCCGCGCCATCTCCATGGTCTCCTCCCCAGTCCAGCTAGGGAGGAACCACCGCCACCTTCCAGCCCGGCCCCAAGCGCAACTCCAGCTTGAAGACCTGATGCAGGCAGGTGCGCATAGTGGTGTCACGCAGGCTGTGGAAGACTGCAACCCATCTTCTCCGACAGCCGCCCTACCCTAAGGGCTCACCCTAGCCCTGCGCACCCTCCTCTCCGCCCCATCCCCAGCCCAAGCCTCGCTTTCTCCCGGCCAGGTGTGCCCCTCCACCTTCCGATCTGGCATTGTTGCGCACCACAGCAGCGCTCAGGCAGCGGAAGGCGACTGCCACCACGGAGCCCCTGCCTCCAAGGTGTCCTGTCAGGTTCTCCCCCAACCGGGGCCGGCCCCACCTCTCCAGCTCCCAAAGGGGACTGAATGGAGGAGACGACCTTTTCCTCACTCCTATCCCCCAAAACCCTCGACTGCCCCTCTTTGGCGGCGCCCCTCCAGACCCCCGCGCTCTCACCTCCAGCTTCCAAGTCTGGCGCACGTAGTCGCGCACCATGGCGTCGCGCAGGCAGTCGAAGACCCCCAGCTGCGGCTCGAGGCCCGACGGCCGGTTGCACGGCTTGCGGAGGTTGCAGGGCAGCCCGTCCGGGTCACGCGAGTAGAACTCGCAGAGCTCAGCCGGGCCGCAGTGCGCCTTGCCGCCGGCGATGGCGTAGGTGCCGTTGAGCTGGCGCTCGATGGGGAAATGGTGGAAGCGCACGTCGTGCACCAGCGACAGCACATAGCCGCCCAGCGAGCGCAGGCACTGGCGCAGCAGGAAGAGCCCGTCCGCCATGCCCGCCAGCTTCAGGTGCTCCTCGGCCTCAGCTCGCGAGATGCTGCCGTAGAAGAAGGGCAGGTGCGCCGCGGGGTCTGGCATCGCCCCTGCGCCTCCCCAAACCTGCGGGTTCACCGGGGGTCGGAGGAACGTCAGGTTTTCGGCTGCCCTTCCTGAACCAGGTGCCTTGGGCTCAGAGACGCCGCGTGGAGGGCATCAGCGCCACAGGCTGAGCGTGCCAAGGGGACAGAGCCTGCTGTGTGCCACAGTCAACCCGGAGAGGAGCCGCAGCCTACTGGGCACAGACGGAGCGAGGAGTCCCAAATCCCCATCTGACTTTCCAGAGACCTTATGTGGATGCCCAGGCACACCAACTGGTCCCCACGCACCACCAACACCTGGACTCATCTTTTCACGTCCCAACCACGTGCTGAACTCTTGTGTTTCAGGCCCGGTGCTGGGGATACAGAGGCATGGTGCTGACGCAGTCCCACCCCGCCCTCCGACGACACTCTAACGAGGGAGAGCCCTAAGATAAACTAAGAAAGAAACAAAAATAATAATTACAGATTGAGGTCAGGACTATAAAGGAAATGAGTGAAGTGACGTTAAAAGACGGAAGAGACGGCTCTAGCCAGGATGGTCACCTTCTCCAAGGACCTAGCATGTGAGTGGAGACCTGAAGGAGCAAGAGCCAACTTTTGAAAAAGCAAAAAGCACTCAGGACAGGGCCTCAGGCAGAGGGGACAGCAGGTGTAGAGGCCTTGCGGCCACATCTAGCTTTGCTCATCCAAGGGCCCTACCTCCCAGCCTCACCTGTCCGTTCTGCTGACCCTTTACCCTCTGTCTTAGCAGGCCCCCCTTGCCCAGCCCTCAGCCTTCCTTAGCAAGTTTCTACAAAGCATACTAATTTGAATATGCATCCCTAGGGGATTAAATACATTAGGGTTTAATCTCAAAGGGAATTTTGATACAGCTATTAAACAAAACGTATGATGGGGGAAGGAGGAATTAAGGCTATTTACACAGATGGATTCTGGTAAGGCCAATAACTTAAAATCATCTGCCCTCAACTTTCTGGAAGGATGGTGATGTCCTGTATATTGACAGGTCTTGGGTTACACAGGTGTCTGATTTCCCCAAAACTAAGAGAATGTACACTTAAGATGTGTTCATTTCATTGTATTTTTCCCTCTCTCAATAAAAAGGAATCATAAGGGGCTGGGTGAGGTGGCTCACTCCTGTAATCCCAGCACTTCAGGAGGCTGAGGTGGGCAGATCACAAGGTCAAGAAATTGAGGCCATCCTGGCCCGCATGGTGAAACCTGGTCTCTACTAAAAAATACAAAAATTAGCTGTGCGTGGTGGTGCATGCCTGTAGCCCCAGCTACTTGGGAGGCTGAGGCAGGAGAATTACTTGAACCCAGGAGGCAGAGGTTGCAGTGAGCCGAAATCATGCCACTGCACTCCAGCCTGGCTCCTGGCGACAGAGCAAGACTGTCTCAAAAAAAAAAGAAAGAAAGAATCATAAAATATTGAATGCTAGGTAATGATCTGCATGCAGAAATGTTTAGGTGTGATGGGAACTGAGGAATGTAATCTACTTTGAGAGCACCCCAAAAATAACACTGATTGATGGATGAACAGAGAGAGAGGGACGGATGGAAGGATAGACAGCCAGACAGACACAGTTGATTCCTGTTCTTCTCCACAGTTCTATAAAGTCGATGCAAACACTGAATTAGCAAATATGGAATTCTCCCTCCTAGGGGAAATACAGAGTTAGGTTCCTAGGAGCCTCTTTTTACATCTTCATCAACTGATTAAGACATAGCCTTGTTTTCTTTGTGAGTTTCTGTTTAAAGACACCTTATTTAATATACATGATTCATTCATTAGCATTGAACTCTTAGTCAACAGCACTATAACTATAAGCTTATCTGACATGTTTTCTCTATAAGGGACATACAGCCTTCTTGCCCTTAGGAATGCTAGACAGCATTTCAGCACTATGGCTGGGGGCCATATTAACCAGTGAAATCACCAACAAAAAACACAAACATTCAAAATATGTGAGGCTGGGTGCAGCAGTTCACACCTCTAATCCAGCACTTTGGGAGGCCGAGGCAAGTGGGTCACTTGAAGTCAGGAGTTTGAGACCAGCCTGGCCAACATGATGAAACCCCATCTCCACTAAAAATACAAAAAATTAGCTGGGCATGGTGGCGTGCACCTGTAGTCTCAGCTACTCGGGAGGCTGAGGCAGGAGAAAAGCTTGAACCCAAGAGGCGGAGATTGCACTGAGCCGAGATCGCACCGCTGCACTCCAGCCTGGGCAACAAGCACAAAACTCCAAAATAAAAAAAACAAAACATGTGGCACCACATAGAACATGAAAAAGACACTTATCTGCATCATGAAAGGTGAAAAAAGAGGGCAGAGAATTTGCCTTGTGCAGCCTCAGCGGGAACATGTGTATCGAGTGACTCACATTTTTGCCACTCTATGTCTGAGAATGATCACAAAAGTGCCATGTTCGTTTTAGGGTTTCAAATATTTGTTAACAAGTAGGTGAATTCACAAATAAGAAATCCACAAATAGTGATGATTAACTGTACGTGATATAGCAAACATAGCAAATCTTTAACTGGAGAATCTAGTGGATGAGTTATTGGTGTACAATTGATTCTATTTTCTGTATATTTGTAACTTTTCATAGACTGTTGGGGGAAAAAAAGTACCTCTCCATAGCAGTTACAAGGCATTTCTCTACTAAGACCAGCCCAGCAAAGCTACCCAGGCATAAGTTTGCATTGTGGGTACCTTCTTAGCTACACAAATGAAACCACAGGGTAAAATGAATGCTTTTGTGAATTGAGAGAGGATCCCTCTGCCCTGGGTGTCCAGGGATGGGCATCCGAGCTGAGAGGAAGGTACTGGAATGGGAATCAGGTGAGGTCTGGGTCAGGGCGCTGGACAAGGGGCCAGGATCTGCATTCTAACCTGACTAATTGTGACAGTGATGTTGAGAGGTCCAAGCTTGAGGGGGGTCCTAGATGTCCCAACAGTTACAGACAGGTGAGTGTTCCAGAGATTCATAAGGGACTGCATTTGTGGCTCCACCTGGAGAAACAGGTCACCATTCCACAAGAGTGCTATTAAAGTCACGAAGCGGCTGAGCGAGGTGGCTCACACTTGTAATCCCAGAACTTTGGGAGGCCAAGGCAGGTGGATCATTTGAGGCCAAGGGTTTGAGACCGGCCTGGCCAACATGGTGAAACCCATCTCTACAAAAAACACAAAAATTAGCCAGGCATGGTGGCAGGCGCCTGTAGTCCCGGCTACCCAGAAGACTGAGGCAGGAGAATCGCTTGAATCCGGGAGGCAGAGGTTGCAGTGAGTGGAGATCACGCCACTTCACTCCAGCCTGGGTGACAAGAGCAAAACTCCATCTCAAAAAATAAAATAAAATAAATGTCATGAAGGAGCTAGATATTCACTCTAAAGAAATGGAAATTTACATTCTCACAAAAACCTACACAGGAACATTTACAGCAGTTCTAGCCACAATTGCCAAAAATTAGGAATAACTTAAATGTTTCCCAACAGATGATGTGTAGCTACAGAACGTGCCTACAGCAGAATTCTACTTGGCAGTAAGTGGAACCAAACACAGAGACGTGCAGTTTCACAGATGCACTGCAAAGGCCTCAGGCTGGGTGAAAGAAGCCAGGCCCGAAGGGCCTGCATGAAACTGTATGATTCCAACATGACTGCAGGGATGGAAAACGCACCAGAGGTGCTGGGTGCTGGGGTTCGGGGAGGGACCAACGACAGAGAGGCAGGAGGGAATTCGGGGGAATAGTCTGTGTCTTGATTGATGTGGTAGTTTCTGGGCTGTATGCATTTGTCAGATCTCAGAATTTTTCACTAAAATTATATATAAAGTTTACTGTATGTAAATTATATCCCAAATTTTTAATTAAGGGGGAAAGGAATTGGAAGATACAAACACAATGGGCACTGAAAGTGCTAACAAAAATAAGAAAAGTGATTAAGGGCTGTCTACACTCCTGCCCTAGGTCCCTGACTCCCAGCCTCTCATCCAGACTCATGGTCTGAGCCCACCCCCTAGGCTGTTCTCCAGCACTGATAGCACCCCTGGCAGTGTGTGGGCACCAGACAAGCTCTCTGTGACCTCCTCAATGCTAGGTCCCCTGAATGGCCAACACTGATGACCCCTTTCTCCTGCTTGAGCCTCACAGATCTCTCTGGTCCTTCACAAACTCCCTGGCTTGCCTCCACCCTCTGACCATCCTACTTGTTCTCCTTCCCCCACCGCGGTCCCCTTACGTGGGTCATCCTGTCTGTAGCTACACACGCTGCCATACCCTCCTTTCCGAAAGCCCAGAGCGCTCTTGCCTGAGGTCAGTTGCTGCTGGCATCGTCTCCTTTGATCTCCGCCAACTGTTTCCATTCACATAACCAACCTAAGATCCAGGTGTCACTCCCATGCTGCCTGTGGCTGGCTGAACCCCACAGTCTATTTCCGCAGAGCTGAGCTCCAGAGTCTGCAAGTCTCTCCTCAGCAATTCTTCCCCAAGGCCTTGCTTGCTCAAGACCCTACTGTTCACTGCACTGGATCTAAACTCCCAGCCCTCTGCCCCGGCTGAGCTGTGCTACTTGCCTTCCTTCAAACGGGCTTTCATACTTTTATTCACACAGCACCCTGTACCCAGTGCACCCTCCCTTCTCCCCTCCATCTTCCCCAGTCCAGCCAGCCCTTCCCTGAAGACTCATGGAGCCACTCCCATAGAGCCTGAGGACGTGGGATGAGGCAGCAAACTAGGGGCTTGTCCAGGGACCGTGGGTGCAGGGTAGCAAAGCTGGTCTCTGGGGCCGGAAGCTGTGGCAGGAAACTGTCGGCAACACACTTTGTGAAGCTCCTCCCTGTGTGGCCGCAGGTGCAGCCTGGTAGCTGGAAGCGGGTTAGGGCAGAAGAGGAGACGGGGAGGCTGGCCTTCGGGGCCCAGCACAGGGCTGCCAGCCATGTCCCGAGGCCAGGGGGTCCCAGAGGCAGGCTCTCTCCCTGTGCGTCTCAGCTGTGTCCCACCTTCCCTGTCCCACTGCCCACAAGGACAACCGTAATCACAAGCACGCCCCACAGCAGGCAGGCTGGGTGGCGGGCGGCTCCTCTTCCACACCCGGGAACTTTCTGGACTGTCCTCACTAGTAAAACATAGGGCCCAAGTTCCCAGGGAGCCCATGGCCAGAGATGCTCAGGAAGCCAGAGAACGTGGGCAGAGATGACAGAGATGAAAATCCCGGGGACACAAGGCAGGAGCATTTGCCACACAGTAGCCAGCCGGAGTGTCTGCTTTCAGTGAGCTGCACCGATCTGCAGCTGCCCAGGTGACCCCAGACCCCAGGCAGGAGATCAGATGTTTCTATTCTCAGTTGTATCCCTGCAGACTCATGGCCCTCCCAGGAGACACACCCACCATGATACCCACCCTGGCCCTCGTCTTGCCTGGGCCACTCCAAAGGGCAGGACCTGGGTTAGGAGCCCCATCCCTCACTCCCCATTTCGTCTGTTCATTCCCCAAGCCTGGCCTCCGGTCTCCCTGCGCTGACCCCAGCCAGCTTCTCTTGAGCTCACAGTTCAGAGATCCTAGTCTGGCCTTCCCAGAGCTTACAGCCCCAGGATCACAGCATCGAGATCACACCAGAGCAGCCACGGGCACCTGCCCCACCCTCACAGCTCCCGCCCTGGGAGGACATCGGGAGGAAGCCTTGGAGCCTGTCAGAAGGACCTGCCTGAAATCCCACCAGTCACGTGACCTCTTTGGGGCAAGGCAGGGCTAGACTACAGCTGTTGCAGAGAGATCAGATTCCCCAAACATGCTTTAAAGAAAGAAAGAGACAAGGGATCAAACACAGTCTCAAATGCTGTGAAAAGCACATTAAAGGCTGTGAGAAGACCACATGGAAAGACCCCTTTCAGCATCACTTAACTCCCACACTTATTCAGCAAGGCCTTGAAGGTCTACTGTTTCACGGAACAGGCTCTGGCTATCAAAAGCCCCCATTACATGCCCACTGCCAGAGCAGAGGGATCACACCAAAGCCACTGGACCTGGTGGGAGCAGGCAGGAGCGGCACAAGCGCCACATGTCCCCCCAGACAGAGACTTGACACGTCCCCACGCAAGGCACTGACGGAATGGGGCCCTGGCCCCTCACTGTCCTCACCTCCTCCTGCTGTCCCTCCTCTACCCTGTTCCCACTCCGGCTCCTGGCTCTCTCTCTCTGAACCCCCAGTCCTTGTGCAAGACCCTAAGTTCCCCTGAAGCCGTGTTTCCTGCTCCTTAATCCCCAAGCTGTGCCTGGGCTGTCCATGCCCACCGACAGAGGCAGCATAGGCACCGGTTGTCCGCAGATGCCAGCTTGGTGGCACCACGAGCCACACAGCAGCAGTCAGCCATGGCGACAGGCTCCTCCTCCATATGTCTCCTGACTGTAAGGATCGTTTTCAAACTGTGGAATCATGGACCCACCACATGGTCACGGTTCAGCCTGAGCAGCGAGTGAAGCCCGCCAGACCTCCTCTGGGAGTCAGGGCCAGAGAAGGTGCCCAGCACTGGGGCTGTGGGGACTTCCTGGGGTGAGACTTGCTGGACCCCCATCATGCCATCGCATCCTCCTCTTCTCTGCTTGAAGCCTTCTAGGCTCCCACCTCACTCTGGATAAAATTGCAAGTCCTCAGGGCAGCCCCCAAGGCCCTTCATGATGCCTGTCATCCCCACCCTCCCCCACCACACTGGCTCCTCTCCAGCCACAGGGGGCTCCTCATGTTACTGGTTCAGGTCCCTTGGACAAATCAGACATGGTGCAACCTCAGGGCCTTTGTACTCTGTTCCCTCTGCCTGGACACACTTCCCCCAACACCTTTCACTTCATTCAGGTCCCTGCCTAAGCCACCTCCTCCAGGAAGCCTTCCCTCACCTCCCTCTCTAAAATAGCCTCTCCTTCTCTCTCTAGCCCTGACACAGCTCGATTGTTCTTTGCCACTTAAAAGATGATATTGTATCGACTTGGTGACCTTTGTGTCTGCCAGAATGTAAGCACTATGGGAGTTGAGACTTTGTCTGGTTCCCCTACCTATACCAGCAAGGCACAGAGCAGGCGCCCAATATACCAGGTACCTACAAAGGTCTGCAGTCTGCTGGGATGGGTGGGGATGCCTCTGAGCACTCACAAACCTGACAACTGGGGAGGGCGGAGGGGCCACAGGGGCTTCCTTAGGAGAGGGGGAGGGAATGGTAGCCCTAGGAGCTTCCTCCACTGACCTATGGTGGGAGAGGAGGGGCCAGTCCTGAGGAGCCTGGACCCAGGCTGTTCCCCTGCCCAGAACAGCGCTGCACCCTTCTCCTGAGCCTCATGCTTCAGGCTTCGTCCTTTGTCCCATCCTCCCAGAAGCATCCCATGAGCCCCGCCCCCTCCCCAGCCTGGGTCAGTCACCTCTCCTTGGCTCCCAGGGTACCTGTCCTCCGACATCACAGCCCTGATGACCTGTGTCTCTGCTCCTCGTCCCTGACCAGGCTAAGCCCCCAAGGCAGGGCCCATGGCTCCGTCTTGTTTTCTGTGGAAGCTCCTGCTTCCTCCCAACAAATATTTGTCAAGTGCATAAGGACACCCACAACAGCCTCTGTGCTGGGGACTGCTCCGGCTCTTCACGAGCGTGAGCCATTTACTCTACACACACACCACAACTCCATGTGTTATCCCATTCCTCAGTTAAAGAAACCGAGGCTTGGAGAGGTCAATGTCATGCTCAGAACATGCAGCCTGCAAGCGGCTGCCAGGATTACCCAGATCTGCCCAACACAGCAGCCACCACCAACCACCCCAGCAAATGTCTATTAGACTCTGGAAAGCCAGGGTGGTGCAGGGTCAGGGCCAGTTTCCCAAACCCAGCAGATTCTCTCAGTATCTGTTGGTTGAACAATGCCCCTCCACTGCTTGTATGACCTCAGCAAGGAGTGGTCCCGCTCTGGGCCTCAGGCTCTGATTGTCAAAGGGAGATGGGAAAAGGCGGTGTGAGCCGGGAGGACAGAGGCTGCTAGAGACAAGGGGACAGCATGGGATTGTCCTGGGCCTTGTAGGCTGTTCACAGGATTCCTGTCCTGGACCTGCTAGATGCCGGTCACAACCGAAACTGTCTCCAGACACTATCAACTGTCCCAAGGGGACGTCAGGAGGCAAAATTGGCCCTGATGAGAACCGCCGCCCTTGACCCTGTTCTTTGGGGTAGGACAGGGAACGGTTAGCATGGGGTGGTCTGGGTGCTGCAGCCCCAGAGAGTATCCTGGAACTGTAGAGGTCAGACACCGAGGCCCACCCAGAGCTAGCGAGGATAACGAGGGTTTTAGCAAGACATTGCTTGTTTTTTTTTTTGGTTTTTTTTTTTTTTGGTTTTTTTTTGAGACAGAAGAGTCTCACTCCATGGCACAGGCTGGAGCGCAGTGGCGTGATCTCAGCTCACGGCAACCTCTGCCTTCCAGGTTCAAGTGATTCTCCTGCCTTAGCCTGCTGAGTAGTTGGGATTACAGGCACACGCTACCATGCCTGGCTAATTTTTTTATTTTTAGTAGAGACAGGGTTTCACCATGTTGGTCAGGCTGGTCTCAAACTCCTGACCTCATGATCCACCTGCCTCGGCCTCCCGAAGTGATAGGATCACAAGTGTGAGCTGCCGTGCCCGGCCTAGCAAGACGTTACTATAGCACCTGTATGTGCCGGGCACTGTGGATACAGTCACTCCGTTTATCCTCCCGAGAGCCCTGTGAGGGGAGCACAGAGAGATGCAGTGACTTGGCCAGGCACACAGTGGTGAGTGGCAGAGCCAGAACGTGAAGCCAGGCCCCAGGCTCCAGAGTGTACACATCAACGCCCCCAACACTGCCAGGAGCCCCTGCCAGGGCTGCAGGCTGAGGCTAGAGGGCCGGTGAGAAGAGGAAAGGAAGCTCTGGATTCAGCAGGAGGCACCTTCCTGCGTGGCACCTTAGGAGTCCCTGACCCTGATCTCTCAGCAAGGCATTATTAAGCACCTGCTGTGTGCCTGCTGCGTTAGCCAGGACGAGAGCAAGGAATCATTTAGAGCTCTCACCTCATGAACCCCTGTTCCTTCCTGCCAGGAATCCTTCCTACCTGGGACGCGTTTCCCACCCTCTCGCCAACAGTCAGGAACCAGGCACCTGCCAGGTGCCCATATCTGCATGTGCATTTAACAGATGCAGAAACAGATCAGAGAGGCCAAGCCACTTGCCAAGAACACGCAGCAGTTGAGCAGAACTCAGTGTTTTGCTCCTTCCCTCTCCAGGTCTCCCTCTAACCTGAGCTTCCTACAAGTGGCCCGAGCCTGCCTGGACTCCTCACCGGAACCACAGCATTCTGCTGATGGAGCTCACAGCCCTGCTGAGTGGCCCCTCATCTTACAGGGCCTGGGGGCCAGAGTGCACATGCCCCTTCTCTGGAGGTTTCTCTGCTTCCCAGAGCCAAGGATGCAGCATGATGGGACCCAGCAGGAGCCTGGGGACCAAGCAGGTTTCACCGTATCCCCTGAATAGCCCTGCTTCAGCCCAGCCTCTGGAGGGGGAGCTGCTTCCCTCAGCGTGGCCACAAGCCATCTTTGCCTCTGTCTCCAGCCGATCACCACCCAGCTCAGTCCTGCAGCCCTCCTGGTCCTCCCCGCAGCCGCCCCTCCCTCCTCCAGACACAGGCCACCCCAGAGACAGCGGCCACGCAACGCTCCACCCAGGCACCACTTACCTGGGGACGTACAGGTGGATGTCCAGGCAAACAGGCCACCTGTGGGGTCTCTGGTCCCAGCGCGGTCTGGATGCAGTTCTGGGTGAAGAATGCACTGCGGTTCTGGGTGAAGAATCGAGGCTTACAAAGCTAGTCTGGATTTCCCTGCCACCCAAACCCCCAGCCCGAGAGGGCGCCTCTGCCGCTCACACTCTTCACACACCCTTGTGGGGAGGACGTCACACCCCGCCAGGGTTTCCCACTCATGGATGGAGGATTCACCCTCTGCCAGGACCCCGAGACCCCCCTGGGGTGGCCCTGGTGGCAGGACACCAGCAGGAGGCCCAAGGACAGACGCTTACCTGGATGCCCCAGCGGCAGCTCCGAGGCCCACGGTGGGCCAGGCCTGGCCGGAAGGCCTGGTGTCTGCTGAGCTGTGGCAAGCAGGCTTGTCTGAAACTAACCTGTTTCCTGGATGTGAACACAGGAAAGGGGGCTGTGTTTGATGTCTACATCAAAGTCACAAAGTGCTGTGCTCAAGGAAAATCACAGGCCACGTGCTCCACAGAGGCAGAGGGCATTTCCGGGACCCAGCACTCCCTGCCCAGCTGCAGGTTGGGACCAAGAGAGGAGATTAGGCTAGGCGAAGGCAGGGTTTTAGGAAGGATGATTCCAGCAGCCAGAATCACCAGGAGGGCGGAAGCCTGCGTGCCTGGAATGGGAGGGTGGGCAGCAAGTGGTGGGAGGGAAGGGAATCCCAGGGCTCATGGAAACCAGAATGCCTCTATTTTCCTCTCAAAGGGGCATCGCCATGGGCCTCCCCGGCTGGACCACCCAGAGGAGTGATGTTTTTTATTCCACGAGCAGGTCAGAGCTGGAGGGAGGAGAAACCCACTAAGTCAGCCCACACCCCGAAGATTGAGACCCCCTCCTGTGCCAGGCGGACGGATGGCAAGGACAGCCTGCCTCTGCTCTCCTGTGGACTCGTGGGGGGCAGCTGAGTCCACAGGGAGGCCAGGGCTGGGCGGCTGAAAGCGTGGGCACTGAGGGTTCCCAGAGGAGCCCCAACCCAGCCTGGGGGATGTTGGGGGCATGCTCCAGGAGGAATGAGCCATCCAACTGAGACAGAGCCAGCACATCCCCAGTGCCAGCCCGGCCCACCTGGGACCTTTCCCACGAAGCTGCACCTGGCTGAATACCGCCCTGCTGTGGCTACCACCTCCTCCTCCTTTTCCTCTCTTCCCTTCCCTCATCCCATGCACCCCGCAGGACGGTACCCACCCAGCTCGGGGCCTGGGGCCATGCCTCATGCCCTCTCTCAGAGGGGGACCTGCAGTCACAGTCCCTCGGCTCCAGTTCCCCTCTGGCACCCCAAGGCCTCTGGGAGCCTCTTGCCCACCACCTCCTTGCTTTCTTGGGCACTAGGGGAGTCATCACAGCCATCCTGTCTATGGGGCCTCAGGAGCCCCTGTGGAGCTGCCCTGAGCCCACTGTGGAGACCCCAAAAGCTTTTCTTCTTGGGGTCCTGCTGCCCTTGGGAAGCGGGCTCAGCTCCCCAGTCTGCCTGAGGATCCCCTCATGCTTCACCCCGAAGCCTCCCTTCTTGGGGATTTCCTTTCTGGGCCTCTACTATCCTCCGGCTGCCTGAAACCCCTTCAGAAAATCTGTGTTCCAACCTCTAGGCTAGGATACTTTTCTCCTACATAGAGCCCCCACCAAAACGGCGTTTGCTAGCAGCCTCCCCTTTCCCCAGTGGCATCTTGAACCTCCAGGTGCAGAAAACGTCCCTTGGCATCCATGCTGGACATTCATTCTTAGAGTATTGAGAGAATAAGACTCCCCACATTGAAGAGAGGAGAAATTACGGCATCAAATCACATTCACACAACAATAATGAGAGTCACACTATGAAACATGTTGTTTTTGCCAAAAAGAAAGAGTCACACTGATTATGTGCCAGACTTTGCTGTATGCACAATTAATAAGCCATTCAACCCTTCTGGATAAGGTAAGTAAAACCCGAGAGGTTAACTAAGAGATGCTAGCAGCCCAAGGCAGTCCTACCCACCCAGGTGCTGGGAAGAAAACTTTGGTTGTAAAATATCTCCCCAAAGGAAGCCAGAACCCCAGGGGGCTGGAAGCTGAGTCAGCCACGTGGCAGGGTGCTTCTGTGTGTGTGGCAGGGGGGCTTCCGGTTTCTAGGGTCTTCAAGTCCTGGGAAGGGGATTCCCAGCCTCTGCAAGGCACTGGCCCTATAGCCCTTGACCGCTGCCCCCTGCCCCTCCCCCAGCTTCCTGTCCCAGAGGCTGGTCTGGAAACTGTAAAGCCCAGTGCTGAGACAGTTCTGAGATTGGGCTGCAGATAAGGCTCTCTGTTCTGCCAGAGCGGAAGGAGTTGGATGCGTCTTCTGAATGTTTACAGTAAAGGCAAACGGTTGGAAATGTGGGCTAGGAAAGTCGTGGTGCATTTGCTCATTGGGTTCAGGTAAACCCTCCCTGAAGAGCTTGTGAAGAAATTCATCCCTAGCCCCCATACCCTCAGGTCTCTCTGCCCACAGTTCTTCACCTGCCTGACTCCTAGTCCTCTTTCTGGTCTCCAGTTAAGCATGTTTTCCTCCAGGAAGTCTTCTTAATCCTCAAAATGGGCAGGGATGGGGCTTTCTGTCCATTTCACCTGCAGCTGAGCAGGCTGGTCTGGCTGCACAGTTATGAGGACACAGGCCACTGCTGGGAGACATGCAGCAGGGAGCCAGGGTGGAGGCTCCAGCAGCCCTGAGAGGGGTCACACCCCAGCACGATGAGCCTTCAAGGATGACAGCCTCTTCACCCAGGGTCCCTCCCTGCTTCCCTCTGGCTGTACAGAAAAATGGTGATTTTTAACTCCTTTCTGATTCTTTTTTGGTTCTGCCACTTAACTCGGAGGGACCGTGAGCCTCTCTGCGCCTTAGTTTTCTCCCCCCATCTGTTATGAGTGCTGTGCCTGTCTCGTACGGCTGTTGCGAAAGTTAAAACAGACCTAAAAGCAAATGCTCCGTTACTGCCACTACCACCGTCATGTCATCTCTACTGGAGGCCGTCCGAGTCCAGCAACGAGATTCCCTGGCGCCCTCCAGGGGCAGCTCTCCAGTATCGCAGGCTACCAAGCACAACTCAGCGTCCCGGAAGGCAGAAGGTGACCACCGCTCTGCCCTGAAATTTAAAAAGTTAATTCAGCTGGTTTAAGTCAGAAGAGAATTGCTTGGCCACAGCAGCCACATACTGTACTCTCCCTTGGGGGCTTCTCAAATGGATGGCTCCTTCAGAAACCTTCCAACTGCCAGGGCACTGCCACCTCCTGACAGCCCTGGCTACTTATTCAATACAGAGCACTCGTTCTATGCCAGACTCTGTTCCAGGTACTCTGTTCTATGGACCCACTGTGAACAACGCATGAAAATCCCTCCCCTCATGGAGCTGACATTTCTAGTGGGAGAGACAGAAAATGAACAAAGTAGGTATTTCATAGAGTACGCCACATGGTTACTGGTGCTAAGGAGTAAAATAAATCAGAAAAGATAGGCGAGGTCTGAGGGCATGTAATTTTGAATCAGTCAGGGCATCCCCCAAAAGGGATAAGCTGTGAGCCAAGACTTGAAGGAGATGCAGGAGAGAGCCATGGAGATATTGAGGAAAGAGCGTTCCCAACAAAGGTCTTAAGCAGGACTGTGACATCTGGAGGTGGGAACTATTTCCCAGCAGTGGCCCCAGCAACTGGAGTGATACCTATCACATAACAGTACTCAGTAAATATTGCATGGATGGGTGAAAATCTTACATATGGGCTTCAGGAACAGCTTGCTTTGGGCTCAACTGATGGCCCCAAGGTTGTTGGCTTCATTCTCAGACAAGTTATCTCCCTATGGTCCAAGAAAGTGACTCAGCTTCAAATCCAACTCAAGAAGCAAGAATCTATTTCTCAGTATTCCCAGAAAAAGTCCCAACACAGCTCATTGGCTGAGTAGATCACATGTCCATCCCCCAGCCAATCCCTGAAGCCAGCGGATGGCATGGGGAAGTGGCATTGGACCAGGTCACATGCCCCACCCACACCACACCACACTCTGGAAGGAAGGAGTGGCTGGAAGGAGGAGAGCTCATGCTGGGTGGGCAGCCAGCTGAAGTCTTGCAGAATATTCATAAGAGCTTAAATGCATCTATTCCTTTCCATCAAGCACAGCTGCATGCTGGCCACAGTGAGGGTACATTTAACACTCACAACAGCCCCAACCAGTAGTAGATTAGCCTCATTTTACAGATATAGAAACTGAGGCCAAGAGGAAACTTAGCTTTGAAATTCCACAGCTAGTAAGTGGGGAACCTCTTACAAGAATCTCCTAGCTCAAAGGGAGCTTGAAGCTTCCATAGGGCTCCGCCCTGAAATCCCGTGTGATCTGGTGACTGCCCTCATCAAGCCAGGGACAAGCAGGCTGAACCAACCTTAAGCTAAAGCTGTGAGGCCTTAGCAGGAGGGCAAACTGACAGTGCAAAGGCAGTCACCTCTTTGATGGAGAAAGGGAAATGGAAACGCTAGCTCAGGGCAGCTCCCAGGGGCCCACAGACCATGAGGGGACTGTTGGCAGAGCCCATTGGTGCTGATCGGGCTTGTTCCTCAAATGCAAGCCCAGGGTAGGGGTAGGAGGCCAGCAGAAGAGTGGACTGCCTGTCAGGGCTGGGGTCTCAAGAGGTTGCAATGAGGATGGGACGAGGGTGCACGTGCAACCTGAGGAGAGCTCAAGGAAAATCTGGCATGTGTGCTGTGCCTGCTGTATGCCCAGGCTGGGGCAGCTTCCAAGCACAGAGGACCCCAGCCACCTGCTGTCCTACAGCCACCACACATCCAGTCCAGCACAGGGCCTGGCACCCAGCAAGTACCCAGTAATTGTTTGCTGCTGAACAGACCACCCAACGGCACTGTAAAGAGGGTAAATTATCATGCTCATTGCCAAGAAGAGGCGGCCAAGGCTCTGAGAAGGTCCGGACAGGACCAGTATTGAAGCCCAGCTGGAGCCAGCTCCCCAGCATCGTGCCTGGGACTCCCGGAGTTGTGAGGGCCAGGCAGGAGAATACCAGGTGGCTTAGGCCACACCCCAATTGCCAGCAGTCCTCTCCTGGGGCACATGCCCTGGTCAAGCCTGCAGAGACCTTTGGACAGCCAGCAGGTCACCCAGAGTGACCAGGGCCCCACACTCCTGGAGAGCCCACTCTCCCCATCTCTCCACTGGCTTCAGTCTAAAAAGTGGGGACAGTGGTGCTCAGCTCACAGTGAAGTGGCTGGACCACAGATGCCAGGGCAGACTCCAAGATCAACCCCCAGTGGCACGCCCTGGCGGGGGCCGCATGGCAGGTAGGGTGGACCTGGCCACCAGGGCGCTGTGCCTGGCATGGGGAGGTGCCCAGTAAGTGCCGATTTGAGGGGAGATCAGTTGATAAGTTACAATGGTTGTTGATGCTGCTGATGCTGGGGAGGGAGTAGGCTCTCCCCTCCCCACCTCTCCACAAGGCCACCCATCCCCCACCCAGTTCTTCCCCACCCTCTTGGGACAAGTGGGCTGAACCAACCACTTGGGGCTCATTCTTGGCCCGTCACTGCTTCCGCCCTTCGCCCTCCTTCCAACACCTTCTCCTACCCTCCTCCATTCAGATCCCCCACCCGCACATGCTTCTTCCACTTCCCTCCCCCCATTCCTCTGCCTTCCTCTTCCCCACTCCACTCCCCCAGCTTATTCTCCCCGCTCCCTCCGCCGTATTCTTCCCCATGAACACCATTGTCCCCCGCCCTTCTCCCTTCTCCTGTCCCGCCCTCATCTCCCTCATCTTACTCTACCCTTTCCTCTCCATCACCCCATTCCTTCCTCCCCACGGCCACTCAGTGCCCCCGCTCCACATCCCCCGCAACCTGAGTGCCAGGCCGGGAAGCTCAGGCCGGGGCCCTGCAGGTGCATCTGGGGATTTTTATAACCCTGCAGGCTCCTTAGGAAGCGCCTAACTGAAGCCTCCTCTCCTCTGCGCAGGGCAGTGACTACTAGGATAGACAGGAAAGGATCTGAGCCTCCCAAGGCCCAGAAAGGCAGGGGTGCACGGTGGGCGCAGTAAGTCCTCACTTAGCTCACTGATAAGGTTCTCGGAGGTGCAACTTGAAGTGCGGTAAGGAAACCAACTTTCCCAGAAGTTAATTGCAATAGACAAGAGTAAGTTCCTATGCTATATTCCTGGTCACAAAAACATCACCAATCATCTACATAAAGACCCCAAATACTTTCATATTAAATATTAAAATAATTGTCAGCTATACATACCTTTAAGAATGATTACTAAAAAATAAGTCAGATCATGATTTATCCACTTATCCACTTCAGAGCAGCAGTGGCCAGAGGCCAGCCCGGCAGCTCAGGATGGCGCAAAGTGGAACCAGCCCCAGCCAGGACCCCACCCCATCTCAGGACACACTCACAGCCAGCCACGCTCACCCATGCATGGGGACACTGTAGACACCCCTCTGCATCAATAGCTTTGTGATGTCGAAGGAAACGGAGTTCCCGGAGAAAATCCCCACAGACACGGGGAGCACGAGACAAGCATCTGGACTGGCATTCTTGGTTCTCCAGGCCCCTGATTTGGGAGCTGGACTGGAGTGGGCCTGGGGGCCAGCTCTGTCCGATACCTCAGGCCACCTGTGGCTATAGCAGGATCAAAGTCCCAAGACCACTAACTGGGCAGTTTTTAACTAAATGCCGTGATGTGGTAGAAACAGTTTTTCTAGGGATGGGCTGTTTTTCCATCTTGGCGAAGAACTGGACAGAGCCTTCCAGGGCCACCTCATCCTCACTCCCCACACAGATAGGTCCAAAGCTCTCAGGCCTTGGTTGGACTTCCTCTGAGCTACTCCTGACCACCCCTCCCCCTGCCTTTCCTGAGGCCCAGCTCCCAGAGCCCATCCACAAACGGACAAGGGAGCCAAGAACCCTTCAGACCCAACAGTTTCCCCTAGGAATCTGTGACCCTGCTGACCACAAGCACCAGGACCATGGCCTACGTCCCTTGAATCTCTAAACACTCTTTCCCCCGCCTTGCAGTGGCCCTGGGCCCAGCGGAAGCAATCTCACATACCCTCAAGACTCAACGTATCAGAGAAAGTTTGTGTGGCCGTGCATTCGCTTCCCAGGGCTACCATAACAAACCACCACAAGCTGGTGCTTAAAACAGCAGAAACGTATTGCCACATTCCGGAGGCCAGAGTCTGAAACCAGGGTGTCAGCAGGCTGTGGCCCCTTCAGAGGCTCTGGGGAAGAATCGTCCATTGTGTCCAGTAGACCAGCAATAACAAATGCCGGCAAGCATGTGGGGAAAAGGGAACTCTCATACGTTGGTGCAGATGTGTGGAACATAAGTTAGTACAACCACTAGAGAGAACACTTTGGAGGTTCCTCAAAAAACTAAAAATAGAGCTACCGTATGAGCCAGCAATCCCACTGCTGTGTAGATACCCACAAGAAAGGAAATCAGTACATCAAAGACGTATGTGCACTCACATGTTTATTGCAGCACTATTCACAATACAAGCTCTGGAAACAACCTTGGAGTCCATGAACAGGTGAATGGACAAAGGAATGTGGTACATTTACACACGGAGTACTATTCAGCCATTCAGAAAATGAGATCCCGTCATTTGCACCAACATAGATGGAAATGGAGAGAGCTAGGAATAAAAACAACTGAACTCAGGGAGCTACAGAGTAGGAGGCTGGTTACCAGAGGCTGGGAAGAGTAGTGGGGTTGGGGAGAGATGGTTAATGGGTGCAGAAAATAAAAGGATGAATAAGACCTAGTGTTTGATAGCACAGAAGGGGGACTGCAGTCAATAATAATTTAATTACACCTTAAAAATAACTAAAAGAATAGAATTGTTATTTGTAACATGAAGAATAAATGTTCTAGGAGTTGGATACCCCATTCACCCTGATGTGATTATTATGCATGGCATGCCTGTATCAAAATACCTCATTCGCCCCATAATAAATACACCCACTATGTAAATACAAAATTTAGAAGTTAAAAAAATAACTCTTGGCCAGATGTGGTGGCTCACGCCTGTCATCTCAGCACTTTGGGAGGACGAGGCGGGCAGATTACCTGAGGTCAGGAGTTCAAGACCAGCCTGGCCAACATGGTGAAACCCTGCCTTGTAAAAATAAAATAATAATAATAATAATAAATAAATAAAACTCTCAGTACTCCCTACATCCTCCTGCTTGTTCTGTTTCTCTGGTGAGACCCTGACTGATACAAATTTTGGTACTAGAAGAGAGGAAATCTTAAACCTATTTCCAGTGGCAAAGAGGGCATTTAGGTACTCCACAGCGTAATGTGGCAATAGAGATACACAAAATATTACCACTGGATACTCCCAGTCAAACGCATACAAAAGGCAAGGTTCTGGGTGTCCATGTGTTTGGTGATACCTGAGGACATTTTAGTTAAGCTGAGGAGCATAATATTGGCTGGCTGCTGGAGAAAGTGGGGAAAGAATAGGTTAAGCTTAGGCTTTCATTCTCCCAGCTTCAGCTCTGCATAAATGAACTGAAAGCTTCTATGGGCCGAGGGCTGTGGCTCATGCCTGTAATACCAGCACTTGGGGAAGCCAGGGCTGCAGGATCACCTCAGGTCAGGAGTTCAGGAGTTCAGGAGCAGCCTGGCCACAGAGACTATGAGATTGGATGGGAATACCGCTGAGCACCAGCTTGGGAAAACAAGGCAGTCTTAGCCAGATCTCAAAGGACGTAGACCAGTGGACATCAGGGTCTCCCAGAGCATCTGTCACCTCATTTATAATGTGACCAAAAAAGAAAAAGACTTCAGGGAGATCGGACGTGGAGGTACGATTCCCGGTAGCAGCTGGCTTCGTGTGGAGAGCTGTCCAGGGCAGCCAGTGATGTAGACGGGAGAGTCAAGCCAGGACCTTCTTGGGTGATGGGGAGAAAACAGGGCTT
This sequence comes from Sapajus apella, assembly GCF_009761245.1. Lineage (NCBI taxonomy): Eukaryota > Metazoa > Chordata > Mammalia > Primates > Cebidae > Sapajus > Sapajus apella. The sequence goes on along the minus strand of NW_022437029.1, from coordinate 1,026,939 downwards.
GTGCAGCCTCCCACCTTCAGCTATGCTATGCCAAGAGGCGGCTGATCCAGCAGCTCTGAAGTCTTGTTGGAATAATTCCGCATTTATTGTTTCTAAGCGTTAGGAAGTGACAGCCGGGTATAATTTTGACAGGGAGGGGCTGTGTGGAGGGCTGCACTGTGCTTGGTGCCAGCATGGGTGAGTTTCTGCCACTCTGAACAGGTCTGGG
>NW_022437029.1:972181-1026721 GCF_009761245.1 Sapajus apella | reverse complement strand
GAGAGTGACCCAAGTGTGCAACAACAGATAAATGGATAAAGAAAATATGGTATATACATACAATCGAATAGTATTCAGCCTTAAAAAGAAAGGAAGGCTGGGTGCAGCGGCTCATGCCTGTAATCCCAGCACTTTGGGAGGCCGAGGTGGGCAGATCACCTGAGATCGGGAGTTCAAGACCAGCCTGACCAACAAGGAGAAACTCTGTCTCTAATAACAATACAAAATTAGCCAGGCATGGTGGCACATGCCTGTAATCCAAGCTACTCGGGAGGCTGAGACAGGAGAATTGCTTGAACCCGGGAGGCGAGGGTTGCAGTGAGCCAAGATTGTGGCATTGCACTTCTGCCGGGGCAAAAAAAGTGAAACTCAATCTCAAAAAAGGAAAGAAAGAAAGGAAATTCTGTCATATTCTACACCATAGATTAACTTTGAGGACACCATACTATGTGAACTAAACCAATCACAAAAAGACAAACACAGCATGATTCAACTTACATAAGATATCTAAAGTAATTCAACTCATAGAAACAGAAAAAAATACCCAAAAGTGTTTTCTGGACAGATACATTCTCATTCTCAGTACAAATCTATGTATGTATATATATTTACATGTACAATATATTTACATGTATGTATATAGATGGACAGATATACAAATTGATAATCTCTTATTCACTTTAGTCCTATAACCAGAATCTTAATCAGGAACCTCTAGAGGCGTTTTCTCCAAGATCAAGTACAAAACAGGATGCCCACTCTATCTCCAGCAACCACTCAAGATTATCCTAGAGGTATTAGCAATGCAGTTAAACATGATAAATAAATCAGGTAGAGGCGTAACAACTGGTAAAGAAGTAGAACTATCTCTATTTACAGATGACATAACAGTATGTGTAGAATTGAATGAGGCAAGAGGACATAAAATTAATGTACAAAAATCAAGCTTCCCTATTCCCAAACAATAAGAGGTAGAGGATATAATGATAGAGAAAACCCCTCTCTTACAATAGCAACACAGAAAATTAGATGACTTGGGAATAAACTTAAGAAGATCCATGTAAAAATCTATATACGGAAAACTTTACACACATTGAAAATGAACTTGAAGAACTGGAAAGGCATTCCCATTTCTAGCACAGGATGACCTAACATCTGTTTTCCCAAAGTGAATATTGTATTATAAATTTGATGCAGTGCCAATCAGAATACCAACAGCCTTTTAATGACGTTAGACAAGTTGATGCTAAAGTTCATATGGAAAAACAAACATGCAAAAATAGCCAGGAAGACAATGAAAAAACAAAAACTGCAAAAGGGGAACCAGTCCTGCAAGACATTAAAACACTATTATCTGCTATGACTCATGCCTGTAATCCCAGCACTTTGCGAGGCCGAAGTGGGTGGATCACTTGAGGTCAGGAGTTTGAAACTAGCCTGGCCAACATGGTGAAACCCCATCTCTACTAAAAATACAAAAGTTAGCTGGGCAAGGTGCAGCCACCTGTAATCCCAGCTACTCCAGAAGCTGAGGCAGGATTGTTGCTTGAACCTGGGAGGAGAGGTTGCAATGAGCCAAGATCGTACCACTGCACTCCACCGTGGGCAACAGAGCAAGACCCTGTCTCAAAAAAAAAAAATACTATTTCAACCTCTAATTAAAACAATGTGGTACACTGTTGAATACAGAGAGGAACAGAGCAGTGGGTTACAGTAGAAAGCCCAGGCATAGGCTGGGCGTGGTGGCTCAAACTTGTAATACCAGCACTTTGGGAGGCCGAAGTGAGCAGATCTTTTGATATCAGGAGTTCCAGACCAGCCTGGCCAAAATGGTGAAACCCTGTTTCTACTAAAGTACAAAAATTAGCCTGGCGTGGTAGTGTGAGCCTGAAATCCCAGGTACTCAGGAGGCTGAGGCAAGAGAGTCGCTTGAACCCAGGAGGTGGAGGTTGCAGTGAACCAAGATCACACAACTGCACTCCAGCCTCGGCAGAAAAAGTGAGACTCCATCTCAAAAAAAAAAAAAGAAAGAAAGAAAGAAAGCCCAGGCATACACACAGTACATACAGGAATTTAGTAAATGAGAAAGGAGGCATCTCAGGTCACTGAAGCAAAGATGGACTTTTTCATAAATCACCGGTGTTGGGACAACAGGTAGCCATGTCACAGGAAAATGGAGGGACGCAGACTGATCGTGCAGATGAGACCATTACAGCCCACGATGGTCCTCCGTGTAAAACCATTCCCTCACCTCCCGCAGTGTAGACCCAGGTACCAAAGAGCTGGCCAAGTATATTTATGATCATCATGCAGTTTACAGAAGGAAACATGGAGGATGAATTCAGGGATATTAGCGGTATTCATTTCAAAGAGTATTCTGTGGTAAATTAATCGCAAATATCATCTAAGTCAATGATTCCATGTGTCAGGGGCTAGTACGTGGCTGACTATAGAAAAGTCACTAGAGGGATAGGTAAAAATGTGCAGATTGCTGGGCTCATTTTCAGAGACTCATGGGAAGGCCTGGGAATAAGGATTTTTAATAAGCTCTTCCCATTCCCCATCCCTGACCCCTGGCTGATGCACTGTGTGTCCTGGGAACCAGCAGCCAGGTTCATAATCCTGCACCCAGGAAATACCACAGATATACCAGCTCAGACAGTGACCTATTTGGCCTGGGTTTTTTCTTTTAAATCTTTAAGTCTTTCATGGAGAGAAATGCTTCATGGATTCTAGCTGCTCATCCTGTCTTCGGAGCCAATCTGCCTCCAGTATGATCAGATCGCTCAAATGAGCCTCTGCTCCTGGCTGGAGGGAGTGCTTTCCCAACACCTGAGGAGGAGGGAAGAATTCCACTGGGGCAGCCCCTCAGAAATGTGTTCAGCCCCTGCCCAGCTCCACCACCCCAGCAGGGAAAGGGCCTGCCCAGGTCAGTTTGGGAGGAGGCGCCGGGTGTCTAAGGCAAGCTCTCTCTCCCTCCTGGCCGGCATCCATCTGCCTGCAGATAACAAACATTCTACTTTGCTCCTTCATGCTATACAGAAGCAGCCTCACACAGGGTGGGATTTGGGGAAACCATGGGTATCCTAAACCTTACCAGTGATTGGGGAACTCTTCATAATTCAGGGTGCTCCACCCCCAATTCCAATTTTATGCATTTGCATTTACCTTTATTGGGAATTTTGTCCATACTGCCAAGGAAATATTCTGGTTTAGGAGAATTCCAAGTAGCACTGGTTCCTTTGATAAAACACATGAAAAATAAATGAGAAAATGGGTCTTCGTCAGTATACATCTGCAAGCACCTTGGGCCCATATTTTGTTTCCCATTCTTTTGTTTTGTTTTGTTTTCGAGATGGAGTCTCACTCTGTCACCCAGGCTGGAGTACAGTGGCCAAATCTGGGCTCACTGCATCGCCGCCTCCCAGGTTCAAGTGATTCTCATGTCTCAGCCTCCTGAGTAGCTGGAACTGCAGGCACAAACCACCATGCCCAGCTGATTTTTGTATTTTTAGTAGAGATAGGGTTTCACGATGTTAGCCAGGCTGGTCTTGAACTCCTGACCTCAGGTGATCCGCCTGCCTTACCCTTCTGAGGCGGAGTGCTGGGATTACGGGCGTGATTACAGTCACTGCTCCCAGTCTTGTTTTCCATTTTTAAGTTGAAATGCTAATAAAGGACTCAACTTGTATGAGCAAATGCGTGTCTGAAAGTGAATGCCTCAATGTAGAGAGCAGTGCCACCCACTGCCGATTGCAGAGGTGCCCAGGCAGCTGTCCTGGGCTACCCTCAGGGAAACTACCCTCAGGAATTGGGGCGCAAACATCTGTCTGCAGAATACCAACACAGTGTCCACTCCCCCTCCCTGCTTGGGGCACTTGCATGCACATCTGGCAGATTTCCAATACCTAATTTTATCCTCATTACTGTGAGCAAATACCTATCTTAATTCCCAAAGTGCTAAATTTTTCCCATAATATGAAGCCGCTTTGGGGGAAAGAGTGTGTTCTTCACATCTGTCGTTTCTATGGGTGCGCCAAAGGTAAGTCATTTTTTGGTCTTGTTTTTATCATCCACTGGATGGGGTATTAATGACTGCACTAACCCTCAAACCACACTGTACACTTAGAAGGATTCATGTGTTGGGTGGAGTTATGATGCTGCTAGGTGCTCTTGTTGTCGGGAATGGGGGACTCTACTTGCAGATCAGGTTTCTGTCCTCTGAATGCCTCCAGGGTGGCAGAACCTGCCTAACACTGCACATCAAGGATCACCCCAAAATACATGGAGATTCACACTTTGGACCATGGATTCCATAGCAGGTGGAAGGTTATAGAGAGGATTTCAGCCAGTTGTTTCCTTCATATCTCAGTTGGCTTTGCCCCACCAGTAGTTGGGTTAAAGACTGTCAGGATGATGGTACAGCACATTTAAGACAACACATAGGCCTATAGACATGTGTGCATTTATTGTGTTAATGACACACACTTACCTTTTCTCATGTCTCTCTTTGTAATGGATCTGACTGCTATTGTTTCTTTAAATGATGGGTCATACGGAACCTGGGACGTGACTTGCAGTAGAATTTCATCTCCAGTGAAGCAAACAAAGGCATGTTAATACAAGCAACGCAGGACTGATGTATTTTGCTCTCCAAGTATGTAAAGCAGTCTATGAATACAGTGAATACGTGACGCAAACTCCGCAGATATGGGACTTTATTCCCTAAAATGCCTTGTCTGGGGGGGAAAACGCCAATTACCTAAATCATTTCCGGATAATTGTGATTGTCTGAGACTTCCTGGCTAGTAAACACTGCCCACTAAAGATATATGGCCCCAGATCTCCTGATACTCAGTGCCCTAATCATTCTTCTAGTTCTCTGAGACTGTTTGCAAGATAACTCATAAGAATAGGGTAAAGTTTGTGGGGGCAGAAATGAATCAGAGCAGATTCTATCAGCTCAGAAAGCTCTTTGTTTATAAAACCGTTGCCAATTCATCAGAGTTACGTTTTTGAAATGTATTAAGTACTCCTTTGCGTTTAACTTCTCAGGCCTCTGGCTTCCCTGGGAAGCAGCAGTTTTACCTTCCTCTCCAGGCTTTCCTTGCTAAGCCACAGAAAACAGTCCTCACAAACCCCACTCGTCCTGTATCTATTCTGAGTGCATTTCCAGGGCGGTTGGTTCTCGGTGGCCACTATTCATTTGACACAACAGGAGCTCACGACAGAGACATCAGAAAATTAAACATCAGGGTCACCAGGACAATGAGGAGCTGCTCTCACCACCCCTCCTTGATGACCTTGCTGATCTATGAGTCCCTGGAAATGTTGCCCAGCAGGAACCGCAGAGTTGAGCTGTGGCCTCCAATGCCAAGGCCCACCTGGCATGTACTGGGCAGGTCAATGGGCCCTTGAAGGATCATGGATGTTTCCCAAACCCCCAACCCGACTCCCATCCTCAGATGCAATCACCTGACTCCTACACATACGCAGCTAGATTCAGAGACACTGGGTTCACCTGCAAGGTGGAGAACAAGGCTTCTGCCTCCTAGGCAGCAGGTGCTGAAGGCACAGCTAGGGGAACCGCAAGTGCTACCCACATCTGCTCACTCATCCCAGCCTGGTCACCTGCCAGGCTGTCATCTATGCAGACTGCCTGAGGCCTGTGTGATGGTTCCCATGGGGAGGAGCAAGCCCAGCGCTCCTACCACGGACAGCTGCCAGAACGGAGGCCTATCGGGTGTCCAGAGATCTACTCTCTTGCAACCGGGAATGTGCAGGCATCGCTGTGTGATCCAAATGCCTCCTAACCCAAGGGGAAGCATCAGCACCACTCTCCCTGGAGCTCCTTCCCACACCTAAGGCAACCCTCGACCTCCCCTCCTGACGCAGGCCCAGGCACCCGTAGGAGAGACTGCACTGGCATCTGGACAGCTTCCTTCAGCAGACGGCTGTGGTTCAGAACCCTTTTCTTCGTCTCAGCTCTCTGCTAGAGGGCTTCCCTGGGCCTTAGTTTTTCTCACATGTTCAACAGAAGGTTTAGAGTAGGGACCAGTGAGTTGCAGCCTGGTGTCCCCTGGAGGGATAGAAAACTACAAATTCGAAGGTCTATCCCCACACCCCAAAATCTGATTCGGGGTGTGTGTGGAATGTCTCAATTATTAAAAAGAGGATTGCCCTAGGGGTTATTATGCTCAGTTAGGACTGACAACCAGGGCCTCAGAGCAGAAACTGGCGAGGCAGGTGTGCTGCCGCTGGTGCAAGGTGGCATCTGACGCTGCAGTCTCAATGAGCTCCCACACGGTGCTGCTCTGCTCCACTCATGCTCAGTAGGGTCTTTTCCAGGTGTGTATCATCTACGTTTTGCTTAATTTCTTGAGACTTCGACACTTAGGCAAACAGATTCTAGCCTCAAGGAAAAGTACCTGCCTTCCCTTCACAGCAGCAAGAACAGGTTACCTGGGAGACAATGAGGGCCATGCACACAACTCTTCAAATCCAACCCGAGGTTCCACAGGGAAGGGGGTGACTCACCAAATATTTTAGCTAAACCTTCATCAGGAATTTTTGAACTTGAGGAAAATTCGGGCTGGATGTGGTGGCTCACGTCTGTAATCCCAGCGCTCTGGGAAGCCGAGGTGGGCAGATCACTTGAGGTCAGGAGTTCAAAACCAGCCTGGGGGACATAGGGACCTCCCAATGCTACAAAAAATAAAAAGTAATTATCTGGGTGTCGTGGTGTGCACCTATGGTCCCAGCTACTCGGGAAGCTGAGACAGGAGGATCCATTGAGGTCAGGAGTTCATGACCAGCCTGGGCAACATGGTGAAACCCTGTCTACTTAAAATACAAAAAAATTAGCCAGGCATAGTGGCATGTGCATGTAATCCCAGCTACTTGGGAGGCTAAGGCAGGAGAATCACTTGAACCTGGAAGACAGCAGTTGCAGTGAGCCGAGATGGCGCCATTGCACTCCAGCCTGGGTGAGAAAGTGATACGCCATCTCAAAAAATTAAATAAAATTAGTTGCGCTTCACAACTCTGTGAGTATATTAAAAACCACTGAATTATATACATTTTAAAGGGTAAATTTGGCCAGCCATGGTGGTTCATACCTGTGATCCCAGCACTTTGGAAGTCCAAGGTAGGAGGATCACTTGAGCCCAGGAGTTCGAGACCAGCCTGGGCAACAGAGTGAGACCCCTATTTCTACAAAAACTTAAAAAATTAGCTGGGCGTGGTGGTACACACCTGTGGTCCCAACTACTTGGTAGGCTGGAGGGAGGATCCTTGGGCCTAGGAGGTTGAGGTTGCAATTAGCTGTGATTGTGCCACTCACTCCAGCCCCAGGTGACAGAGGGAGGCCCTGTCTCAAAAATAACAATAAATAGAAAAATAAAACAAAGAGTGAATTTTATGATATATTATATCTCTATAAAGTTGTTGCTATTTTTTTTTGATTGAGGGTCCCACTCTGTTGCCCAGGCCAGACTGCAGTGGTGTGATCATGGCTTACTGCAGCCTCGACTTTTTGGGCTCAACCTCAGCCTCCATAGTAGCTGGGACCACAAGCAGGCACCACCATGCCTGGCTAATCTTTTAATTTTTTTTTATAGACAGGGTCTCATTACGTTGCCTAGGCTTGTCGCAAACTCCTGGGTTCAAGGGATCCTCTTACCTTGGCCTCCTAAAGTGCTGGCATTACAGGATGAGTCACTGTACCTGGCCACTGTGCCCTTTGTTTTGTTTTGAGACACAGTCTCGCACGATTGCCTGGGCTGGAGTGCAGTGGTGAGATCTCGGCCCACCGCAACCTCTGCCTTCCAGGTTCAAGCGATTCTCCTACCTCAGCCTCCCAAGTAGCTGGGATTACAGATGTCTGACACTACACCCAAATTTTTTTTTTTTTTTTTTTTTTTTTTTTTTGTATTTTTAGTAGAGATGAGGTTACACCATGTTGACCAGGCTGGTCTCAAACTCCTGACCTTGTGACTCGCCTGCCTCAGGCTCCCAAAGTGGTGGAATTACAGGCATGAACCACTGCACCTGGCCAATGCTATTATTTTTTAAATAGTGAGTGTGTATAGATAAAATCAGGATGGTTAATTAGCACATGGTGTTCTTTATACTAATCTTTCTACTTTTGCATATGTTTGGAAATTCTTACAATAAAAAGTTAAAATATGCATGTATGCCACCCTCCTATGCAGCTCTGAATTCTGAGAAAGCTTCAAAGTTAGGAAAACATTTTAAGTTACTCCCTTCTCCCAAGTAATAAACCCTGAATGGTAGATTTGGGGAGGTAAAGAAGGTAGGGTAGGTAGACTGTCTATGCTCCCCACAATGTGGGAGGGAACACCCTCCTCTGCCCCACTTAGGCTCAAAGTGAGGCCTACGTTTCTTTCCAGCTGCCACAGCTATATACCTTGGATCAAGCAGAGGGCAAAGAAGAGGGCCACGGCTCTGCTCATATTTGCCTTAGTTCATGAACCAGCAAGCAAAAGCCAGTTTTCTGAAGATTCTTCAGACTCAGCAGCCTCAGGACTCCAGGGTACCATGGAACCCAGTGGTCTGTGAAGTCACAACCGGAAGTGAGGTGGGGCCTGCTCAACTGTGGGGAGAGGAAGGGCCTCTGTGTGTGGACAGTGATGGGGGCCATCCTAGTGGCCCCGAAGTGATTTTCTACTCACTTCCCTTGGATCCCTACTGCCTTCTTCCATCCTGCATGTCCTGAAGGCAACAAGATATTAACCAGGACTCTGAAGTCACAAGTGACAAAAACTCTACTAAATTGGCTGAAGTGAATTGGAAGTAGCTAGAATAGCCAGAAAAATCCTATCAAGACATCACAGCTGGGCGTAGAGGCTCACACTTGTAATCCCAGCACTTTGGGAGGCTGAGAATACAGGAGGATAACCTGAGGTTAGGAGTTCCAGACCAGCCTGGCCAACATGGTGAAACCCCATCTCACAAACAAAGTGTTGCTATTTATTATATTAGGTAAAATTATAACACCAAAAATAGCATCAACCAATTGATATGCCCATGTTGTTACTCATGTATTATCACTATTTCCCCTTATTACATTTTATAAGTATCAAACTGTTTTCATAGGAAAAATCTTTTTTAGTAGCTTGTATTACACTTTTTTCTAGTTTGTTCTCCATATTCATTTCGTACTGGGTCCCACAAATTATGTAGCCTGCCCTGCCCTTAAGCCTTCATGTCCTCACAGTGTGTGTTCCATGGCTGAGATGGCAGAGATCTTTTAGGGGAAAAACTTGCACAAAGAGTTATACAGGGCCGGGCACAGTGGCTCATGGCTGTAATCCCAGCACTTTGGGAGGTCGAGGTGGGTGGATTACTTGAGGTCAGGAGTTCAAGACCAGCCTGACCAACATAGTGAAACCTGGTCTCTACTAAAAATACAAGAATTAGCTGGGTGTGGTGGCAGGGGCCTATAACCCCAGCTACTCAGGAGGCTGAGGCAGGAGAATTGCTTGAACCCAGGAGGTGGAGGTTGCAGTGAGCCAAGATGGCACCACTGCACTCCAGCCTGGGTGACAGAGCAAGACTCCATCTCAAAAAAAAAAAAAGTTATATAGTAAAATTCTAGGTAGCTCAGTTGTCTTAGTTTGCTAGGACTGGTATAACAAAGTCCCACAAAATGCATGTTAAACAACAGAAATGCACCTTGAACAAGGTGTGGGATAGGAACATCAACCCCCCATGTGTAACTTTTGACTCTCTAAAAACTAAATTACTAGTAGCCTACTATTGACCAGAAGCATTACTAATAACATAAACAGTCGATGTAATAGGCCTGCGCTGGCATTTTTTTCTTGAACCGCAACAGTAATAAATCCTTTTATTACCTGAAGGAGCAAGGGCATTAAGCAGGGGAGCAATATGCATGCTCCTATCATCAGTAACACATTTACGATGATGGTCGTGAGTCCTCCTATAGCAGGAAACCAATTCCCAAACATTGATCCAGGGCCAAACCCATGCCAGACCTGTACAGGTACATGTGCCAGTTTTGTCATGTCCCTTACAATAGTTTCAACCACCTGAGCCTGGTCATCTATTTGCAGGCAACAGTTGGTTAAATTGAATTTTCCACATACCCCTCCTTCAGCTGCCAGTAGGTAATCTAAAGCCTGTCTGATCTGGTAGATGACATTTCTCATCTTGGTCTCCTGCTGTGCCAGGGCAGTTAGAGCCTGGCCAATTTTGTTGGTCAGGATTTCTAGGACAGCTTGCAATCGAATGATTCGATTAAGCATGTAGATCGGAGTACAATAGCCCCATGAGCCATCCTCTGCCCATAGTATTGTATTACTTTCTCAGGGGCCATTTATCATCTTTCCAGTCCCCTGTAACTACTCTTCACTTGTCTCATGAAGAGTAGACAGGAAAACCTAACAAGTCCCCAGTTCTTATGGGTAATAGAAAGAAAGAGGGCTTGATGGTGCCAAGGATACAACTGCCCATCCACTGGTCTGGCAGTTTGGTGTAGGCCCTGTGCCCACATATCCAGTACAAGCCAGGAGCACTACCCAGTCCCGGTAGAGTTCCAGGTGGGTCCAGGCCACCCGTAAGGTGGGAAACTTTTGGAAAGGGTTGGTCTTGGTCCTATCTAAAATCCACCAAGTGATTGTTTTCCTGGTTTCATTATATAGCTTCTGTCCCAAACAGTCCGCTTTCCCACTGGGTCCATCACACCCCTTCCTATTCTGGCCAGACAATATTGTCCAATGATGGAGGTTTTTAAGATCTAGAAGTGGTTACTCAGGCCCTTTTGTACATAGGTCACATTAGGGACAGGGTCAGCAGGCACAAGCTCGCATGCTTCCCATGGCCACTGGTTCCCCATAGTAGTTCCTTCACACACACGCACACATAAAAAGAATGCACTTTTAAATTCTTGGCCACATTCTCAGCTAACTGAAAGAACAAATTTCTTTCTTTCTGGGGAAGTTCTGGAACTGGTTCATTCAATATATCATTAAAAGTTTGAAACATCGGGTGGGATGATTATTTCTGGATATTTCCCTGACTTAGACTGTTAACCATGGGGTCCAGTCCTTTTTCATTAATTTCCATTATTACATATTTCCCTTTCCTCCAACGAGGATTCAGAGGATTGGTGATTGTTAATTCTAATGGATTACAATAGCCAGAGGTGCAGGGGGGGCTACTCCTCCCCTTTTGGAGATGGACTGGGTTATTTTTATTATTTTTTCAGGTGGCCCAGATGACACATGACCAGTAGTTACAACATGACCACTGCATGGCCATCAGTCATGACAGATGTATTTTTTTTTTCTTCTATGTCTTTGACTGTTTCCCAGAGAAGACAGATGTATTTATGCTCTGCCGTATAGCTTCTTTTTCAACCAAGAGAGACACACCCTAGCCCTTGCTTGTTACTATTGACAGCTGCACAAGCATCAAATTTTATGGTGACCTACTTAGGTATTCCTTTGTCCTTAGCTTTTGTAAATACTTGTATCCCCTAAGAAGGGACCAGTTCTCAGCCTTATTTTGAATATGGTAGACATGGCAGGTTCAAATGGGTTATAACATACATCAGGTTGGTTGTTCCCTGGGCTGCACACCTGGTACTGGATAGCATTATATAAACAAGTTCCTTTGAGGGTTCCAGTGCATTCATAATAACTGTAAAACAAGAGGTCTGTGGTAACCTTTTGTCTTACCTTAGCAACCTTATGTATGCACTGGGAACAATCAGATGGGAAGTTTACATTTACTGGGGCAGCAAAAATACAAGTCCATAGTCCAAAGAGAAGGAGCACCTGTCCCATGGGGGCAGTCCTCATGCTTCAGCCTTGTGTAGGTCAGATAGCTTCCAGGGTGTGACTGGAGCAGGGCTTGTTGTCTGTTTTTTCTAAGGTGATCTTGCATGGGTTATGGAGATTTGGCTTTGCTTCCCAAGTGTCTGATACTGCAGGTTTCACATGGCTGTGATGTATCCACGCAGGAACTCCCTTGACCTTCATGACAGCTGGAGTTGTTAGAATGACATTTTGGGGTCCTTTCCACCTCAGTTGTAGGGGAGCTGTGTTCCAGTCCTCATCCAAACTCAGTCACCTGGTGAGAAAGGGTGAACTGGGGAGAAGAAGCTGACAGGGAATTTTTTATTGACTCATTTAGACAACTTTTTTTTTTTTTTTGCCACCTTTTCTAAAGCCTGTAACTGCTGACATAATTTAGTAATTTAGTTTCCCCTAATTCCCAGGGAGTTCCTGGAAGTCCCCAGAGAATGAGGGGAGGCCTATGATTCAGGATTTCATATGGGAAATATCCAGATTTTTTAGAAGGTATACATTTAATTTGAAACAAAACCATAGGAAGGACCTGCACCCACTTTAACCCTGTCTTCTGGCACAATTTCCCTAAGCTATTTTTAATAGTTCAGTTCATTTGTTCCACTTTGCCTGAACTCTGAGGCTGGTAGGCGGCATGTAGTTTCCAGTTTATTCCTAGCATTTTCACTGTACTTTGTACCAGGTCCGCTACAAATGCAGGCCCATTGCCTGAGCCTACTCGCAAAGGCAGTCCAAATCTAGGGATGATGTCTCTTAAAAGAGCAGGAGTCGGCCAGGTACGGTGGCTCACGCCTGTAATCCTAGCACTTTGGGAAGCCAAGATGGGTGGATCACCTGAGGTCAGGTGTTCAAGACCAGCCTGGCCATCATGGAGAAACCCCATCTTTTTGTAAAAAAAAAAAAAAAAAGAAAAAGAAAAGAGCACGAGTCACTTCACAGGTCTTCTCAGTCCATGTTGGGTTGGCTTCTACCCACCAGGAGTAAGTACATACCTGAACCAGCAGATATCGGTTACCTCCGCACTTAGGCATTCCAATGAAGTCCACTTGCAAGTCTTTAAAAGGAGCACTTCCATAAGCCTGGATTCCTGGTGGAATTGTAGGTTCTTGTCTGTCATTGTGCTGTCTGCCCGTTACATACTGTTATGTCACTGTTTTTGCTAGTGCAGATAAATGAGAGATGTAAAAATACTGGCCTAACAATTTTTTAAGGGTTTCTTGCCCAAGGTGGGAGGTTTCATAGACAGCCAAGACCACTGCATGTCCTAGTACTTGTGGCACTGCTACTCGTCCATCTGGCAGATGTATCCATTCTCCCTTTATTTCCTTTCCATCTTCAGTTTGAAGGAATTTTCTTGCCTTCTCTGAATAAACTGGCACCAACTTTGGGACCTGGGGCAGTAGGGGGACCACAACTGATGCCTGATATGGGATAGATGCTGCCCTCTGGGCCTCTGCATCTGCATGGGCATTTCCCTGGGCTACTGTGGTGGAGGTTCATTGATGTCCTCAGCAGTGCATGACTGTCACCTTTTGGGGCTTTTATTTTTAAATTCTGTCCCAAAGTTAGCTTGTTAGCCTCTTGTGCCAGTAGGGCAGTGGCTGCTAAGGCTTGCAGACACAGGGGCCATCCCTTGGAAACTCCATCCAGTTGTTTGGACAAGTATGCCACAGGTCAAGGCCATGAGCCCACAGTCTGGGTCAGAATCCCTACTGCCATTTTTTCTCTCTCAGACACATATAGCATAAAGGTTTTGTCAAGTCCAGCAGTCCCAGAGCCGAGGCAGACATCAGTTGTTTGTTGTTTTTTTTTTTTTTAACTGTGAGAAGGCCCCCTGCTGCTCCAAGCGCCACTCAGACAGCTCTCCATTTCCCCCTACTGTGGCTTCTTACAGGGATTAAGCCAGAGCTGCAAAGTTAGGAATCCACAGCTTGCAGAATCCCACTGCTGCCAAGAATTTTCGCACCTGCCTCCAATTCTTCACTGGCAGGTTACAGATAACCTGCTTCCTTTTTATTCCTAGGTTTCGCTGCCCCTGCTGGATAGTGTAGCAGGAGCAGCCAAGGGAAACAGATCTCTTGGACACTGAATACAGGAGGAAGGAAGGTTTATTCGGCTGGGAGCCAGGTGGCATAGTTGCGTAACAGCCAAGCTCCCCTAACAAAGGAATGTTCCATCTTTATATAGGCTTATACTTCAGATGTTACACCTGGAAGAATCTTAGGTTTATAGCTTAACATATGAAAAGGGTCTCGGTTTAGAGTCTCAGAAATTATGAAAAGGGTTTCAGTTTACAGTCTTAGGAATTACATATGAAAAGGGTCTCAGTTTACAATCTCAGGAATTACATATGAAAAGGGTCTCAGTTTACAGTCTTAGGAATGAAAAGGGGAAGTTGATCTGAGATGCCTGGTCTCCCCCTTCACCTCCCCCTACTTTGAGACTCTCATCACTTTATAATATTAGTGAGAGGTCTCACTTTCATTCTCATTTCCAGATTTTCTGAAGAAGCCGACTGGTAATGTTTCATATAATATACTTGTGATGTCATTTTTTGGCTAATTACAGTAGTGATGAATCCCCTAATCATCTGAAGGAACAGGGGGAGTAGACAAGGGAGCAACAAACAAACACCTATTATTATTATAACACTTATGATGAGGGTTTTGAATCCTCCCAAGGATGAGAACCAACCTCCAAATAAGGACTCAGGGTTAAATCCGTGCCACACCTGTACAGGCATGTGTGCCAGTTTGGTCATGTCTCGCACAATATCCTCTACTGCTTGCCCCTGGTCATCTATATGCAAATAGGAGTGGTCAGATTGAATTTTCCACAGACTCCTCCTTCGGCTGCTAGCAAATAATCTAGGGCCGGTTGGTTCTGATAAATCGTGTTTCTCATTTGAGTTTCTTGTCAGGCCAAGAGGGACAGAGCTTTGCCCGTTTCATTAGTGAGTATTTCCAAAACAGCCTGCAACCGGAAGATCTGGTTGACCATGTAAATAGGGGTCCAGTATCCCCATGAGCCATCATCCTTGGCCCATGTAGCCGGCCCATAATACTCAATAATTCTCTCTGGTGGCCACTCATCATCTGTCCAATCCCCTATTTTTAGGTCCCTCTTCTCCCTAGCAGAGTAGACTGGATACCCTAACAGCTCACCTGTCTTAACAGATAATAGGAAGAAAGAGGGCTTAATGATGCCTATGACACAGCTACCTGTCCATCTCACAGATTACACACATTGTATTGAGTACCATTATATAAACAGGCTCCGCACATTTATAAGAACTGCAGGACAAAAGAATGTCAGTAACTTTCACGTCCTACCTGGTGTACATACAGAGGGCATTCTTCAAAATTAGTTAATGTTCTGACTATGCAAGTCCAAATATTAAGAAGAACAAGGCCCCTGATGAATTTCCTCATGTGTCGGCCGTGCGTGGACCAGCCAGCTTCCGGGATGTGGTTGGAGCAAGGCTTGTTGTCCTTTTTAAGGTGATTCTGCAGTCCTTGCCTTGGTCTAAGTCTCAGCTGTTGCTGGTTTTTACACAGCTGTGGTGGATTCAGGCTGGGATTCCCTCTGTCTTCACGGCTATGGGGTTGGTCAGGATCAGGTCTGAGGTCCTTTCCATTGTGGCTTTAGAGGGGCTGTACTGCCCTCCTTTATCCACACGTGATTACCTAATGAGAAAGGGTGAACTGGGGAGAATAAGCTTACAGGACATCTGTCATTTACCCAGATTGAAATATCCTGGGCTATTTTCCCTAGAGCTCGTAACTGGCATCCTAACTCAATCTCCCCACACTCCCGAGGAGTTCCCAGGAGTGCCCGGAGTATGGGAGGGGGCCTATGATATAAGATTTCATAAGGGGAATATCCTGTCTTCCTAGAGGGGGTGCATCTAATTTTGAATAACCCCAAGGGAAGTGCCTGCACCCACGCTAATCTTGTTTCCTGACACACTTTCCCTAAGCTTTTTTTGATGGTCCAGTTCATTTTTCCCTCTTTTCCGGAAATCTGAGGTCGGTAGGCAGTGTGTAGTTTCCAGGTGATACCCAAGGCCATTGCTGTTTTCCGGACTAAATCTGGCACAAATGCTGGCCCATTGTCTGATCCGATGCGCAGTGGCAGTCCAAACCTAGGGATAAGATCTCGAAGCAGCACACAGGTTACTTCATGGGCTTTTCAGTCCCACCCAGAGTATGTGCACACCAGGACCAACAAATACTATTATGTCCCCCACACTTGGACCTTTCAATAAAGTCAGCTTGGAGATCTTTAAACGGAGCTGCTCCATAAGCTTGAATTCCAGGGGCATTTGTTGGACCCTGCCTCGCATTGTGTTGCCGACATGTAATGCATCGCTGTGCCACAGTTTTGGTTAAGGCTGCTAAGTGTGAGATGTAAAAGTACCGGCCCAGCATCTTTCAAGCGACTCTTGACCTAAATGAGTGGTCTCATGTACGGTTTGTACAACTGTTGCCCCCAGCAGCCGTGGTGCTGCTATTCTTCCATCTGGCAGTTGGGTCCATCCTTCTTTAATCAGTTACCCTCCCTTCTGTCTGGAGAAAGTCTCTTTCCTCCTTAGAGTAAGTAGGTATTAGGTCAGGGATCTGGGGAATCAGCGGGGCTGTAACTGCTGTTCGGTAGGGGGCAGATGCTGCCTTATGAGCTGCTGAATCAGCTCAGGAATTTCCCAGGGCCATGGAGGTGTGGGCCCACTGATGTCCTCAGCAATGCATGACCGCCAGCCTCCGGGGCTTCCAGACTGCTTCCAACAGCTACAAAATTTCATGCTGTTACTTTATTTCTTTTCCCCCTGAAGTTAACAGGCCTCTCTCTTTGTACAGTGCTCCATGTACTTGGAGAGTCGGGAAGGCATATCCAGAGTCGGTGTAAAAGTTTACAACCTTATCTTTACTCAGCTCTAGGGCTTGAGTTAAAGCAATGAGTTCAGCCTTCTGAGCCGAGGTGCCCTGAGGCAGGGATTTGGCCTCGATTACAGTGTCCAGTGTTACCACAGCATAGCCTGCACATCTTTCCCCTCGTGGATTGACAAAGCTGTTCCCATCCACATACAACTCCCAGTCTACCACTGTCCATGGCTGATCCCGAAGATCAGGCCTGCTGGAATAGACTGTGTCCAGGACTTCAACACAGTTGTGTTCAACGGGAGCCTCTGACATTGGGAGCAAAGTAGCAGGGTTTAAGGTGTTGCAGGGTTTAAGGTGTTGCAGACTTCAATGGTGATGCAGGGATTTTCACATAGCAGGCCCGGGGATTTGGTCAGCCTAACATCTGATAACCAGTGGTTCCCTCTGGTATTTATTAGAGTCACTACTGCGTGGGGTGCCTTGATATTTAAGTTCTGCCCCAGAGTTAGCTTATCAGCCTCTTGTGCCAGCAGAGCAGTTGCTGCCAGGGCCCTTAAGCATGGGGGCCATCCTTTGGAAAGTCCATCCAGCTGCTTGGAGAGGTAAGTTACAGGCCTGGGCCAAGGTCCTACTGTTTGGACTAGGACCCCAACTGCCACTTTTTATCTTTCTGCCACATATAATGTGAAGGGCTTCGTTAAATCAGGCAGCCCAAAAGCTGGAGCTGACATTAGTTTTGTTTTCAGTTCCCGATAGGCCTGGCGCTGCTGGGATCCCCATTCAAAAGGCTCCTTGTCTCCCCGCTTTGTCACATCATAGAGGGATTTGGCTAGTACTGCGAAGTTTGGAAATCCAATTTACGAAACCCACTGCTTCCAGGAGCTCTCTCACCTGCCTTTTAGAACCAGGTTCTGTCACTTTGCAAGTGGCTTGCTTCCTCTCTGCTTCTAGGCTGCGTTTCCCCTTCTGATGGTGAGCCTCAGATATTGCATTTGCTTTTTGGCAAATCTGGACTTTCTTTTAGATACTTTATACCCACAGTCCTCCAGGTGCCGAAGTAAGGCGTTTGCACACCCGACTGCCGTGGAGTGTCCCAATAGAAGGTTACCAGCATACGGGGGCAGCACGCAAGCAAGAAGCTTCTGGGGGGTGGTCACGGGCTGATGCCTCCCCAAGGATGATGAGAGAGTTTTTGAGCCCCCGGGAAGCTGGGTCCAGGTGTATTGAGTGGTTACACCTGCTTCTGGGTTTCTCCCATTGAAATGCAAATAGTTTTTGAACCTCTGCGACCAGTCCAATGCTAAGGAGGTATTCTTTAAGTCCAATTAAGTGAACCAACTATCCTTTGCTGGCAATAATCCCAACTGCATGTATTAGTTGGGTGCAAAGCCCTGCACGGGCCTGGGCGATAATATCAGCCTTCTGCTTCTGGCTAGGAAGTTTCCACCCTCCTTCCCAAGGGACAATGAGAGCCTGGATGACCCCTGCCTGAGGCATTTTTAGGAGTCACTTTTGTTGAATGGGATAGTGGCCCTTGATTTGCACAACAGGTTTTGCCAGAGAAGAGGGGCAGGGGCAGTCCGTTAAGTACAAGAAAGTCTGTTCTCTCTTTTTTTTTTTTTCTTTTGAGACAGAGTTTCGCTCTTGTTACCCAGGCTGGAGTGCAATGGCACAATCTTGGCTCACCACAACCTTCATCTCCTGGGTTCAAGCAATTCTCCTGCCTCAGCCTCCCGAGTAGCTGGGACTTCAGGCAAGCGCCACCATGCCCAGCTAATTTTTGTATTTTTAGTAGAGATGGGGTTTCACCATGTTGTCCAGGATGGTCTCGATATCTTGACCTCGTGATCCACCTGCCTCGGCCTCCCAAAGTGCTGGGCTCTTAATATCTTAATAGCTCTAACAACATTGGTTCTGGCCGAGCGTAGTGGCTCATGCCTGTAATCCAAGCACTTTGGAGGCCAAAGCGGGCGGATCACCTGAGGTTGGGAGTTCAAGACCAGCCTGACCAACATGGTGAAACCCTGTCTTTAAAAAGGAAAGAAAAAAAAAAAAACATTGGTTCTGTTTTTTTCCATGGGGGTTACAGGGCTGTCGTCTGGACCATGGGCTCTTTGGGGGCATATGAGTCTGGGCCCCCTCTCTTTTAGTTCAGTGGCCCTTCCATTAGATTGAACAGAGCCCCTTCACTTTTATCTGGATCCTTGTGCTTAGGATCGCCCTGTTCTCCCATTAACTGTGGACATTTTTTTTTTCTTCCGACGTCCTATTTCTTGACAAAATGCACACTGATCGCGTTGCAGGCATGGGCTGACGGACTGTGGGGCTTTCTAGGAACCCCCCTTTTTCCACGCTTTTGGGGGTGTTCCTCTCATAGCAGCAGCTATCAAGTTGGCCTTCCATTGAGCCTGACGTTCCCTTTCCCTATGATTTTCCCTCTGGCTTACCGCCTCCTGGTTTACAAACACCGATTAGCTACTTCCTATAACTGAAGTATTCATGCACGCAAATCCTGCCTGTTTCTGCCACTGAATTTGCCTGGACTTGGGAGTCCGCGTTTCTCAGCGGCGAGGGTGGTGGTGATTTCTAGCAGTCTGTCCCTTGGCTACTAAAACAGTCGCTGCCTGCTGTCTTAGCCACTTTGGAGGGTTTAACACTAACTGCAACCAGTGTCTATGTATGGAAATTGATTAAGGTGTTCTAGCTTGCCATATATAACCTCATGCCTTACTTTGGAGACAAGGGACCTGTCTAGGGTCCCCTCTGGGGGCCAACCTACCCTTAGTGCTGGCCAATCTTCCCTACATAAAATCCTTAATTTCTCTGGTGTCATAGTTACTTTATAATTCCCACTAAATCCCTTCTTGAAAATTTTCAGCATGGTTTCTAAAGGGGTGGGCTTGCTATGGGAGTGACCCATATTAACACTTCAAATAAACAATTCCCACAGTTAGGACAGTGTTATTTCACTCACAGCACTTCCCGCCTAGCAAGATGCAGCTTGAAGCACTCACCCATTTACATTCACTTCAATCCTGTTACAATGCCCAGAGGCTTCTTCACTCAGCCTTATGTGGCTGTCTCTAATTCTTACAAATTGCTCAACGCATGAGGCCCTTCCTAATGGGCCGGATACCTTTTATGACTGATGAGTCCGGTTGGACACATCTACGCACACAGACACACATCCAATTGCTCTCCTTCCAATTCAAAACCATAAGCAAAAAGCTTCCAAGGTTAGTTAGAGAGAGAGCTACCTTCAAAATTGCTGATCTGGCACCCGTGGGCGAAAAGGCCACGCTTCCACCCAAAATGGGGTGGGCTAGTTTCCCAGGTTCAATCTTACCAAATTCAGTGGTCCAGACTTCCCCAAATACTCGTTCCTCCTCGGTGTTCAGCCACTGGGTGGATCCACACTGCAGGGCCTCCCTGCTCTGCTCTGGTGAGGATTTTCTAACAGGCAGATACCTGCCCAGGAGCGCTCTCAGGATGCATCGCCACAGCGAGCAGGAGTCCCCCTGCAGGGATGCTCCACAGGGCTAGGCAAACCACCTAAGAGACTTTTTCCCGCCCTCTACTATCTGAGACTCGATTCTGAGCCCTTGCACCAAAATGTAGCAGGAGCGGCCCTGGGAAACGGATCTCTCGGACACCGAATACAAGAGGAAAGAGGATTTATTCGTCCGGGAGCAAGGTGGCATAGTTGCCTAACAGCCAAGCCACCCTAACAAAGGAAGGTTCTGTCTTTATACAGGCTTATACTTTAGATGTTACACGTGGAAGAATCTTAGGTTTATAGCTTAACATATGAAAAGGGTCTCAGTTTACAGTCTCAGGAATTACATATGAAAAGGGTTTCGGTTTACAGTCTTAGGAATGAAAAGGGACAGTTTACAGTCTTAGGAATGAAAACGGGAAGTTGATCTGAGATGCCTGGGTCTCACTCTTCACCAGTAAATCCCAGATAGCACACCTGCTATTGGTAAATCTGGGCCTTCATTTTACAGATCTTGTATTCACAGGTCTCCAGGTGTCTGAGCAACAAGTCAGTTTCCTGGGCACATCCGGCTGCTACCAGGTATCCCAGCAAAATGTCATCCACGTACTGAAGCAGCACACAACCTAGGTCCTTGGCGGACAAACTTTGGAGGTCCCAGGCCAATGCCTCTTCAAAGATGGTTAGGGAGTTCTTGAACCCCTGTTGAAGCGGAATCCAGGTGTACTGTGTTGTTACGCCTGACTCCAGATCTTCCTACTGGAAGGCAAACAGTTTTTGGCTCTCAGGGGCTAACCAGACACTGAGAAAGCATCCTTTAAGTTTAAGCGAGTGAACCAGCTGGTCTTAGCTGGCAACAGTCCTAGCGAAATATAGGGATTGGGTACCGTGGGGTGCAAGGTCACAGTTGCCTGGTTGACCAAGCGCAAATTCTGCACTGGTCTATAGTCCTTGGTCCCAGGCTTGGGGACAGGCAGGAGAGGCGTGTTCCAAGGAGACTGGCAGGGAGCTATAATACCATAAGCTTTCAGGGGTCTGAGATGGGCCTGGATGCCCTCAAAAGCTTCCCTTGGTACTTGGTACTGCCTCTGCCTAACTGGTAGTGCCCCTGGCTTTACTTTGATAACCACTGGGGCTTGGTTTACTGCCAAACCTGGGATGTTGTCTTCTGCCCAGACCTGTGGCCATCCTTGGTTAGCCCAGGGGTTAATTCTCCTCCCAGCTTAGTTAGGAAGAGTCTCCACTCCTCCCTCAGGACAGGGGAGCCATGATAATTTCTGCCTTAGGCAGTTTGAGCTGCAGGGAGCCCTTATCAGTAAAAGTGATAGTAGCTCTTGGTTTGCTCAGCAAGTCTCTCCCCAAGAGGGGTAGGAGGCAGTCCAGGACGCACAAAAACTGATGTATAATCTCGTGGCCTTCCATCAGACAGGTCCATCGTAGGCAGAAAGCCTGTTTCTTTGAAACTTTAGTGGCCCCAATTATATTTATTATCTTACTGGACAAAGGAGCTACAGGTTGGGTCACCACCCAGTCGTTTTGTGTTTTTGTTTTGTTTTAAGTTTGCTGTTACTGTTACACTGTTTGCCTTAAGCTGTTGAGCCTGGCAACTCCCACACACAGCTGTGCAGACAGCTCTCGCTTGTCTTTAGGGTTAGCAGTTGAACTCTTTTTATCCCTGATTTTTCTTTTTACCCTTTTTTTTTCTGAAGCTACCAGCAGAGCTGATCTTTCTTTTATGCTGGGCTTAGCTTGAACTACGTGCATTTTGCAGTAATTTGCTAGATAGGGCTGCAGCCACGCAGGTTGGGTTGGAATTCTGTTTAGCCATGAGTTAATATAAGGTAATTGGTCCAGATGCCCTGGCTGTCCTTTGACCTTGATTACCACCTTAAATACATGGCCGATTGCTGTTGTTTTTTTTAATGTGTAGTTCCTTTGTCTGGCCAGCTGACACCAAAAGAAGGCCATTCTAATTCACAAAGGGTTTTTAACCTTTGAGGAGACAACTTTACATCATATTTCCCTTGCAACTGTTTAGCATGCACTCCAAAGGAGTAGGTACAAGTTTTGACTCATTTCCCATTTTGATTTATTCCCTCCTTCCTCCACCTTTATGACGCACAATCACACAGATTCTGAGGTTCTGGTGTTGCTTAGTCAGGAGGATCCCTTAAACCCCCACAGTGCTCCTGCCTTCTGTGGGGACCCTGCTTTGGACTGCATGCACTACCCTAGGACAGGCCAGCCACACACTTGCCTTGGAGCCCACAGCCCCCACTAAGGGATCTGTGTCTCCCCTCATCACCCTCCACGTTGGTTCCTCCAAGAGCCATCTCTTTCACTTACTTTCACACACCTTCCCTCATCCCAAGACTCCTCAACGGATGTAGCAGGCCCCTCCCACGAGGGCGGTTCACATGCCTTTGCTTTTAAGACTCCTTAACAGACACGGCAAGCTCTATCTCCCCACTGCACTTTGGTGGTTTCACTTTCTTGATATACCAGCTCAGCATGCTCTATCACGTGCTCTATCACGGCTGCTCTGGCGGCAGGCAAGCTGTGCCCGCTGCACTATGTCAGCTGCCAGTCCAGCAGGCTGTATCCCGCTCTTTGCTGGCTCTCAGGATATAAGGGTTTCCACATAATCTCCAGCTACCCCTGGAATGGGCACCCCTTAATCCTAGAGAGAGGTGATTAAGCTGCTCTCACCTACCCTCTACGGCAGGATTTTCCCCATCCTCTACGACAGGCCTTTCCTCCCTCCAACCAAGTCAGAAACAGAAACAAGTTTAAGGAGCCAAGACTGGCTTACAGAGTAACAAAATTAAAACCAAAGTGCCTAGACACACACACTCTCTCTCACACACACACACACACAGACACACACACTCACATGAACAAAACCAAAACCAGGGTGCCTACCTTGGCACACACACACAAGAACAAAACCAAACCAAGGTGCAAGACTCTGTCTCAAAACAAACAAAAAAAGTAAAAATAGGCCGGGCGCGGTGGCTCAAGCCTGTAATCCCAGCACTTTGGGAGGCCGAGGTGGGTGGATCACGAGGTCAAGAGATCGAGACCATCCTGGTCAACATGGTGAAACCCCGTCTCTAACTAAAAATACAAAAAATTAGCTGGGCATGGTGGTGCGTGCCTGTAATCCCAGCGACTCAGGAGGCTGGGGCAGGAGAATTGCCTGAACCCGGGAGGCGGAGGTTGCGGTGAGCCGAGATCGCGCCATTGCACTCCAGCCTGGGTAACAAGAGCGAAACTCCGTCTCAAAAAAAAAAAAAAAAAAGTAAAAATAATTGAAAGAAAATCAGTGAAACCAAAAGCTGGTTCTTCGTTGAGAAAATCAATAAAACAAAAATCTCTAGCCAGACTGATTAAGGAAAAAGACACAAATTTCCAGTGTCAGGAATGAAGGCAGACATCATTACAGACACCACAGACATTAAAAGGAAAATAAGAGTACAATATGAACAACTTTCTGCCAATAAACTCAACATGTTAGATAAAATGAACAAATTCTGTGACAGACACAAACTAACGAAGCTCATCCATGAAGAAATAAACAATCTCAACCGCCCTATATCTACCTGAAAAATTGAATTGTGGGTAATAACTTTTCTACAAAGAAAACTCAAAGCCTAGATGGCATCACTGGTAAAATATGTCTATCCATATTTAAGGAAGAAATACCACCAATTCTACACACATGTAGAAATTAAAGATGAAGGAATCTTTTCCAATTCATTCTACGAGACCAGCATCTTGATACCAAACCAGGCAAAGCTATTTTTGTCTGGGAAAGACCAAACAGAATTATAGGAAAAGAAAACTATGGATCAATAACTTTCATAAACATAGACACAAAAGTTCTTAAAATTTTAGCAACCCGAATCCAACAATATCTTTAAAAGGATAATATGTCATAATCAGGTAGGGTTATTCCAGGAATGCAAGTTACTGAAACTGAGAGCATCAAAGGAACCCCAGTGCTAGAGTGTGAAGCAGGTAAGAAAAGAAGGCGCCATCTGCCACATGCTGAGAGGGTGGAGACAGCAGGCAGGGAGCAGCTGGCCCTGTGAGTTGGGGGGATTCTCTCTCACCTCTCTCCCTTTTTTCTCTGTTTCTCCTCTAAAGCAAGGTTTCCAAGCTCTTCACCTCACAGGTATCTCAGGGGTAATTGACAAGGCTGCCCTCCTGCCTCTGTAGCTCAGTTTTCTCCATAGCCTTCACAGCCTTAAGTTTTCTCCATAGCCAGATAATGGCTGGGCATGGTGGCTCACACTTGTAATCCCAGCACTTTGGGACACCAAAGCGGGCAGATGGTTTGAGTCCAGGAGTTCAAGACCAGCCTGGCCAACATGATCAAACCCTGTCTCCACAAAAACTACAAAAATTAGCCAGGCATAGTGGTGTGTGCCTGTGGTCCCAGCTATTTGGGAAGCTGAAGTGGGAGGATTGCTTGAGCCCAGGAGGTGGAGGCTACAGCAAGCTGTGATCACACCACTGCACTGCAGCCTGGGAACACAGCAAGACCCTGACTCAAAAAAAGGGGTGGGGTGGGGGCTGGGTGCAGTGCTTGTGCCTGCAATCTCAGCACTTTGGGAGGCTGAGACAGGCCAATCACGAGTTCAGGAGTTCAAGACCAGTCTGATCTACATGATGAATCCCCATCTCTACTAAAAATATAAAAATTAGCTGGGTGTGGTGGCGTGCACCTGTAATCCCAGCTACTCAGGAGGCTGAGGCAGGAGAATCACTTGAACCCTGGAGGTGGAGATTGCAATGAGCTGAGATGGCGCCATTCACTCCAGCCTGGGCAAGAGCAAGATTCCACTTCAAAAAAAAAAAAAAAAAAAAAGGATATGTACTTTGGGAGCCCTTTTTCACCTTTTCCAGAGTATGTCTCAGCCTCTCTCCACTCCAGCATTGTTGCCCCTTGGCCCCGCGCTCATGGAGTTTTTCCCAAGCAAGACGCTGGCACTGCTTTGTAAATGCTCATGTGGTCATTACACAGACACTTTCTCACTTCAGTTTTTAAAATTTCATTTTAAAAGTAATACAAGCATGCACAAGTTAAAAACGACTCCATACAAAAGTTTACACGATAAACACTGATTCTCCCTTCATTCACCTACATTTACCAATGGTCCCTTTCCCGTATTAAGGAGAGACCTGAGGTCAGGCTGGGTGGCTCACAGCTGAAATCCCAGCACTTTAGGAGGCCAAGTCCGGCAGGTCAGTTGAGGTCGGAAGTTCCAGACTAGCCTGGCTAACATGGTGAAACCTCATCTCTACTCAAAATACAAAAATTAGCTGGGCGTGGTGGCAGGTGCCTGTGATCCCAGCTACTCGGGAGGCTGAGGCAGGAGAATCACTTGAACCTGAGAAGTGGAAGTTGCAGTGAGCTGAGATCATGCCACTGCACTCCAGCCTGGGCAACAGAGCGAGACTGTCTCAAAAAAATTAAAAAAAAGGGAGTGGCCTGAAGGTGCCTCATATACTGATCAGAGACATTCACGTATGTAACAGTCTACACTCGGTGTCTGCTTTCTCTTTGCTTGTACTTAGCAATGTGTCCTGATACGTTTCATATGAAATTATATAGCAGTCTCTCATTTTTTTTTTCTTTTTTTGAGACGGAGTTTCGCTCTTGTTACCCAGGCTGGAGTGCAATGGTGCAATCTCGGCTCACCGCAACCTCCGCCTCCTGGGTTCAAGCGATTCTCCTGCCTCAGCCTCCTGAGTAGCTGGGATTACAGGCATGCACCACCAAGCCCAGCTGATTTTTTGTATTTTTAGTAGAGACGGGGTTTCACCGTGTTGACCAGGATGGTCTTGATCTCTTGACCTCGTGATCCACCCGCCTCGGCCTCCCAAAGTGCTGGGATTACAGGCGTGAGCCACCGTGCCCGGCCGCCTCTCATTATTTTTAATGGTTGCACAGCGATCGATTTTATGAATGTATAGACACTAGATGCAAATGAATACATACCAGTAACTCCATCTGCATAAAGTTCAGAAATAGGCAATACTAATATGTTTTCAAAATCCAGGCTAGAGGTCACCCCTGAGGAGGAACAGGTCAGAGACCAAGGCGTAGGAGTTGCCAGGGGGCTGGTCATGCTGTTAGGGAAACAGGAGCCTAGGAGAGACAGGGTGACACTGTTTTAAAATCAACTCCATCTTTTTTTTTTTTTTTTTTTTTGAGATAGGGTCTGGCTCTGTCACCCAGGCAGGAGTGCAGTGGCGTGATCTGGACTCACTGCAACCTCCACCTCCCAGGCTCAAGCCAACCTCCCACCTCAGCCTCTCAAGTAGCCGGGACTACAGGCACACAACATCATGCCTGGCTAATTTTTGTATTTTTTTTTTTTATAGAGACATGGTTTTGCAATGTTGTCCAGGCTAGTGTCAAACTCCTGGGCTCAAGCAATCCATCCATTTCGGCCTCCACAAATGCGGGAATTATGGGCCTGAGCTACCATGCCTGTCCCAACTCCATCTTTTCCTTTCTTTTTTTTTTTTTTTTGAGACACAGTCTCACTCTGTTGCCCAGTCTGGAGTGCAGTGGCACGATCTTGGCTCACTGCAACCTCTGCCTCCCGGGTTCAAGTGATTCTCCTGCCTCAGCCTCCTGAGTAGCCAGGATTACAGGCACATGCCACCATGCCTGGCTAATTTTTTGTATTTCTAGTAGAGATGGGGATTCACTATGTTAGCCAGGATGGTCTTGATCTCCTGACCTTGTGAGCTACCTTCCTCAGCCTCCCAAAGTGCTAGGATTACAGGTGTGAGCCACCGCACCCGACCCCAACTCCATCTTAAAACTAGCAAGGCACACTCCTTGCCGGTCCTGACCCATGGTAGTAAGATGCTATGGCTAAAAGGGCAGTTTAGTAATGCCTGCAAGGACAAACTCCTATCACAACAAAATGTCTAGATGCTCCAATACTGCCGAAAAATATACGATTTAAGATAGTTATAGTCAGGCCAGGCGCAGTGGCTCATGCCTGTAATCCCAGCACTTTGGGAAGTCAAGGGTGGATCACCAGGTCAGAAGATCGAGACCATCCTGGCCGACATGGTGAAACCCCTATCTCTACTAAAAATACAAAAAAAGTTAGCTGGGTGTAGTGGCACACACCTGTGGTCCCAGCTACTCGGGAGGCTAAGGCAGGAGGATAGCTTGAGCCTGGGAGGTGGAGGTTGCAGTGAGCCAAGATCGGGCAATTGCACTCCAGCTTGGGCAACAGGATGAGATCTTTTCTCAAAAAAAAAAAAAAAAAAAAAAAAAAAAAAAAATATATATATATATATATATATATATATATGAAAAGGGAGAGAGAGAAAGAGAGGAAGAGAAGGAGAGTCATGCTTTGATGTATTCATGCATCAAAATGCCAGGAATAACTTTCTTTAAATAAAAAAGCACTAAATTTTGTCATGCTGTCAGCCCACCCTCATGTAGACATAGCTTAGTTTTTGCATAGATAAGACCCCTACATAAGAGTTTAAAACAAAGAGGGTGTGTTCTCCCCTTGCTTTCTGAGAATTGCCTGCTCTGTAACTGAGTAACTTTCAATAAACAAGGCTTCTCACTGCACTCTGCAACTTGCCTTGAATTTCTTCTGGATAAGATCCAATAACCCTCTCTTGGGGGGGTCTGGATGGAGACCACTCTTTCAGCAACAATGTTTCCTGAACTCAGTGGTGATTATACAACTGTGTCCACATTTTAATCATTCATTGAAATATACATGTACACTTGTGAGTTCTGCACATTTCTGTATGACACTGTGCTTCAATTTTACAAATTTTAAGCTCACAACCCATTGGGAGAGATCTATATACAGAGAAGTAACAATGGATCAGTTTGATAAACAAACGTAGACCTTTACTATCTTGCACTCTTGCAGTAGCTGACTCCGGTGCCGCGGGGGGCTGCCTGCATGCCAATTCCCCGCCCAATAACCTTTGGCAGGTTACCAAAGTGTGAGGACCTCGACTGTAAAATGGGAATAATAATACAACTACCTGATATTGTTGCAAGGATTTAATATAACCAATGTAAAGTGGGCAGAAGTGCTCCGCAGGCACATAGCAGGTGCTCAATAAATGCCAGGACCAAAATACCACGAAACCGGAATTTTTATGAGGTAAAGGATCTTTTCTTCAGTGCTCAACGAGGAAATATTACGGCGCCGTTCGCGGTGGCTGACACTTGTAATCTCAACACTTTGGAAGGCCTAAGCGGGAGGACTGCTTAAGCTCAAGAGTTCGAGACTAGCCTGGGCAACATAGCGAGGCCTCTCTTCTCTACAAAAAAAAATTTTTTTTTTAATTAGCTGGCGTTGCTTGGTGGAAATATAGTAGCCAATGAGGTTTAGCCGAAACGCGATTATTGCTAATCGAGAGCTTTTCCCAATACCCCACCGTGACGATTTGCAGTAGAGTCAGCATTGGCAATTTTTGAGTCTCTACGAAAATTATCTCAGTTAAAAAAAAAAATGAAAAATAAAAAGAAATAAAAATTAGCTGAGGGCAGTGGCGCGCGCCTGCAGTCCCACCTACTCGGGAGGCTGATGCGGGAGGTTCGCTCGAATCCAAGGATTCCAGCCTGGGCGATAGAGCAAGACACCTTCTCTAGAAAAAAAGAAAAATACTTTGGGTGAAATATCCAGGGTTGGCCTCCTTGGAGAGAGCGCTCTCACGAAGGAGCGTGGCCCAAGGTGCTGGGGCGCGGGAAAGGCGCCTTCCTGGACTGGTGAATTTGCAGCTCCACCGACTCCCTCCGCGACCGCGAATCAGCCCACTGGCCCAGCTCCACTTTCTGCCGCCGCCGTCCCCTTTAAAACGGAGCCATGACATCATCCCCGACGCTGCGCAGCCTACCTTGGCAACGCCGCGACCACTTTTTCGGGGCGACCTCAATTGGCTGGCCAGCCTCCGGAGGCTCCGCCCCTTCACGCAGCCAGCCCCGGACGCCCGCTGTCAATCGGGCTAGGTGGGAGCGGTGATTGGCCGCGTGCCCCGCCCACCAGAAAGCCCCGCCGGGCTTGCGTAGGCTGCACGTTTGGGAGGGAGGGGCGCGGC
Source organism: Sapajus apella (assembly GCF_009761245.1). Lineage (NCBI taxonomy): Eukaryota > Metazoa > Chordata > Mammalia > Primates > Cebidae > Sapajus > Sapajus apella. The sequence continues at coordinate 997,382 of NW_022437029.1, read as the reverse complement.
GCCGCGTCTGGAATCGCAGCCGTCCGGGTCCTCCAGCCCGCCCGCCAGCCCTCCGGTCTATCCTGCAACCAGCCTGCTGGGCAGGGCCGGCGCGGCCTGGCCATGGAGTCCTACGACATCATCGCCAACCAGCCCGTGGTCATCGACAACGTGAGGCCCGGCAGCCAGGGGGAGGGCGGGCGCCCCTCCCCTGGGGGCGCCTGCGGCAGCGCAGGGAGGGACCCCCTCCGCCCGCCTTGGCGCGTCCTCCGCCCACTGCGCGGCCGTCGCCCCCGCTGGGCCGCTCGCTTCGCCTCGGGGGCGTGCGCTGTCTTGGCCCTGTAGGGCCGGCCTTGGGGCGAGCCCCTTCCCCGACCCCTTCCCAAGCCGGGCGGGGAAGTTCGGGAAAGCTTGAGTGACAGCAGGGCGGCCGGCCGGCCGGGAACGCGCCTCGAACCCTTCTCAGTTGAGAGTGCTGTCGCTGGGCGGGTTTCGACCCCAGTTCCTTTCCCAGTCCTTCGGCTCTGGCTCTGGCTACCTGACAGAGGTGGGGTGACATTTGTCCTTTACACACTGCTGGCTTCATCTTTGGGGCTGCACCCCGAGGCAACAAATTCACGTTACTGTCACCCACATGTCCACCACCATCTGGTTGCCTTTTGGCTACTTTGACTTTCTCCTTAAATGCTCCCTCTGCTGAGCAAACACCACACCAGCAGGGCAGTAGAGAGTACATGGCCACTCTTCCCAGTATCAGCAAGCAATTTGGGTGCTCGTTTGGAAGCCTCAGAGGAAAGATGTCAGGCTTCCTGTGGCTTTGTGCTTCAGCAGTGGGGCTCGGCTTGCTTTCAGCTGCCGTAGGAAGATTTCTGGCTTCCGAGCTCTGACATGGGGAGAAGATAAGGGCTGGGATCTTTGGGTCTGCCCCTAGCTGGATATCTATGCCTGGTGTGCGGGCCTTGGAGTTTTTGATAATGACTCACTTCTGCCCTTTTTGGGATCTGCCTCCCACATAACCCCGTGGGGTCTCTGAATGGCTGTTTTGGAGTACCCATGTGGGCTCCCTGAATCACAACAGGCGATGTTTAATAAGGAGGCTAATACAGAGGTTGGGGATGTGCTGTCACACCAGCAGGACGCTGCTGGAAGGAGCAGGCTTCTTTCGTTCTTGATGTGCAAATAACTCATATAGGCTAATCAACAGGCTATGAGTTCAAAAGGTTACCGTTGGCCCCTGAGAATTCCAGCCTTCCTCTGTAACTTGGAGATGTTTATTTCTGCTGCAGACTCAGAGAGTTGGGGTGAAGAGTGGTGGGGCTGAGTTGAGAAGCTGATCCCTTTGCTGGGTGGGAGGTTTCTAATTGCCACGTTCTTTTGGATATCCTTAAGTCCAGCTTCCAGGTGGGGGCAGCGATAGAACCAAGTTCTCCCAGCAGTCTCTGGGGAAGCCACTTGAGGGAAGCTGCCAGTCATCACATGCACCCATTGGTCTTCTCCAGCAGGCCCTGTAGGTGGTCCGTGTTCCATGCCTCCTGGGTTCTTGGGAGAGAGGAAAGCGTTGAAAATAATAATAATAATAATAATAAACACAGAGGGGTTTCTTCTTAATTTTATTATTAATATAATAATTTTTATATTAATATAAAATTTAATATTTAATAATATTAAATTATAATTTGAATTATAATTTTATAATTTATTATTAATAATAATAATAATAAACACACAGGGAGTAGCATGTGCTGTGGAATCCTCCTGCTGGAGCCAGCCCTTAGGTGTGCAGAGGAAGGTGTCCTTCATGGTTTCTCCATCCCTGTATTGGCATTCTGGGCTAGCTCATTGTTGGTAGTGCAGGCTGGCCTGTACATTGAAGAATGTGCAGCAGCAGCCCTGGCCTCTGCCCATTAGATGCCAACAGCATCCCTCACTCCATGTACCCTCTCCCCAGCTGCCAGACATTGCCAAGTTTTGCCAGGGGAGGAGGATGCAAAATTGCTCCCAGTCTTGAACCATTGGTGTACTTGTAAATGATCCTGGCAGGGTCCCTGGCTTCCTCCCTGGCCTTCCTTGGCGGAGCAGCCAGATCTCTCCATTGCAGGGCACAGGCTTCATCTGATGGTGCATGTTGGGGGGCTAAACTTTGTTTTTCCTTGCAGGGTTCGGGGGTGATCAAAGCTGGTTTTGCAGGAGACCAGATTCCCAAATACTGTTTCCCAAACTAGTAAGTGTGGCTCAGGCAGCAGCCCCAGCCCTTTTCTTTACTTTCTGTGAGAACATTGGCCTTCTGTCACAGCACTCTTTGAAGACAATTTTTGCCCTGACCAGTATGGAAAACACCAAATTTGTGAGGTTAACACTATTGGGAGAGCTCTGAAAGAACAACACAAGCATTCTAGGGTTCCCTTCTGTCTTTGGAGTCTCTCATTTTGGTCTTATTGAGCCAACAAGGAGGAAGAGCAACCAGCATTTCACTGGGGATGAGGTGTGTTAGCAGCAGCAAGAATAAAGGGAGATGCCTCCAAGGGGAACCCTAAACTCAGAGTAGGAAGAGTGAGGAGTTAGATACACAGCCACCCTTTCCTCCCTGGAAGTGTTTTTCTACAGGGCTTGTTTTCAGACTCCAGAAAATGTCTTTTTCAGTTAAGGGGGGAACCCTAGCCCTGTTTGGTACTGGTGAAGGTGGGAATAGGAGAGAAGTACAAACCCAGAGAGCCTGGGGTGCCCCTTGAACCCCCTGTGAGCCCATTGGGAAAGTTGCCCTTAGAAGCGTCTCTTCCCAAATCCTGGAGGCTTTGGGATGAATGGCCTAAAGGCAGGGGGCAGCAGGGGATCCTAGGCCCCCGAGTGGCAGGCTAGCCCAAGCCCGGCCTGGTCTGGGACAGAGCCAGCGCCCCTGTCGAGCTTCAGTGTTCCTTTCTGACTGTGTGGGTAATTAGAGGTTCCATTGCCTTTAGAGATAGTGCATCAGATCCTACAGTTTTCAAAAACTAAATCTCTGATCCAGAAGCCCTGGCAGTGGGAAGGGCGTCATTGACTGAGTGAGAGTGGGTACACAAGGGAGCCCTGACCCAGCTTCCTGGGGCTGTCCTCCCTCAGTCTGTAGACAGTGATGGCAGCCCTGCCCTGCCGAAGTCAGGAGCATGGTCTGCATCACTGGCTGCAGGAGGCTGACCCTCTGCCAGGGCTGGGCCATGGAGGGCTGGGTTCTGGTGCTCAGACATGCAGCTCTCTCACCAACTGTGCCTCCTGACCCTGAGCTTCTTGTCCTGCCCAGGCCCCCTCTCTAGTCCCAAACCCCATAAACCCCAGTTCCAATCTGTGCCCCCCAGCCACATCCTGGTGCTCCAGAGGCCAAGTACCCTCTGGGCAGCTGGGGTCGGACTTCGGTTTTTCTGGACACAAGCTCCACCCTGCTCTCTGCCCACCTTGCTGGTGTTATCTGTCCTCACAGTGTCGGGCGGCCCAAGCACATGCGGGTGATGGCCGGAGCCTTGGAGGGGGACCTCTTCATTGGACCAAAAGCAGAGGTAACACCACGGAGCCTGCCTTTCCCTGGCTATGGGATCCTCAGTTTCAGGGACATGACAGATGTCAGAGGCCGTATTCTTGGGCCTCTGCTGGTGCCCTCCCTAGCACCTCCTCCGGGTTCCAGCTGGGAAGTGCTGCACAGGGGCACCTCCCCTCTGAGATGGGGCAGTGGGTAGAGCTCACCGTGTCCTGTCTTTTAGAAGCTATTTGGAAGCTACAAAAGCAAGAACTGATTAAAAACTGATGTAAGAGTCAGAATCATACGCACTTGATGTCTGCTCTGTTGAGGGTCGTGGGGCCACCTCTTACATGGTAGCTGGGGTGGCCTGCCAAGGGCCCCACTGCCCAATCAAACCCTGAGGAGAGCATGTGCGGGTGTGGGGAGAACATCGAGCTGAGCTTGGGCTAGTATGGTTTAGGCACCTGAGGAGCATTTCGTGAAGTGCTGGGTCGCGGGGCATGGTTCAGGGCCCAGAAAGGAGAGGCCTGAGCTGGAGGTGCAGAGATAGGGGTCTTGCAGATGGGGTCCATAGGAGCCAAGGCGGTGAGAGGAGCTAAGTGGTGCCTGGTGAGAAGGGGCATACCTGGGGGACAGCAAAGGGCAGGTGGAGGCAGCGTGTGTTGGTGCATGCAGGAGACGTGAGGACTGTCCAAAGGGCTGAGGGAGAGGTGCAGGTCAGGGGGCACAGGTGGCCCAGGAGGGGCCATGTTGGATGGCTGCAAGGCACCGGTGCTGGCAGAGTGCGAGGAGAACGTGGGGGATGTGCCGGCAGTGAGAACGGGAAAAAAAAGGGCCTGTGGGTGCGAGTGGCACGCAGCCACCCTCTTTGATCCCTGCAGTTGAAGCTAGCTGGGCTCTGCGATCCTAAGAAGCTGTTGGGCAGATGAACTCACTGAGTTCAGGATCCCCTGCAGAGCCTGGGACACTCAGGGAGCCAGGGTGGTTCTGGTCAGGGCAGGTTGGGGAGCTTCCAGGGGGGCGGAAAGCAGCCACCGAGCAAGGCGCGGGTGCCACACCTCCCTTCCCACCCCGCCAGGAGCACCGGGGGCTGCTGACCATCCGCTACCCCATGGAGCACGGCGTGGTACGAGACTGGAACGACATGGAGCGCATCTGGCAGTACGTCTACTCCAAGGACCAACTGCAGACCTTCTCGGAGGAGGTGTGGCTGCTGCCCCTCCTGCACACTCCACATTCTCCTGGTTGTGCCCCTCTCCTCTGTGTCCCTCCTGGTCAGGCTCCCACATTTCCCCTCTGCATTTTGAGAGGGTCTGCTGCCTCCCAGGTGTGTCTGGGTGCACATGCATACCCAGTGGCTGCCAGGCAGAATCTTCCAGAGAGAGCCAGATCTCTGGAGGAGTAACTGCCGGCAGATAAAGGGATAGTGCCCTCAGGAGGGGTAGGAGGCTGAGCCGCCTATGCTCCAGCAGGTGTGGCTCTCTGGAAAGAGCCTTCTAGGGCTTTGCAAGTTGCCTCCTTGCATACCTACAACTGTCCTGTCCCTCTCAGCATCCTGTGCTCCTCACGGAGGCCCCGCTCAACCCCAGTAAGAACCGGGAGAAGGCAGCGGAGGTGTTCTTTGAGACCTTCAATGTGCCAGCCCTGTTTATCTCCATACAGGCTGTGCTTAGTCTGTGAGTAATCCCCAAGCCCTGGCTTCCCCGAGTCCCGTCCTTCCTGTGCTGTCCTCCTGCTTGCCATGACCGGGGTCTGACTTCCCTTGAAAAACAGCCCCTTGATGACTGTTCCTCTAGGAATTCCCTCATGTCCTTTCTTCAGACTAGATAATGCAGACGTGCCAGGGTTCCTCCCCTGGGTGAGGAGGTCCCCGTGCCTCAATGGCTGAGGTGAGGGGATGCTGACCTGGTGACAGGTACGCAACGGGACGCACGACAGGAGTGGTTCTAGATTCGGGGGACGGGGTCACTCACGCTGTGCCTATCTATGAGGGCTTTGCCATGCCACACTCCATCATGCGGGTGGACATTGCCGGCCGTGACGTTTCCCGCTTCCTCCGACTGCTGCTGCGCAAGGAAGGGGTTGACTTCCACACCTCAGCAGAGTTTGAGGTTGTCCGGACCATCAAAGAGGTGATGAGGGGCAGGAGGGCGTGGCTACCACCTGGGATGGGGAAAGGGTGGCACCAAGGCACAGGTGTCCCAGGTGCAGCTTTCTGAGGACCATGTCCCTGCCCTCGCAGCGAGCCTGCTACCTGTCCATCAACCCACAGAAGGACGAGGCTCTGGAGACGGAGAAGGTGCAGTACACCTTGCCAGACGGCAGCACACTCGACGTAAGTGACTGGGGCTAGCACTGGAGCAGCAGCCAATGCCCAGCCTAGGGGAAGGGATGGCCTGCTTCTCCAGGAAGCCTGTCTGCCTCACCCTTGTATACTAAAGGTTGGGCCTGCAAGATTCCGGGCCCCTGAGCTGCTCTTCCAGCCAGACCTTGTGGGGGATGAGAGTGAGGGGCTCCACGAGGTGCTGGCCTTCGCTATCCACAAGTCTGACATGGACCTGCGCCGGACACTGTTCGCCAACATTGTGCTTTCAGGTGGCTCAACGCTTTTCAAAGGTACTGTGGCTCGGGAGTTGGCAGTGGTGAGGTGAGGCTGAAGGCTCTGCACCCTCAGAGAGTGCACCCCCACCCAGAGCCATTTTCTATTGGCTTTACCCTGGATACTCCTTTGGTGGTGTTCAGTGAACTTTTTTTTTTTTAACATACCAATATTTAAAATTAAATTATGTTTACTCTGAATAGAGGAGTTTACACAGCTCTGAAGTGCATTGTGAGTGTTGAGCAAGGAGCACACGCAGCTTCATCTCAGCTGCCTGTGAGGACGCAGGGGCCGCAGGCAGCCATGGGGCCAGATCATTCTTTTGTTTTTTGAGACAGAGTCTCGCTCTGTCACCCAGGCTGGAGTTCAGTGGCACAATCTCGGCTCACTGCAACCTCCATCCCCCGGATTCAACTGATTCTTCTGCCTCAGCCTCCTGAGTAGCTGGGATTACAGGCTTGTGCCACTATGCCCAGCTAATTTTTGTATTTTTAGTAGAGATGGGGTTTCACCATCTTGGCCAGGCTGGTCTCAAACTGCTGACCTCGTGGGGGCTAGATCATTTCTCAGCCCTGCCCTTCATCTTGGGAAGAGCTGCTGAGAGAGGGCCAGCAGCAGCTGGGGCCCTGAAGGTCAGGTGTGGGGAGCTAGCAGTGAGGAGGCTGGGTGCAGACACCAGGCTCAGCCAGCCTTGTGTTCACAGGCTTCGGAGACCGATTACTCAGTGAAGTGAAGAAGCTTGCCCCAAAGGACGTCAAAATCAAGGTAAGGTTACAGAGATACCCCCTGGAGCGCTAGGGCGCTGGTAGCCTTGGGGAAGAGGGGTTGGGAGAGGGGTGGGTAGGGGGGAGGGGAAGGGGTTGGGGGTGGATGCCGCCTCCACACCCACTCTCTGGCTCAGGTCCACCCAGCCCTACTCCCTCCAGTGCCACTGCTGCCACTCCCCAGCTGATGCCTTTGCTGTCAGGTCTCAGGCCCTGGGGAAGGTCACCCCAAGGCTGGGACAGTGGCTTCTGGGTGGGGACCCACAGTTATGTGGCCACTTCCTCCCTCTAGATCTCGGCCCCGCAGGAACGGCTGTACTCCACGTGGATTGGGTGAGGCAGGGCTCAAGGGAGGGCTGTGGGAGGAGACCACTTTACCCTGGACACTCTTCCCGGGGTTGGCCCTGGCCTGGTGGAGGTTGGTGGATTTCCCTCTCAAATTAGGGAAATGGAACTCTGAGCGCCAGGAAAGGTGGTTGGCTCTCCGACAGGTCCACAGCAATGCTTACCCTCCATCCCCACAGTGGCTCCATCCTGGCCTCGCTGGACACTTTTAAGAAGATGTGGGTGTCCAAAAAGGAATATGAAGAGGATGGCTCCCGTGCCATTCATCGCAAAACCTTCTAGTGCCCAAGGAGAGTGGGCATATTGGGAGACAGGGAGGGAGGGGAGTCAGAGCCTTTAACCCTTTTTGGTCCGGGCTCATCTACTAGGCTTAGGGTCCCCTGCATGCCCTGAACCCCTGGGCAGGCGGGCACAGCAGTGTCCCCCTGCAGCCTTCCCCTCTACACACACACACACACACACACACACACACACACGTGTGTGTGTGGCATGTTCACATACACACGTGCGTGTGGCATGTTCACATGCACATGCACACACACAACATTGAGCTACATTGAGCTACACGGACAGGAGCCTTGAGCTGGCACATAGGAATTGAGTACCATGTCGGGCTGTTCTGGGTATCCCCCTGGCAGGGCCAGCTAGGCCTGTGGTTCCCTGCTCTGACACTCAGGGCTGCCTCCCTGAGCTCCCAGGGCCGGAATCCCTGGATGCCTGTGTAACCAGCTTTGGGGACTGGGTTGGAGAGGGCAGCCATCAGCTCCCACTGGTGTGTCAGTGCATCCATTGCTACCTCCTGTTCATGACCCAACAGGACAGCCCAGCTGCTTTCACCCTCTGTTCTCCCATCTTCCTGGGTAGATGCCCTGGTGTAGGGCTGAGTACTGAGTGGTCTTCCATCCCCAACAAGTGGATGCAGCCCAGAGTCAGGCCCTGCGGAGCCAGGGCAGAGGACGCACGGTGCCTGGAGCTGCTGCGTGTTCCCCTTCAGAGCACTTCATCGACTTGCTTCTCCCTCTCCTTTACCCTTGGGCAGGAAAGGGTTAATGCTTGTCATTTATTAAAGGGAAGCCACTCAATAAGGAGTCAGACCTAAAAGGGGGTGGGGGACATTTTCTTCTCTCACCTCTCCAAAGAAAGAGGTTATCACTTTTGCCGTGGCCAGGGGCCCACCTCCTTCTCTCAGATATGTACGATAATTTAACACAGTTGCCTGAAAAAAAAAACTTTTGTAAATCATTATAGTAATAATTATGGACAAGGCCCAGTGTGTGGTTCTATTTTCTTGTGGCTCTTTGTGCTGTTGTTTGCTCTTCCATCCCTGGAGACTTTCAGAGAAAGGACTAGAGAGAACACAGCATGGCATTGGCTCTAGCTCAGCAGCGTGAGGGTTTCAGTGGTTGGCCGAGCAACGTGGCACGGGAGGCCTCAGGAGACCAGGCTCTCCCCTTGGAGCATAATTCCCTCTCCTGTTACCCCACTGCTGCAGTCCACCAGGGGAAGCAGAACCAGGCTATCTTCTTTACCCCCAGGACCTTGGATGGGCCTGTTTGGGCACCTTTGCCCACACCATTCAGCCAGGGCTAAGGCTGGTGGACACCAGCAATGAGGAAGGCTCATCTGTTCATATAAGTCAGGATCAGACAAGTCAAGATGGGGAAGGCAGGAAGAGACAAAGAGTCTGTGAGCTTAGCCAGGCCCTAGAGGAAGAGGCAGAAGAGCAAGGAGACAAAGGGTGGAAGGAGGAGTGAGGAATTACGGTTTGGAGAATGTCTGATCTTTACTTTCTTAAGTGTTTAAGCACCTACAGCATGTCCAGGATAGTGCTGTGTGTTTGGAGCCAATGGTTGACAAGTTACATCCTTGCCCTAACAAACATACAGGTCAGGGGAGTAGGACAGATGGGCCGTTTTAGTACAGAGTTGTGGGGGCCAAGGCGACAGACATCTAGCCCAACAGGTGGGGCAGGCCGACTTGCAAGGGCCCAGAGGTTAGCCAGAGAGGGGGAAGGCATTCTATGCAGAGGTAAGAGCCCACAGAAGCACCTGTGCCCAGTGGGGCTGAAGAGAAAGGCATGGACCCATTGTCCAGTCAGCAGGGAAGGGTCAGTGGTCTCCTGTGGCCATCGTGTGAGATGAACCAAAAAGGTGGGTTGAGCTGGCATGTGGAAAATTGTTAGCTGTGTCCTGGGAGATGGGTGGCCAGCCATAGAAGGATGGTGACCAGGGCAGTGTGTTGTAGGCAGTTAAGATTTGTGGGGGCCAAGGGAGGGCCCAGAACTGAGGAGATGAGGTAGGAGTGGGGAGAGTACTGAGGCCTGTCTGCACAAGGCGTTTTGTGAGGCTTTGCGGTCACAGGGCAGTTATGCTTGCACCAGCCCTCAAAGGAAATGCAGAATTTACACCAAGAACTCTGTTAGGGCGCCCTCCAGAGGTCTTCCCATGGGGCTTTGTTCATGGCACCACTGGCTCCCTGCCTCCTAGGTTGGAGCCTTATCCCTCAACGCCTTTCTCTTCCCTATCTCTCCCACGCTGTCAATTACCAGGTCCTGTGTTTCCTCTGTGATACCTTTCCCACCAGTCCTTTCTTTTTCATTGCAGCCACTGCCACCGTAGCTTATGACCACAGCTTCATTCCCTGCCCACCCAATCTATTTGCTCCTGGAGCTAAAGCCCAGATAATCTTGGCTCTGGCACCTCCTCCAAATGTCAAGTGTTACTTCACTGCCTGGTGATGTGAAACAATTGATGTGATGCTGGTGAAATCATTTTTTTTTTTTTTTTTTTTTTTTTTTTGAGACGGAGTTTCACTCATGTTACCCAGGCTGGAGTGCAATGGCGCGATCTCGGCTCACCACAACCTCCGCCTCCTGGGTTCAGGCAATTCTCCTGCCTCAGCCTCCTGAGTAGCTGGGATTACAGACACGCACCACCATGCCCAGCTAATTTTTTGTATGTTTTTTAGTAGAGACGGGGTTTCACCATGTTGACCAGGATGGTCTCGATCTCTTGATCTCGTGATCCACCCGCCTCGGCCTCCCAAAGTGCTGGGATTACAGGCTTGAGCCACCGCGCCCGGCCCGTGAAATCATCTTAGTGAGCCACATGTTGTGTTTGACTCAGGCCCCTTGAGCTCTGTACCTTCCCTGTTTTAGGCTGACCCCCTCATGTCCTTTGCCTGCTAGCCTCCAGGCATGCTGTTCTCTCCATGGGAATGACCTTTGCTTGTGCCTGTCAAAATCTTATCCTTCAAGGCAAAGTGCCATCCTCTGTACCCCCTCTTCTGGCAGGTTAAAAATGTTCAGACTCTGCCAGCTTCTCGCTGTTGGAAAAAGTTACAGATGAGGAAGGTAGTACAGCTGGAATGAAGCCTGTGTTGGATCGGAGTTGGAGGTAATATGAACTCATGGTTTTAATATACATACAGATAGATACTGAAACACATCTCTTTGTGAGAGCCAGCATTAGAACACAGACATGCATTTCCTAGCCCTGTCTGCTGGGAAGGTCTGGAAGCAGTGACACCACAGTAGCAATGAGCACATAGTGGCCAAATCTTGGTTTCTAAATACCATTATGGGAAAAAGTTCTTCATTCTTTGTCAATAGTTTAATACCATTAGGGTGAGTCCTATGTTCTTCCTTGATGAGGGGAAATGGGCTCCATTTTCTAAGCTAAGCTCAGATAGAAGCCACTTCCACTCAAGAGCAAAGGTTTGCTCTTCCTAGTAGGGGACATTACATTTCCCCTGTGACAATTCCCTGGAACAGAAAAAAATAATAGATGAGCTTGGAATATTCTATGGTATGATAACATAAGGAAGTGAAAAAAGAAGGGGTTTGTCTAATGGACACAAGAACCAACTAAAAGGAGCATCCAATGCTCAAATCAGTAACATGATAAGTGTGTGAGTCATACTCATGCGAATAAGGAAGGCAGTGCAGCTGGAATGAAGCCTGTGTTGGATTGGAGTTGAAGGTAGTATGAACTCATGGTTTTAATATACATACAAATAGATACTGAAACACATTTGTGTGTGAGAGCCAGCATTAGAATATATACATGCATTTCCTAGCCCTGAATAAATATATACATGGGGGAGAAGGGACAGCTCTCCCTTAGGTAGAATTCCAATTAATGTCAAAGGAATTGTAGAAAAAGAAAGTCACCATTGAGCAAACACCACAGTAATTATTGTCGCAGGCAAGAATGGAGGAGACACAAATCAGTGGATAAAAGTAAGGACATTTGTGTTGTCTCAAAGTATGCCTCTACAAGATGCTTATTAATTAGAAAAGGAGAAATAGTAACTTTATGTTGGAGAAGCCTAGTCAATACTACCTTAACCAAATAATCATAGTATACATCTCAAATAATAAGTCATTGTCTCTCTTTTTTTTTTTTTTTTTTTTTTTTTTTTTTTTTTTAAAGAGACAGGATCTCTGTTGCTGAGGCTGGAATGGAATGTGGTGGCATGATCATGGATCACTGCAGCCTCCATCTGCTGGGCTTGAGGGATCCTCCAGCCTCAGCCTCCCAAGTTGCTGGGGCTACAGGCTTGCACCACCACACCCTGCTAGTTCGTTTTGTTGTTGTTGTTATGTTTTTAATAGAGATGGGGGTCTCACAATGTTGCCCTGGCTAGTCTTGAACTCCTGGCCTCAAGTACACCTCCTGCCTCAGCCTCCCAAAGCACTGGAATTACAGGCATGAGCTGAGTCCAGCCATAAGTCATTTTTTTTTTTTTTTTCCCTGAGATGGAGTCACTGTTGCCCAGGCTGGAGTGCAGTGGTGAGATCTCCGCTCACTGCAACCTCTGCCTCGCAGGTTCAAGCAATTCTGCCTCAGCCTCCCAAGTAGCTGGGATTATAGGCACACACCACCACACCTGGCTAATTTTTGTATTTTTAGTAGAAATGGGGTTTCACCATGTTGGCCAGGCTGGTTCTTGAACTCCTGACCTTAAGTGATTTGCCTGACTGAGCCTCCCAAAATGCTGGGATTACAGGCATGAGCCACCACACCCAGTAATCAGTCATAGTCTCTTAATGATGCACTAAGAGGGGCCCAATTTCGCCTGTGGTATTCTTGTATCACTTCAATCTAACCAGGAGCAAGCAGCAGGCAAACCCAAACTGAGGGTGGTCTACAAATGAATAGAGTTGTCTTGTTCAAAAGTGGCAGGTCATGGGACAAGGAAAGACCAAGTGCAATGTGAGATCCTGGGTTGGAAAAAGACCTTACCAGGAAAACCAGCAAAATTCTGATAAGGTCTGCTGGTTAGTCCATAGTACTGCATCAGTGTTAATTTCCTGGTTTCGGCCGGGCGTGGTGGCTCAAGCCTGTAATCCCAGCACTTTGGGAGGCCGAGGTGGGTGGATCACGAGGTCAAGAGATCGAGACCATCCTGGTCAACATGGTGAAACCCCGTCTCTACTAAAATTACAAAAAATTAGCTGGGCATGGTGGCGTGTGCCTGTAATCCCAGCTACTCAGGAGGCTGAGGCAGGAGAATTGCCTGAACCCAGGAGGCGGAGGTTGTGGTGAGCCGAGATCGCGCCATTGCACTCCAGCCTGGGTAACAAGAGCGAAACTCCATCTCAAAAAAAAAAAAAAAAAAAAATTTCCTGGTTTCAATAATTATACTACGGTAATGCCAGACGTTAACATTAAGGAAAACAGTAAAGAGTAAACAGGAACTCTGTACTATTTTTTGCAATTTTTCTCTAAGTCTAAAATTATTTTAAAATAGAAAATTGGGCTGGGTGTGGTGGTACATACCTGTAATCCCAGCACTTCGGGAGGCCGAGGCAGCAGGATTGCTTGAGCTCAGGATTTTGAGGTTGCAGTAAGCTATGAACACCACTGCACTCCAGCCTGGGTGATGGAGACCCTGTTTAAAAAAAAATAAAAAATTTAAAAGTTGGGGTGGGGGAAAGAGCTCAGGGTCTGGAGCTATGGTCTGGGTTCACAATCTTGCCACCAGAAACTGCTGTGTATTCCTGAGCTGTCCTCAGACTTCCCATCTCCATTATGGGGTGGTAATAATAGCACCTTCCTCATGGGTTTATTCACAGCCTGGAAGCTGTGCCTGGAACATTTTATTCCAGAAAATAAAAATAAATGCTCAAAGAATGATAGGGGCATGTCAAAGGACCACAGAAGCCAGCTTGAAGAGGTTCCCACTGACCAAATTTGCAAAAAATTAAACATCAAAAAATAATGATAGACATGGGTTATAATCCACTGAATAAAATAAGAAAGCATGAATCCATACTGTTAAGTTAGTAAGTTGAAAGTTTGATGAGGAACAAGGTGTTAACATTTTTTTTTTTTTAGTGGAGTCTTGCCCTGTTGTCCAGGCTGGAGTACAGTGGTGTGATCTAGGCTCACTGCAACTCCGCCTCCTGGGTTTCAGCAATTCTCCTGCCTAGCCTCCCAAGTAGCTGGGATTATAGGCACCCACTACCATGCCCAGCTAATTTTTGTATTTTTAGTAGAGATGGGGTTTCATCATGTTGACCAAGCTGGTCTTGAACTCCTGACCTCAGATGATCTGCCCACCTTGGCCTCCCAAAGTGCTGGGATTAGAGGCATGAGCCACCTAACACGGCCAGTATTGACATTTCTAAGTATTGCGCCATAAGATACTTCATAATTAAAGAGCAACAAAACAAAAATAAAGAGCAACTTCACAATGGAGGAGTTTGGCAGACATTAGCTTCATCAAGTGACCGAAGTGAACCTCCTCAGCAGTGGACAAGTCGGCATCATGTGCCTCCCGGAAGGATGCAGCATCCCTTGCCCACAATGCATAACCCAAATCCAGTGTGAGCAAACTCAAGTTGCTGATATAGTTCTCAAAATGTCAGCAGAGTCAAGGAAAGAAAGGAACTTTTCCAGAAGGAACTACTAAGGGCAACACATGATTCCAAGCTGGGTCCTTTTGCTATAGAAGACATTATTGGATCTTTAAGCAAAACTTGAATGAGTCTGAAGATTAGATGGTAGAAATATACAAATTGTACTTTCCTGATTTTGATAGTCATGTTGTGGGTATTAAGAGAATGCAAGAAATACACGTGTGTGGTGGGACATCAGATCAACTTACTTTCAAATGGCCCTGGGAAAAAGTTCTTCATTGTATACTTGGAGAGTTTAATAAGTACAGTTAGAGTGAGGCCTATATTCTTGGTTAAGTGGAGATGGCATCCAATTTAAGCTAAGTGGCCAAAGGTTCAAATGGAGCCCACTTATACCCAAGAGCAAAAGTTTTGTCCTCCTAGTGGGGAACATTGTATTTCCTCCCTATCACTACGGTTCCCAGTTACTATGAGGGAAGGAAGCAAGCTATTTCATATTGTTAGCCTAAAGCAGTTCTCAGCCTTGCTGGGAGGCACATGGAGAACTTCAGACTTCTGAAGCCTGGGTCCCACCGCAAGATACTGTTTTTTTGGTCTGGAGTGCAGTGGCATGCTCATAGCTTTCTGAAGCCCCAACCTCCTGGGTTCAAGTGGTCCTCCCACCTAAGCCTCCCAAAGTGTTGGGGTTTACAGGCATGAGCTGCCATGCCTAGCCTATTTTTCTTTACAAGTAAATTAGTTAAAATTTTAAAAAGAGAGAAAAGCATAGACTTGGAGATGAGGTAGGGAGAAAACAGACTGGATTAATGATAGGGGACTCAAAAGTCCCCCTCAGCAGTTTTGAGTTGGAAGACATATGGAAAGGGAAAGGCAGACCAGCCATACAGGAGGGCTTAGTGACAGCACAGACTAGTCTTCAGGAAGGTGGAATTGTAGGGGTTAGATTTCACAGGTGGTTATCTGAGAGCTCCCCTTCCCAGAGGAAAGGGCCTCAAATGGCAAATCAGTGCTTGGGCATTATCCGGAAACAGAGGTCACCAACAAGGATGAAAGCAATAGCTTTGACTGCACCTTCAAGATGGGTAAGATGAGG
This sequence comes from Sapajus apella, assembly GCF_009761245.1. Classification (NCBI taxonomy): domain Eukaryota; kingdom Metazoa; phylum Chordata; class Mammalia; order Primates; family Cebidae; genus Sapajus; species Sapajus apella. Next base: position 982,250 of record NW_022437029.1, on the reverse strand, counting down.
GGAATGGGCTTTCCTTTGACACTCCTATCAGCTCCCACTGAAATACCCAGTTTGTACCAATTTTGTGAATATAGTCACTGAAGCCACCTCTGACTAATCTCCACACAAAATGAAAAGGATTTCCATTTTGTAGATAAGAGGTTTTTGAGACTTTAACTTGTCCCAAGGTGTCACAGGTATAAAGTAGCTGAAGTGGGCTTTTTTGGCATTTCTCCCCTCCCTTACTCCCATGTGTATCTCTAAAGCATTAAAAAAAAAAAAAAAAAACTATATAAATACCTGTAAGTGTAAAAAATGTCTACATATCAAATATCCAGAGTTCAAATTCTGAATTTTTTTCCCCACATAATTATTTTCAAATCAGATCCAAACAGGGCCTGCTCACTGCTGTTATGATATCTCCCTTCTCTGTTTCGCTACATGTTCTCCCTACCTTTTCCCTCTGCTCCTTGCAATTTATTTGAAGAAACATGCTCAGTGATTTCTGAAATTGTTCCATATTCTGAATTTTGCTGCTGGTATCCCCATGAATTCTTATTTTGTACCTGGGTCCCTCAAGACTTCAAAATCCCCAACACTCTCTTCACAAGGCTACCCTGCCTCTATGATGATACTATGAAGATCTACCATCTGCTAGGCTCTTTACATATTAAGCACCTCACAAGGCATTTACCTTTTTTGTAGTTGTACCTGACCTCCAGAGAACATGTCCACAGGGGTAGAGCCAAATGATGGAGCCAATATTGTAGGTCTGGTCAGCCTGACTCCACAGCCCACCCCTTTCCCTCATACCACGTGGTCCCATTCATTGCATCATGGTTTGTCAATCCATTCTTATTATTAATCTAAGCACTATACACTGGTCATCCACTTTCAGTAAGTGATGGCAAGCTAGCATTAACAGATAGCTATTCCCAAAATAACAATATTCCATGCCTACCAAAAAATACAAGAAATAGATAAGAACAGCCGTCTATGGGAGAAGCCAATGCAATGGCTAGTCTTTATTGGAAAGAAGTTTTATATCATATTTTGAGTAACTCAGTGCAGGCGCTCAGTGTGCCAGCTCGTGGGGCACCAGCTTGTAATAGGCTCCACAGCTAGGGCATCGCTGGGCCTCGCCTTTGTGCAACCAAAACCAGATGATGGTACTGTTGTCCTCTTCACCTAAAAGGGAAAAAAGGTGGTTCAGTCATTCGGTATAGAAAGGGTGACTTTCAGCATGAATTTGTTTTCCTCAGCCACCTCTGATACACAAGACGGACTATGGTCAAGAGATCAGTTCAAGCCCTCCTCCCATTATTCAGATGAAGAAATTGAGGCTCTGAGTCCACCTATAAGTAAAATGACCTTATATCAGGGTCACGGTAAATTCTTTTTTTTTCCGTCTTGCCCTGTCACCCAGGCCGGAGTGCAGTGGTGCCATCTCTGCTCACTGCAACCTCCACCTCCCAGGTTCAAGTGATTCTCCTACCTCAGCCTCCCAAGTAGCTTGGATTACAGGTGTGCACCACCACGCCCGGCTAATTTTTTGTATTTTTAGTAGAGACCGGGTTGTTCTGGATCTCCTGACCTCATGATCTGCTCGCCTCGCCCTCCCAAAGTGCTGGGATTACAGGTGTGAGCCACAGCACCCAGCCAAGGCTCACTGTAAATTCTAACAATTCCCTTGCCCATGTAGAACACAAAGGAGGGTCCATTCTGGTATGTAGCCCTTCTGTCTAAAACAATGCCTGGCATAGAAGCAGTATAACAATAAATATTTGCTGGGTGGATACTACTTCATGCCACACTTCCACTGAGCCAGTCTTTCCACTATGCTGCGCTTTCCAGTAAGGATGAACTATCAGGCATAATGAGGCTTGAACAAGACCCATAGAGAAACTCATTTACAAACATTTATTCACACACTAAAAGATTTGAAGCAGCTTATAGACTCCTGTATTGTGGGATATATATTAAGTGGATAAAGAAATAGAGGTGAGGTACTTACAGATACAGCCCACTATTCTCTTGTTGGTGACAGAAGGGACTAAATTAGGGTCTTCCTTAGTGCCTGAAGCTCCCTTTGGGGGCAGTATATTGTATGGGTCCTGGAAAAAAAAAAAAAAAAAAAAAGAATTGAACCGTTATGCCAAATAAGCCCTACCTTCCAGAAGCTCAGGGTGTTCCTACAAGCCAAGTTCCCTGGATGAAATACTCCCAGAGAGGAGACTACTATGAACACATACAAGACCATAAGCTCCACGGAAGACACAGAAGGGAGTTTCTCACCAGTCCCTTTCTTGCAGCCAACATGATCTCCCTCTCCAACCCAGTCGCCTGGTCGTCATCACTAGGAATACCACCTAAAGCAAGATACGTGAATTATGATGCTGACTGAAATGACTGATAGAAAAATTACGAACAGAAATGATCAAGAAGAAAAATGCCACACTGAAACTTCTGCATACGTTTTAGTGAGCGCATAAGCTCCTAAAGGCTACTCATATCCATGGTCCCCAAAGAACCACCAAGTCATGATCCACACAAGCGGCAGCACTTGGGGGAGCTTCTTTTCTTTTTTCTTTTTTTTGAGATGGAGTTTCGCTCTCGTTGCCCAGGCTCTAGTGCAATGGCACGTTGTCGGCTCACTGGAACCTCTGCCTCCTGGGTTTAAGCAATTTGCCTGCCTCAGCCTCCTGAGTAGCTGGGATTACAGGAGCGCGCCACCACGACCGGCAATTTTTTTTTTTTTTTTTTTTAAGAGGGAGTTTCGCTCTTGTTGCCCAGGCTGGAGTGCAGTGCTACGATTTCGGCTCACCGCAACCTCCGCCTCCCGGGTTCAAGCAATTCTCCTGCCTCAGCCTCTCGAGTAACTGGGATTACAGGCGCCCGCCACCACGCCCGGTCAATTTTCGTATTTTTGGTAGAGACGGGGTTTCCTATCATCTTGACCAGGCTGGCCTCGATCTCCCAACCGCAGATGATCCGTCCGCCTCGGCCTCCCAAAGTGCCGGGATTACAGGCGTGAGCCACCATGCCCGGCCCAATTTTCTTTTTTTTGAGACGGAGTTTCGCTCTTGTTACCCAGGCTGGAGTGCAATGGCGCGATCTCGGCTCACCGCAACCTCCGCCTCCTGGGTTCAGGCAATTCTCCTGCCTCAGCCTCCTGAGTAGCTGGGATTACAGGCACACGCCACCATGCCCAGCTAATTTTTTGTAGTTTTTAGTAGAAACGGGGTTTCACCATGTTGACCAGGATGGTCTTGATCTCTTGACCTTGTGATCCACCCGCCTCGGCCTCCCAAAGTGCTGAGATTACAGGCGTGAGCCACCGCGCCCGGCCAATTTTCGTATTTTTAATAGAGACGGGGTTTCATCATGTTGTTCAGGCTTGTCTCGAACTCCTGATCTCAGGTGATCCGCCCGCCTCGGCCTCCCAAGGTGCTGGGATTACAGGCGTGAGCGCCCAGCGTAGGAGCCTTTCCTTCTCCAACCACCGAGGCCAATTTGTCTACAAGCAAATGAGAACCCACTCGGTTTGAGGTGGGCGCAGGTTTAAAGGGCGGCCGGACCCCTCCCCAACCCAGTCGCAGTCCCCGCCCCTCCCAAGGTCACCCGGCACCTCCGTTTAGGATACTTTCGCAGTGGAGTCAGTTCAGAGGGCGGCAGGAGCAGCGGCCCGGAATTACAGGAAGATGCCTGCAGAGCCTGAGGCACTCCGGACCGTAAGCGGTCATTGGGACCTGGAGTAGCTGCACAGCACGCCCCGCTTTGCCGCCCTGGGACCACTCCGGGAGGGCAATACTCTGGTCCCTGGCACGCCTGGGAAGCCGAGTACCTCGAGAGCCCATGGAGCGCACTGCGGCCGCACCATTGGGACCGCAAGCCCTCAAGGCCTGCGCGGCCAGCCCTCCAGCTCCGCGAAGTAACCTTGAAGCCATCGCGTCCGCGACAATCAGCAGCACTTCCGGAAACAGGCAGCAGAGACAGGCGAGACTTCCGGGGGCGGGCTTCTTTCTCCTCCCGGTCGGCTTTCCGCTTCTTCCCCGCCCTCGGACCCGCCCACTCCCGCCACGGTGGCGGGGGCGGAAACTGCGCATGCGTGACTCTGCCTCCCCCTGCACCTCACAGTAGCTGAGGCTTGAGGGCGGGTTTGCTGTTTAGTAACGCTGGGAGGTGAGCAAGTTGTTTGGGTGCCTGGAGCTCAGCGGCTAAACCACATTGGAGTTCCTGTGTATCTGGCCTGGTAGTCGTGTTCAGCAAACGTGGAGGCTACTGATGGGAGTCATTAAGTCCCCGCCTGTCAAGAGACTTACTGGACCCCAAATGATTTGAATTTGAAAGTGGGCTCCTAAAGATCTCTGCGTTCCTTGCTAGGCTGGTTAGTGGCAAGACTGGTTCTCCCGGCAGTGCGTGAGCCGTCGCGAGCGTGTCGCATTGGACGGGACCTACCGGTAGTCCTGGCCCAGTTTCCTGTTAGAGTTGTACTGTGGGGGTGTAGGCGCCGGGGTCCCTGCCGGATCTCGGCCTAGGGAGGAGGACAGGACGGGGGCAGGACCTCTCCCAGGACCAAGAGCCTGGTGATATGAAGAAGGCCACTCTTCGAGGCTGCTAGGGGAGGAGGAGTAAAAAGGGGAGTTGATAATGGGAAATGGAGTCAGATCCTGCTGTGACTGGAATTCCCTGTTTGAAATGGAAAACATCTTCCGTCCATAGCTTCCCGTTGCCCCACAGGCTAAGATGTGCAAATTTCTTATGATGAGCTTTAGGCAGTGTAGCCCTGTGACAGGCTAGCTGCATGTGGTATCAGAGTTTCCCTACCAGATAGAAAAATCGCTTTAGAGTGGAATTAGCTCATCACTGAATTTTCAATGCCTTGCAGAGGTCTGGTATATAGTAGGATCCAGTAATTTTAGTAAATTTACTACTTGGATAGACTATACAAAACCAGTTTATAGGGCTTCTCCTGGCCCAGTGAGGTCAATTGGAAGCAAACTGGGTATAGTTGAAGGCTCAGATACTCCCGCTTGTCTCATGCAGGCTATGATATTTTCAAAAGGACGTGGTGGAGCATTGCCTCCCAGGAGCCCCGTCTGGTCTTCATGGGTGCCCCCTCCACCAATTAAAAAAAACCAAATACCTGTATTCTGATACAAAAACCACCTTTAAAGGCCAACATTTCCTTTAAAGGTGGTTTTTGCTTTGAATGGCTTCACTGTTACTCCCTTCTCCCTCCCCTCCATTGCAACGTCTCCAAATTGAATCGAGGGAAAAAATTCTGAGCAATGTTCCCCAAGGACCTGTAGTTAATTTGCAACTGTGTTTAGGTGTTTGGCAGGAGAAAAAAGCATTGGTCTGGAAAGTAGCCCCACCAGCTAGTTCAGCCAGTCGCTTTTTCTCCTTTGGGCCACCATTTCTACATCAGTAAAACTCGTTCAACTAAGTTAGTATTTCCCAACCGTATTCCATGGCATCCAAGTCTCAAGATATGATCTTAAGAAAAAGGGCTTGGTCAAGACAGGGAAGTCCCGTATTTCATGACCACCATTTTGGAGCTGCACGAGCATAATCAAGGCTCTGATTAGGCTTGCAACAAAGACCTCTTGTTTAATTTACCTGCAGTTTAAGCCAGAGTTTCCCTATCTTAATTGACCACAAAACCCTTTCCTGAGGAACACCTACTAACTTGCCCCTCAGCAAACCAGTGATATATTCAGCTCTGATGTGTTATGATTCCCAGCTGCCTGACCAGAAATGGTTTACTCCAGGCTGTAAGATGGAAACTGACTTTAGGCTTGTTTCTCACTCTCATTGTAGGTTTGCCTAATAGTAGGAAATTTTTGCAGGCCTTTGTCTAACTCAGGAAAACCTCAGCCTCACTCTGGGATTATTTAGACTGTGTGAGTGAGCTCCAAGTTCAGGGCCAGGCTCCCCAGATGTCCCCACGCATCCCCTGCTGCTTCCAGCTCCCACCACTCTCCACTCAAACCCTGTCCCTCAGGTTTCCTTGAGAAACAGTTTGGCTTGCGGAACCGTCTGCCACCTCTGCTCCATCATTGTCTTTGCCAGCACAATAAACTTACTGAGTATTCTTTTATAGGCTAATTTTTGGTTGTCAAAATAAATATACATGGTAGGTCAAACAGCACAGATATGTAAGGAAAAAGCTAGCAGTTTTGTGCTTATCCTTTTTTTCGTTACCTATATCAGGTTTTCTCAACCTCAGCACAACTGACATCTTGGGTTGATAATTATTTGCAGGGAGGTTGTGCATTGTAGGATTTAACCTTATGTCATTAGCACTTCCCCGACATGATAACCAAAAATATCTTCAGCCATTGCCACATGCCCCCTGGATTTGCAAAATCCCCATTGAGCATCACTGCATATATGAATATAAAATATAAAAACATATAAGTACTATACAAATTATTAGTAAGTTTCTTCCTTCATTAAAATTATTTTGTAGATATCCCCCCAGATCAATACATCTAGACCTTAACTTATGTAATGGCTACAGAATATTCCTTACTGTCAATGTACTATAATGTACCCAGCCATTCTCCCTTGTGAATATTCCTATGGCTTCCAGTTTTTTGCCTCTCAAACAATGCAACAGTACACGTCTTTGTACATACAACTTTATATTCCAGACGTTTTGTTTCTGAGGAGTAGGGTCAAAGGGTGTTTGCGCTAAACATTTTAGTAATACATTCTGCCAGATTGCTTTCCCAAAGTTTGGAGCAATTGATGCTCACACCAGCAGGGCATGTGAGTGCCAGTCTCCACCTCCAAGCCTTTGCAAATTTAGCCCACCAGGTGAAGGAAAAATGAGTGCTGTTAGTGCTCCTGGTGTTTACATTTCAGTTCCCTGACCTCCAAGGCAGTTGAACATCTTTTTAGATGTTTACTGATCATTTACACTTCCTCGGGGATGTGAACTGGGCTTAACCACTCAGGCACACTATTTTTTTTTTTTTTTTTTGAGAGAGAGTCTTGCTCTGTTGCCAGTCTGGAGTGCAGTGGCACAATCTCAGCTCATTGCAACCTCCGCCTCCCAGGTTCAAGCAATTCTCCTGCCTCAGCCTCCAAAGTAGCTGGGACTACAGGTGCGTGCCACCACGCCCAGATAATTTTTGTATTTTTAGTGGAGACAGGGTTTCACCATGTTGGCCAGGATGGTCTTGATCTCCTGACCTCATGATCCGCTTGCCTCAGCCTCCCAAAATGCTAGGATTACAGGCGTGAGCCACCGCACCCAGCCTTAGGCACACTATTTAACCTCTTTCTGCCTTAGTTTCATTTTCTTTCATTTTAAAAAAGAATATATTATTTTGGTTGTTGAGACTGAGTCTTGCTATGTTGCCCAGGCCGATATCAAACTTCTGGCCTCAAGAAATCCTCCTGCCTCCCTCTTCCAAAGTGCTGGGATTACAAACGTGAACCCCCATACCCCAGGAGTTCAAGACCAGCCTAGACAACAGAAGGAGACCCCCATCTCTATGTAAATTTTAAAAATTAGCCAGGCATGGTGGCATCTGGCTGTAGTCCTAGGTACTCAGGAGGCTGAGGCAGGAGGATCATTTGAGCCCAGAATTTGAGACCACAATGACCTATGATTTTGCCACAATAGCCTATGATTGTATACCACTGTACTCCAGCCTGGGCAACAGAGCAAGACCCTGTCTCTAAAAATAAAAAATTTAAAAAAAAAAAAGGCAGATAAAGATTTGAAAAGGTGTTTTTCCAAAGAAGACATACAAATGGCCAGTAGGGCCAGGTATGGTAGCTCACACCTGTAATCCCAGTACTTTGGAAGGCCAAGGCAGGTGGATTGCTTGAGCTCAGGAGTTTGAAACCAGTCTGGGCAACACAGTGAAACCCCATCTCTATTAAAAAAAAAATAATACTTTTTTTAAATGGCCAATAAGCACATGGAAATATGGTCAACATCATTCATCATCAGAGAAATGCAAATCAAAATCACAATGAGGCACCACTTTATATCCACTAAAATGGCTAAAATAAAAAAGACAGATAAGGCCAAGTGCCATGGCTCATGCCTATAATCCAAGCACTCTGAGAGACCCAGGTGGGCAGATGGGTTGAGCCTAGGAGTTCGAGACCAGCCTGGGCAAACAGCAAGACCCCATCTCTACAAAAAATACAAAAAGTAGTTAGGTGGGATGGCATGCACCTGTGGTCACAGCTACTTAGGAAGCTGAGGTGGGAGGGTCACCTTCGCCCTGGAAGGTTGAGGCTGTAGTGGATCATAGTCACGATCATGCCACTGCATTCCAGCCTCGGTGACACAGTGAGACCCTGTCAAAAAAAAAAAAAAGACAATAAATGTTAACAAAGATATAGGGGTAATCAGATCCTCATACACTGCTGATGGAAATATAAAATCATGTTGCTGTTTTGGAAAATAACTTGGCACCTCTTTAAAAAGTTCAACATTGGCCGGGTGCAGTGGCTCATGCCTGTAATCCCAGCACTTTGGGAGGCGGAGGCAGGCAGATCACCTGAGGTTGGTAGTTCGAGACCAGCCTGGCGGTGAGCCAAAATTGCGCCATTGCACTCCAATCTGAGCAACAAGAGCAAAACTCCATCTAAAAACAAAAAAATAGTTCAAAGCATTGATCTATCATGCGACCCAGCAGTTCCACTCCTAGGCATATGTAGGAGAGAACTGAAAATGTCTTCACACAGAAACCTGTACACAAATATTTATAGCAGCATAATTCACAATAGCCTAAATGTGGGAATGAATGACCCAAAGGTTTATCAATTGATGGATAGATAAACAAAACATGAAACAACCATACAATGGAATATGATTCAGCCATAAAAAGGAATGAAATACTATGTGCGACAACATAGATAAGCCTTAAAAACATTACAGTAAATTGAAGAAGCCAGACACAAAAGACTACATATTGTAGAGTTCCTTTTATTTTTATTTTTAATTATTTTATTTTATTTGAGACAGGATCTTACTTTGTCGCTCAGGCTGGAGTCCTGCAGCCTCAACCTCCTGGGCTCAAGTAATCCTCCTGCCTCAATCCCCCAAGTAGCTGGGACTACAGGCATGCACCACCATGCCCAGCCAAATTTTGTACTTTTTGTGCAGAATGGGGTTTCATCATGCTGCCCAGGCTGGTCTTGAACTCATGAGTTCAAGCGATCTGCTCACCTGGACTTCCCAAAGTGTTGACATTACAGGTATAAGCCACTGTACTTGGCTAAACGATTCCTTTTATACAAAATTCATAGAGCTAGAAAGTAGATTCATGGTTGCCAGGGCCTGGGGGAGAGGGATGGAGAGTGGCTGCTGATAGGTACAGGCATTCTTATCTGAGAACTGAATGCAAAACCTTGTGCATATACTAAATACCACTAAATTGTACACTTTAAAAGGGTGAATTGAAATGTATATGAATTATATCTCTATTTTTAAAAATCAAGCATCAATCAAGCAAGCAAGGAAGGTTCACTTTGCAGGGTTGTAGTAAGGCAACAGGTGAGACGTGGGAAGTGGCTGTGATGCCTCTGGTGCTCATAGGGGCCTGTGGGTCCACCTTTTCTCCTCCTAAGTGTGAGTTCCTCAAGAGAAGGACCCCCAAGAACATATTCAGCTCTTTACCCAAGTGCCTGACATGGGGCCCAGCACACAGTAATATTCCATAAATCCTACTGACTGCTTGGAGATAATGATGCTATTTTTTTTGTAAGCCAAGGTGAAGACATTACAGATCAGCACATATGCACGGGTATACAGTCAAGAAATAAGCAAATTAATCTGCAAGGCTATTGGGACACAGCCTCTGAATGAACATTTGCCTCTAACAATAGTCCTGCTCAGTGAGCAGAAAGTTCAGTGAAGGAAATTTCAAGGAGATTCCCCTCCAAAAATGACATCAGAGAGCATAAGTTCAAATCATCATCTCCCTACATGGTTTAAGAAAAAAAAAAAAGGCCGGGCACGGTGGCTCAAGCCTGTAATCCCAGCACTTTGGGAGGCCGAGGCGGGTGGATCACGAGGTCAAGAGATCGAGACCATCCTGGTCAACATGGTGAAACC
>NW_022437029.1:913224-972081 GCF_009761245.1 Sapajus apella | reverse complement strand
AAAAAAAAAAAAAAAAAAAGAAAAAAAAAAGACTTCCTCTCAAACTTAGCTTTTGGTCGGTGGGAACATAGGCAGGTTCAACATGTGTATCAAAAGTGGTCTTTCTGTTCAGGGCCTATGTCCCCTGGCCACAGCATGATGTTTGTCCTCAACAACTACAGTGTGTTCAGATTTTGCAAATCTGAATGTCATAAAAACTTTAAAAGAGATGCAGTTCTTGCAAGGCCAAGCAGACTAAATCATTCCTGATAAAGAGCTTACAGTGGATCATTCATTTGAGTTTGAAAAATATAGAAATGAACCTATCAAGCACCGCCAAGCACTGTGGAATAAAACTATTCATGCAATGAAGAGAATTGAAGAGATTAAATAGAAACACCAAGTTGACCAGACGCACTGGCTCACACCTGTAATCTCAGCACTTTGGGAGGCCGAGGTGGGTGGATCACCTGAGGTCAGGAGTTCGAGACCAGCCTGGACAACATGGTAAAACTCCGCTTCTACTAAAAGTACAAAAATTAGCTGGCGTTGTGGCGGGGACACCTGTAATCCTAGCTACTCAGGAGGCTGAGGCAGGAGAATCGCTTGAACCTGGGAGGTGGAGGTTGCAGTGAGCTGAGATCATGCCACTGCACTCCAGCCTGGGCAACAAAGCAAAACTCTATCTCAAAAAAAAAAAAAAAAAAAGAGAAAAGAAAAAAGAAAAAGAAATTGTTACAATGAGGCATTCATGCCTCCTTTTTTTTTTTTTTTTTCTGTTGCCCAGGCTGGAGTTCAGTGGCATGATCACAGCTCACTGCAGCCTAGACCTCCTGGGTACAAGCAACCCTCCTACTTCAGCCTCCCCAGTCTTGACATCCCCACACCCCCACCCCAAGTAGCTGGGACTACAGAAATGCACTACCACATCAAGCTAATTTAAAAAAAAATGTTTTGTAGAGATGAGGGGGTCTGAAACTACTGGCCTTAAGCAATTCTCCCACCTCAGCCTCCCAAAATGCTGAGATTGTAGGCATGAGCCGCCAGGTCCAGACTACAGTGAGATTTTTAGGAGACATTTTCCATGTCCACAGTCTACTGTAATTGCTGTAACAATTTCTCTAACAACTGCTTTCCTTTGCCTGTAAGAGGAGCTCGAATAAGATAAATGTTTTGCTTTACTTCTTTGATGTCCTGGATTTTCTTTAGCTCTTTATTTTTCTTCAATCTGTTCATTATACATTTAGCTTGGTGTTCCTTTTTTCCTCTTTTTATTTTAAGTTCTGGGATACATGTGCAGAACGTGGAGGTTTGTTACATAGTTATACATGTGCCATGGTGGTTGCTGCACCTATCAACCAATCATCTACGTTTTAAACCCTGCATGCCTTAGGTATTTGTCATAATGCTCTCCTTCCCCTCCCCCCCCCACCCCCCCAACAGGCCTGAGTGTGTGATGTTTCTCTCCCTGTGTCAGTGTGTTCTCATTGTTCAACTCCCACTTATGAGTGAGAACATGTGGTGTTTGGTTTTCTGTTCCTGTGTTAGTTTGTGGAGAATGATGGCTTCCAGCTTCATCCATATCCCTGCAAAGGCCATGAACTCATTCTTTTTTATGGCTGCCTTTTTTTTTTTTTTGAGATGGAGTCTCACTCTGTTGCCCATGATGGAGTGCAGTGGTGCGATCTCAGCTCACTACAACCTCCGCCTCCTGGGTTCAAGCAATTCTCCTGCCTCGCCCCTTGAGTAGCTGGGATTACAAGCACATGCCACCACGCCCAGCTAATTTTTGTATTTTTGGTAGAAATGGGGTTTCACCATGTTGCTGAGGCTGGTCTTGAACTCCTGACCTTGTGATCCACCCACCTCGGCCTCCCAAAGTGCTGGGATTACAGGCGTGAGCCACGCACTCGGCTTTTATTGTAACCATTTTTATATGTACATTTAAAAATGTCCTTTGGAGACTTGGAACTTCTAAATTAATTTTTTTTACATAAGAGCACTTAAATGAAAAGTGATTAAAAATACATCTCTCCTACATTGCTGTCTGCAAAACATCAGATGTTATGGATGTTAGACTCCATCTCAATGTTAAACCTTCACGGATAGGTTTACTTACCTCAGTCATGAACATTCTGTTTATAGGCTGGGTGCAGTGCCTCACACCTGTAATTTCAGCACTTTGGGAGGCCAATGTGGGTAGATCACTTGAGGTCAAGAGTTTGAGACCAGCCTGGACAACATGGCAAAACCCCATCTCTACTAAAAATACAAACATTAGCCAAGCGTGGTGGCAGGTACCTGTAATCTCAGCTACTAGGGAGACCGAGTCAGGAGAATTGCTTGAACCCAGGAGGCAGAAGTTGCAGTGAGTTGACATCATGCCACTGCACTCTAGACTGGGCGACAGAGCAAAACTCCATCTCAAAAAAAAAAAAAAGAAAAAAATTCTGTCAATACAGAAGTGAATTGTGGACATAAAATAGTCATGCCATTTGGATAATGGCACTAGGCAGCATTTGTGTAACAACTAATGACAAAAATTCACAGCAGGTGATATATAAAAGAAAATATTCTTTGCAGTAAAAAAAAAAGTGACATATAAGGAAGATAATGAAGATACATGCTAGTCATTTATCCTTCCTCCTGGGTTCTCAGTTCTGTCCTCAGGGGAGGCATTTCCCCCGCAAAAGGACTCCTGGACCCCTGAGTGGAGTCTGGAACACTTCACTGATGTTTGTTCCAATTCTATGCACTCAATCTACAGAAATAACTTCCTGTTAGACCTCAACCCCCTATCCTGTGTGGGCTCTTAAAATTTGCATGTCTGGGAGGCCGAGGGAGGTGAATCACCTGAGGTCGGGAGTTCAAGACCAGGCTGACCAACATGAAGAAATCCTGTCTCTATTAAAAATACAAAAACCTCATCTCTACTAAAAATACAAAATTAGCCGGATGTGGTGGTGCATGCCTGTAATTCCAGCTACTCAGGAGGCTGAGGCAGGAGAATCGCTTGAACCCGGGAGACAGAGGTTCCAGTGAGCTGAGATAGCACCATTGCACTCCAGCCTGGGCAACAAGAGTGAAACTTCATCTCAAAAAAAAAAAGAATGGCATGGCTTTCAACTGAGCTCACCTCGAGCCCACTCACCTTGTAAATGGGGTCATCCTATAAGTTAACACAGTGGAATTCCCCTCCTGTCTCTCTCTCATATCTGTCTGTCCTTCCCCAGCAATAGTCCCTGGAGTGGCCCCTATTAATGGCCTTGACATCCGCTCCCATGCTTACTTTTACAACCACCTCCTTCAGGACTCCCTGTTTCCCACCCCTGTCATCTCTGTTTGGCCTCTCTTCCCTGAGTCCTGAAGCTGAACTGGATTCTGCCCCTCCCTGTAAGGTCCTCCTTAGGCTGGCTGACACCTCCTGCACTTGCCCATCGACAAGTGACATCCCAGGCCTCAAGCATTCATGCCTTTGCACATTTTATTCCCTTTTCCTTGAATGCTTTTTCTCCTCTTGGAGATAAACAGTAAATTCCAACTCAAATTTCAAGACTTTGGGCAAAGGTTACCTTTGCCTGAGGCCATGGGACTCTCCCAGGCAGTGCTGCCATCTCACTTCTATGTGCTCCTGCAGCCCTCTGGGCACACCTCCATTGACTGGCTGAGTACGTGGCAGGGTTATTATCTTTTTGCACATGTTTCGAGTCTAGGCAGCGTGGCAGGGGTTCAGTCTTTGTTGCATGACTGCATAATGAAGGGTGCATTATATAGGTCAATTGTTTATCCATCTTCTGATACATCTGGTTATTCAAACCTACATCCATTATGTTACATAATGTCCTTGTATAAAATCGCACATGAGAAATTACTTTTGAAATTGAAAATGAGGAAAAGCAAGTTATGTCCTTCTACCATAGACGCTGTATTACAGAGAGAAGCATGGAGTCCTTTGTGTTCCCCACTCCCTTCCTTTCTTCTCTTGTTTCCAAGAAGCTCAGAGCCAGATTTAATGTTCATTCACAATAATCACATTGGCCCTCCTGAACAAAATTTGGCTCTTCCTCTTGTTTCTGGTTTTGATTTTCTATTTTTTCTCTAATAACCTTTTTGAAATTAATTATTCCTAACACTGTATCACTTGATATAGAAAGACAAAAAAAAAAAAAAGAAATCAGGCAGTGGAATATGGAGGGAAAGGAATGAGTTCTGTAATCAGAGAAACATGTATTTAAATGGCCCTCATGGCTGTGCAACTTGAGCAACTTAACCTCTCTGAACGCCCAATTTCCCTTTTATAGGGTCATTATAAGGATTAAGTTAAAATGTATGTACTCTATATAGCATACACTAGAGGATAAAAACATGATGATTACACAAAGTGGGGCTATAAGTGAACAAAATAATTGAAAGCGTCACTCCAGGCTGGCCTCTGGAAGAATAAACAGCCATTCACATGGGATGACTTGGGAAGGAGCAAGGCCCACTTGCCTAAAGCCCCTCTCCCCCAAGTCAGTCCCATCACTAGGATCACTATTCAAGGGACTGTTTTGAAAGATGCCTTCTTAACTGGGCTGAGAGATTATCTCACCAGGAGTGGGCACATATAGCACGTGGTTCCGCAGAGCAGGGCGTAGAGAAGAGAGGTCCTAAGAGAAAGAGGAGGAAGAGGGGGAGGAGAAGGGAAAGGATGGAGGGAGAGGAGGAGACTGGGGAGGTCCTTGGCTGGATATGGTTGGGCCCTGCAGGGGTCCTCTGTGCTGGGGTTGCTGAGCTACCTGAAGCAGATTTGTTTGCCAAAGCTCCTTTTCTGTTCTTTTCAGGGTCCTCTGGGAGGAATGTGGGGGGTCTCAAGGACACAGAGACTGAACACAGGCAAAGAAATTAGAGCAGTGGATCCCTAAAGTGAGGGCAAAGCCAGGGGAGATGAGGGGAGAGACAGGCTAGTAGCATCAAGAGCCCCAGGCTGGAATCCTGGCTCAGCTCACTGCCTGGCCCTGAGCCTGGCAGGGGGCTGCCAAGCCTCAGTTTCTTCATCTGAAAAATGAGGCTAGTAATAGTGCCCTCCAGCTTGCTGTGAAGATCAAATGAGGTAACATTTCTGGAGGCAGTTTGCACACTGAACAAGGGTTATTCTTGTGTAAGTTATTATCCAATTTTGCCTGGGGCAGGCTCTGTCTCTTTAAACTTTCAAATGGTGCTTATTAAAATGGACCTACCTCTATAGATTTAAAACATTTTAAGTAGTAGTATTTCTCCAAAGAACAGTAAGGAGATTGGAGGGGATTCTTTCTAAGTTTTCAACAGTACTTTTTTTTTTTTTTTTTTGAGACAGGGTCTGGCTCTGTTGCCCAGGCTGGTGTGCAGTGGTGCAGTCATACCTCACTGCAGCCTTGTCCTCCTGGGCTCAAGCGATCTTTCTGACTCAGCCTCCTGAGTAGCTGGGACCAGAGGTACATGCCACCACACCTGGTTAATTTTTTAACTTTTTGTAGAGATGGGGTTTCACTATGTTGTCCAGGCTGGTCTCCTGGACATAAGCCATCCTCCCGCATCAGCCTGCAAAGTGCTGGGATTACAGACATGTGCCACCAAGCCCAGGCGTCAGTAGTCCTTTTGACAACTGAAAGTCAGATGAATCAATGGGGCCAAACTCCTGGAGGAATTTATTAAAAGAAGCAAAGGTGAAATAGTAATTCTTTTCTGCTCCTTCCAGGGGACTTCCCCTTGCTGGGAAGAGACTGCCAACTCCCAAGGTGGCTGCCTTCACACCCATCATATCCTGGCCCCAGAAGAGGGGCTCCTCAGGGGATGGCCGTCCCAGCTGCACTACAGCAAAGCTCAGCTCAGCTCTACTGCCCTCTTGCCTGGAGAACCACATAGGAGGATCATTAATTAGTTATTCATGATGCCTAATTAAAAATCAGTTCCCCAGAAATATAGAATGTGGGTTTTCATTGATAACAGGGTTGGTTTAGGATAAGGCAAAATAATCTGTGTAAGCAGCTTAACTCAATGCCAGGTGCAGGGCCGGAGCTCAACCAGTATTTGTTGAGTGTGACTCCAAGGGCCGAAATCACCTAATGGGTATACACATGTGCGTGCACACATATACACACACACACACACACACACACACACACAAACACACAGAGACAGAGAGAAAGAGAAGAGATACATGACCAGGACAGCCCTTTTTTCGAAGCAAAACATGGCAAATGATTTTTGCACTGGTGGTTCTGAGCAGAGTGCTCTCAGTACATACACCCTGCAGTGTCAGATCTGAAAGTTGGACTGAAGTCAGTTAGATAGGGTGGTCGTGGCCTCCCTTAAAGGATAATGAACTTGGCTGCTTGACAACTGCATAAAGTTCATCAGGCTGCTGGTTAGAACACTGTGCAGCAAGGAGGACAAACAGCAGAAGAGAAAATCCCCAAATTCAAGCAAGCACAGAAACCCATGATTAGTGTCCTTGGGCTAACCTATGCTCATTTTAATGCTAAAAAACACAGCCCGGGTAGAGAATTAAACTGCTAATGAGATGTGTGTGCTAGCATGTACAGCACTGGCGCATGCACACTGAGGCTACCCACAACATGCTTAACAGCAGTGCCCGAAGCAGGAGCAGCTGCAAACAAACATTTTGAACACCGAACTGGGAAGGAAGTAGTGATTTATTCGGCCAGGAGCTGCGACAGGCCTGAATGCCCTAATAGCTGAGCTCCACAACTAGAAAATCCTGTCCCCTTTTAAAGGCTCACAATCTTAGAAATTACATGTGAAAAGGTCTTGGTCCATGGAGTAGGCATGGGGTATGTGACTTAGGTGGGTCTGATTATGTTTAAGCAAAAACAATGCCTTCCGGGAAGATTCCTCCATACCATGCCTGCTATCTATAGGGGTGCGATTAAGGGTGGCACCGGTCTGCTAGGTTTTACCTCTCCTATTGAAATGCAATGCAGAAGGCTAGGGGAAGTGGTCTTAGAAGCTTAAGAGGATTAAGGGTGATTAAGGGTCTCCTTCCTCACTCCTCACTCCTCACTTTGAGAATCTCACCTATAACATTAGTGACAGTTCTCACTCTCATTCTTATTTTCCTCCATTTTAGCTATTAATTTAGTAGGGCTGTTCCACTGTCCTGGGTTACACACCTTATACTGAGTACCATTATATAAACAGATTCCCTTCTGTGTCCCTATACATTCATAATAACTGTAGAACAAAAGAATGGCAGTAACTTTCCATTCCACCTCAGTAACCTCGTGCACACACTGAGAGCATTCTTCAAAATTAGTTAATGTCCCTACTGTAAAAGTCCAAATTCCAAGAATAAGTCCCATGATGAGTCTCCTTATGCTTTGGTAGTGTGTGAATCAGCCAGCTTCCGGGATGTGGCTGGAGCAAGGCTTGCTGTCCTTCTTAAGTTGATTCAGCAATCGTCTGAGTCTGGTCTAGCCTTGCAAGTTGCTGCAGGTTTTGTGCGGCTGTGGTGGATCCAGGCTGGGATTCCCTCTACCTTTATGGCTGTGGGAGTGGTCAGGATCATGGTCTGGGGTCCTTTCCACCATGGCTTCAGAGGAACTACTTGCCAGTCCTTTATCCACATCCGATCACCTGGTGAGAAAGGGTGAACTGGGGAGAATAAGCTTACAGGAACACTTTCATTTACCCAGGTCAAAATGTCCTGAGTGATTTTTCCTAGAGCTTGTAGCTTTCATCCTAGCTCAATTTCTCCCCACTCTTGAGGAGTTCCCAGGAGTGCCTGCAGTATGGGAGGGGCTTTATAAGACTTCATACGGGAATATTGGGAGTACATCCAATTTTGAATAACACCAAGGGAAGTGCTTGCCTGCACCCACTTTAATCCTGTTTCCTGACACATTTTCCCTAAGCTATTCTTTTTTTTTTAGTTTTTTTTTTTTTTGACACATCTTATTTTACTCAGATAGCAGTCTGACCACACATGTTCCAACAACACTCAAATCATAAATCAAATATAACCAGATGTTAAAGATTGGTCTTTGAACATCATAGCCAGTGATGCCACGCTTGCCTATGATCTCTCCAACATAAAACCACATCAACACCTCAGTGGCCACCAAACCCTTCAGCACAGCTCCCTCAACTGTGAGTTGTTTGAAGCTACCAGTCTGAGCTCTATTGACTATTTTTTTCAGGCTCTGAATAGCTCTAGGGATCTCAGCAGGGGTGGGAGGAATCAGCTCGATCTTGGCATAGTACCAAAATGTGGCCAATTGAGGCTGTGAATAAGTCACAGCAGCATTCACCAGCACCGGGGTCTTCTCCACAAGGTTACCAATAAATTGGGCCATGGTTCTGGGATGGAAAGTCTGTCGCCCCAAACCCCCTAAGCTATTCTTAATAGTCCGGTTCATCCACTCCACCTTTCCGGAACTCTGTGGTTGGTTGTGCTACTCTTCCATCTAGTAGCTGGATCCATCCCTCTTTAATTATTTGCCCCCCACACCTTCTGCTTGGAGAAAGTCCTTTGGTATTCATTAGAGTCACTGCTGTGTGGGTGCTTTGGTATTTAAGTTTTGCTCCAGAGTTAGCTTATTAGCCTCTTGTGCTAGCAGAGCAGTTGCTGCCAGGGCCCTTAAACATAGGAACCATCCCTTGTAAACTCCATCCAGCTGCTTGAAGAGGTAAGCTACAGGCCTGGGCCAAGGTCCACTGTTTGTGTTAGAACTCCAACCACCATTTTTTCTCTTTCTGACACATACAATGTGAAGGGCTTTGTTAAATCAGGTAACCCCAGAGCCGGGGCTGACATAAGTTTCTCTTTCAGTTCCTGAAAGGCCTGCCACTGCTGAGACCCCCATTTAAATGGTTCCTTGTCTCCCGCTTAGTGACTTGATAAAGGGGTTTTGCCAGTACTGTGAGGTTTGGAATCCACAATCTACAGAAACCCACAGCTCCCAGGAACTCTTCCACCTGCCTTCTAGTCTCGGGTCCTGGCAGGTTGCAAATGACTTGTTTCCTCTCTGCTCCTAGGCTGTGCTCTCCCTGCTGCATGGGAAACCCCAGATATTGCACTTGCTGTCAGCAAATCTGGACTTTTTTTTAGACACCTTTTTTTTTTTAGACACCCACAGTCCTCCAGGTGCTGAAGTAAGACATTTGTTCCTCTAGCGAACCCAACTGCCACGGGGTGTCCCAATAAAAGGCCATTAGCATATTGGTGGAATACACAACTTAAGTCCTTAGCAGGAAACTTCTGGAAGTCATGGGTTAGTGCCTCCCAGAGTTCTTGAACCCCTGGGGTAGCTGCGTCCAGGTGTACTGGGTGGTTACACCTGTTTCTGGATTTTCCCATTGAAAAGCAAATAGTTTCTGACCCTCCAAGGCCAGTCCAATGCTAAACAAAGCATCCTTTAAGTCCAAGCAGGTGAACCAACTATTCTCCACTGACAATAATCCCAACAGCGTGTACAGGTTGGGTGCAGTTGGGTGCAAAGTCACTGTGGCCTGATTAACCAAATGCAAGTCCTCCACTGGCCTATAGTCTTTGGTCCCTGGTTTAGGAACAAGCAAGAGGAGGGTGTTCCATGGAGACTGGCAAGGAACTATAATTCCATAGTCCTTTAAGCGTTTTAGGTGGACATGAATGCCTTCTAGGGCCTCACAGGGAACTGGATATTGCTTTTGCCTAACTGGCTGAGCCCCAGGCTTGACTTCAATGAGCACAGGGGCCTGGTTGATTGCCAGTCCTGGTGGATTGTCCTCTGCCCAGACCGTAGGCCATCGTTTTGCTAACGCAGGCTCTATCTCCCGGTCTGGTTCAGTTAAGAAGAGCCTCTACTCTTCTTCATGAGGAACCCTGAGAGCCATTATGACTCCAGTTTTAGGCAATGCCAGCCATAAAAAGCCACTCTCGGTGAAGGTGATGGTTGCCTGTAGCTTACTGAGCATATCCCTTCCTAGCAGGGGCAAGGGGTAATCAGACATGTATAGGAACTGGTGAATCACCTTGTACCCCCCCCCCACCTCACAAATCCAAGGCAAACAGAAAGACTGTTTCTCTGAACCCCAGTAGCTCCAACAATATTAGTTGTTTCCTTTGATGGGAGTTACAGGACTGTCATCCGGACCATGGACTCTTTGGGGGCAATTGAGCCCGGCCTCCCTCAGTCCAGTGGCCCTTCCATTAGATTGAACAGAGCTCATTCACTTTCGTCTGAAGCCTCGTGCTTAAGATCGCCCTGTTTTCCTGTCAACTGGGGGCACCTGTCCTTCCAGTGTCTCACTTTTTTACAGTAAGCACACTGGTCACGCTGCAGGCACAGGCGATTAGACTGGGTAGCTTTCCAGGAGATCCTCTTTCCCCAGTCTTCTGGGACCACTCCTCTAATAGTGGCAGCTATCAAGTCAGCTCTGTGTTGAGCCTGATGCTCGTTTTCTCTACGACTTTCTCTATGGCTTACCGCATATCTGTTTACAAACACCTGGTTAGCTATTTCTTTTTTATTATTTTTTTTAAATTGCATTTTAGGTTTTGGAGTACATGTGAAGAACATGCAAGATTGTTGCATAGGTACACACATGGCAGTGTGATTTGCTGCCTTCCTCCCCTTCACCTATATCTGGCATTTCTCCCCATGGTATCTCTCCCCAACTCCCCACCCCCCACTGTCCCTCCCCTATTTCCCTCCAACTGACCCCAGTGTGTAGTGCTCCCCTCCCTGAGTCCATGTGTTCTCATCGTTCAACACCCGCCTATGAGTGAGAACATGTGGTGTTTGATTTTCTGCTCTTCTGTCAGTTTGCTGAGAATGATGGTTTCCAGGTTCATCCATGTCCCTACAAAGGACACGAACTCATCGTTTTTGATGGCTGCATAGTATTCCATGGTGTATATGTGCCACATTTTCCCTGTCCAGTCTATCATCAATGGGCATTTGGCTTGGTTCCAGATCTTTGCTATTGTAAACAGTGCTGCAATGAACATTCGTGTGCATGTGTCCTTATAGTAGAACGATTTATAATCCTTTGGATATATACCCAGTAATGGGATTGCTGGGTCAAATGGAATTTCTATTTCTAGGTCCTTAAGAAATCACCACACTGTCTTCCACAATGGTTGAACTAATTTACACTCCCACCAACAGTGTAAAAGTGTTCCTATTTCTCCACATCCTCTCCAGCATCTGTTGTCTCTAGATTTTTTAATGATTGCCATTCTAACTGGTGTGAGATGGTATCTCAATGTAGTTTTGATTTGCATTTCTCTAATGACCAGTGATGATGAGCATTTTTTCATATGTTTGTTGGCCTCATGTATGTCTTCTTTTGTAAAGTGTCTGTTCATATCCTTTGCCGACTTTTGAATGGGCTTGTTTTTTTCTTGTAAATCTGTTTTAGTTCTTTGTAAATTCTGGATATCAGCCCTTTGTCAGATGGGTAGACTGCAAAATTTTTTTCCCAATCTGTTGGTTGCCAATTCACTCTAATGACTGCTTCTTTTGCCATGCAAAAGCTGTGGAGTTTGATTAGGTCCCATTTGTCTATTTTGGCTTTTGTTGCCAATGCTTTTGGTGTTTTGGTCATGAAGTCCTTGCCTATGCCTATGTCCTGAATGGTTTTGCCTAGATTTTCTTCTAGGGTTTTTATGGTGTTAGGTCTTATGTTTAAGTCTTTAATGCATCTGGAGTTAATTTTAGTGTAAGGTGTCAGGAAGGGGTCCAGTTTCTGCTTTCTGCACATGGCTAGCCAGTTTTCCCAACTGCTACAAAGAGAATAAAATACCTAGGAATACAACTAACAAGGAACGTAAAGGACCTCTTCAAGGAGAACTACAAGCCACTGCTCAATGAAATAAGAGAGGACACAAACAGATGGAGAAACATTCCATGTTCATGGTTAGGAAGAATCAATATAGTGAAAATGGTCATACTGCCCAAAGTAATTTACAGATTCAATGCTATCCCCATCAAGCTACCAATGACCTTCTTCACAGAACTGGAAAAAAACACCTTAAACTTCATATGGAACCAAAAGAGAGCCCGCATAGCAAAGTCAATTCTAAGCAAAAAGAACAAAGCAGGAGGCACCACACTACCAGACTTCAAACTATACTACAAGGCTACAGTAATCAAAACAGCATGGTACTGGTACCAAAACAGAGATATAGACCAATGGAACAGAACAGAGGCTTTGGAGGCAACACATCTACAACCAACTGATCTTTGACAAACCTGTAGCTATTTCTAGTGACTGTGAAGTATTCATGTCCACAAATCCTGCCTGCTTCTGTAACTTTCTCCTAATGTCTTCTGCACACTGACTGACTAATGCCATATTTACCATGCGTTGGTTTTCAGGGCTCTTGGGATCAAAAGGAGTATACATGCAATAGGCTTCACACAGCCTCTCACAGAACTGTGCCGGGCTTTCTTCTTTCCCTTGAATGACTTTAGAGACTTTATTAATGTTTGTAGCCCTCTGGGCTCCCTTCTTCAATCCTTCCAGTAAGGCCTCTCTGTACTAAGACTAGCCTTTGCATGCCCCCGGGGTGTTTGGATCCCACTGGGGGGTCAGTCCCCAGTAACTGGACCCTTACATACTGTTGGGGGTTCTGGTAATCCGCAGGAACATGTTCCTGTAACCATTTGGAGGCAGCTTGGAGTACTCTTTGCCTTTCCTCAGTGTTAAAAAGATACATAAGCAGCTGGTGGCAGTCAGCCCAAGTGGGGTTATGAGTTTGGACAATAGTTTACAGTAGGTCAATGAGAGCTTGTGGCTTCTCTGTATAAGATGGGGTGTTATTTTTCCAGTTGATAAGATCACCTGAGGTGAACGGCAGGTATGTGAAAACATACCTTTCCACCATGTGGCCATCCTCATCCACTCCCGTATACCTCTGCTCTCTTAAAGGCATCTGCACCCCTGCCTTGGGTTGCAGAGGGGCTGCTATATGAATTCCTCCCAGGAGGTGGGTGACTGTGGGAGGAGTCCCTCTGCATTCTTTCTTGTCTACACTTGGTGGTTTAGGGGTGTGCATTCCTCGTGGAGGTGCTGAGGTTTCAGGCCCAGGGGTAAGGGATCCTTCCTCCTGATGGGGGTGAGTATCATGGGCAAAAGCTCTTCTGCCATTGAATCTGCCAGGACCTTAGCTGTCTGTGTCCCTGCCACTGGATCTGCTAGGACCTTAGGAGTCTGCGTCCCTTGGTGGTGGAGCAGGGTTTCTCCCTAACTGTCTGCCCCTTTGCCATCAGTACAGTTGCTGCCTGTCCTCTTAACCACTGTGAGGGTTTAGAACTAGCTGCAGGCACGAATCTATGTACAGAAATTGATCAGGGTATCCTGGCTTGCATATAACCTTATGCCATACTTTGGAGACAAAAGACCTGTCTAGGCTCCCTTCTGAGGGCCAACTCACCCCAAATGCTGGCCACTCTACCTCACATAAGATCCTCAGCTTTCCTGGTGTCACTTCATAATCCCCACTAAATCCCTTCTTGAAATTGTTCAGCATAGTCCCCAGAGAGGTAGGCTTGCTATGAGTGTGACCCATGTTTTTTTGCACAAAGAAACAGTACTCACAGGCAGTAAGGAGAGTTTTACTCCACCCTCAGTTTCTCCCGCCCTGCACAAGGCGACACACTATCACTTTCACTTCAGGCAGGTAGGACCATCTCCCTTTTGGGGAGTGTCTCAGACACTGTTTGGCACTGGAGAGTTTGTTACTCCCCTCACAATACCTAGATTGCGAAAGCACCTCCGTCTAGCCATATGCAAATCGCCTCTAATCCCAGCCGGTCCCAAAATTTGCTTGGAGCTTAAAGACCTCTCTAAGGGACCTGCCACTCCCACATTTCACAGCTGGTGAGTCCAACTGGACCCCTCCAATCACTCACATAGTGGCATTCCTCCCTCAACCCAAATTGAAACCAAAAGCAAGATTTCCAAGGTGAGAGAGAGAAAGAGAGAGAGAGAGAGAGAGACACGAGTTCAAGAGTGCCAAATCTGGCACATGTGGGTGGTCAGGCCACGTTTCCACCTAAAGGAGGTGGGCAAGTTTCCCAGGATCGACCCTGCCATGATTCTATTGTCTGGATACTCCAGGCACCTGTTCCCACTTGGTGTTCAGCCACTGGGTGGATGCACACTGCGGGGGCCTACCCTGCTTTTGCTCTGGCGAGGCGTTCCACTGGAGCAAATGCCTACCCGGGAGCGCTCTCAGCACTCTCATGGCCCAAGCAGGCTGGAGTCCCACACAGGGATTCTCCACAGGGCGAGGCAAAAATGCCTGAAAGGCTGTCCCAGCCGACCGCCAACCAAAACTCACTTTCTCGTCAGGGAACCAAATAATGAAGCAGGGGCAGCCGCAAACAAACTTCTCGAGCACCAAACTGGGAAGAAAGTGGTGAGTTATTCTGCCAGGAGCTGTGATGGGCCTGAATGCCCTAATAACTGAGCTCCACAACTAGAAAATCCTGTCCCCTTTTAAAGGCTCACAATCTTAAAAATTACATGTGAAAAGGTCTTGGTCCATGAAGTAGGCATGGGGTACCTCACTTAGGTGGGAAGTCTGATTGTGTTTAAGCAAAAACAATGCCTTCCAGACAGATTCCTCCATACCATGCCTGCTATCTATAGGGGTGCTATTAAGGGTGGCACCTGGGCTGCTAGGTTTTACCTCTCCTATTGAAATGCAATGCAGAAGACTGGGAAAGTGGTCTTAGAAGCTTAAGAGGACTAAGGGTGATTAAGGTTCTCCTTCCTCATGCCCATTTGCACCCCTTTATGAATAATCATGTAAATTTCTCATAAAGGGAAGCACATCACTGCCAGACAGCTCTAAACTTCCTTATCTACATTTGCTTTGTACTTGCTCTAAAATTCTTTTGTGCAGCAGTCAAGAACCTGAATCGGCCCACTGACACTGTAAGTTGGCAACTGCAGCAGGACCTGGGTAAACCGAGTCATGAGGTAAGAATGCTCTCACCACCTCATGACTAGAGGTCTAATCTTCCTCCTCTCTTTATATCCTCCTTTTGGTCACCTGAGAATTCCCTTCAGCTAAGACTGTCATGCTCCATCCAACTTGTTTCGAGTTCACCTGTGGGTGACCCATAGAGATGGGAAAGTTAGACTTCCTCCAAGTAGTTTGTGGCTGTCTTAGTCCAGCCTGATGGCTGGCACATAGGAAGGTGGCAGGGAAAAAGCCCAGGCTGCATAATGCCAGGTGACCTTTCAATCTGTCTTCTGTTGCTGCTGCTGCTAACCATTACTTTTGTTCTTTAATCCCTTATGGGTGGGGCGATGAATTTTATTACTTAATCTCCTGATTGGCTTCTTGGGTGAATCCTGTCAAATGTCTTGTCTGTCAGGACATTAGATTGAATGAACATCCTTATTGTGCCCAAGTAAAATATCTCAATACTGGGGATCTCAGCCTTTTTGTATCCCTAATCAGACAATGTTGTCAATGTTTTAAAGCAAAACTCAGGCAAACAGAAAACGGGCCTTTCGATCAATTAATTCTCCCCCAACCCTAGTAGGCTTGGCTGTGGCTGTTTTCCAGATCCTTCAATTGATCTTTTTCTCTCCTGCTTCATTTTTCCTTCATACAGTTGCTCTTTAAGAGAGGAAAATGGGATGTAGAGAGATCATGGTACCACAGAAATGTAAGCTCTAGGGCTGCCCACCCAAGTCCTGCGTCTTTAATAAGAGAACATCAGACGTACAGAAAAGGCCAAAAGAGTCTAAGCCCAGAAAAAGACTCCCTCAGCTAAATGAAGAAAAGAAGTTTATCTGCTTCATTCCACATTGGTCACTAACCAATGACTGTAAAGATGGGGACTAGAAGTGTTACCTGCCCCCACCCCTTGTGGGAAAACTGGTAAAAACACTTTCAGGAAGACTGTCAGCTGGCCACCGAGGTACAAGGTATGCTCAACACCAGGGACAACGGGGCCTGGGAAGCCCAAGCAAAAGTAAGGGATGCCCAAGCTAATCCTTGTCACTTCAGGCTTAAAGCCTTCATTCATTTTTTTTTCCCTGACATTAGGATACTAACCAAGATGGGTAACTGCTATGGTTTGGCTCTGTGTACTCAATCAAATCTTATGCTGAATTGCAATTCCGTGTTGAGGGAGGGACCTGGTGGAGGTGATTGGATCATGGGGGCGATTTCCTCCTTGCTATTCTGGTGATAGTGAGTTGATGGGTTAAAAGTGTGTGGCACTTCCCCGTTCACTCTCTTTCTCTCTCTCCTGTCACCATGTGAAGATGTGCTTGCTTCCCCTTCACCTTCCGCCATGATTGTAAGTTTCCTGAGGCCTCCCCAGCCATGCCTCCTGTACAGCCTATGGAACTGTGAGTCAATTAAACTTTTCTTTACAAATTACCCAGTCTCAGGTAGTTCTTTACAGCAGCGTGAGAACAGACTAATACAGTAACCAATCCTCAGCTCACTGACGGCCCCTCAGATGCATTCTCCAAAACTGGGCTTATTTTAAACTGAATGGACTAGAAAAAAAGAAACTTCTCTTCTTTTGCAATATGGCATGGCCCCAAAAATACTATTTTATAATTAAACCTTTTTATAAAAGGAAAGGAAGATCAGAAATTCCACAAGGGCCCAGAGGAACCTGACATTATTCCTCCCTCTAACCAAATGGTTTTATATTAAGACAAGTCTTGACCAGGCACGGTGACTCATGCCTATAATCCCAACACTTTGGGAGACCAAGGTGGGAGGATGGCTTGAGCTCAGGAGGCCAGCCTGGGCAAGATAGTCACACCTCATCTCTATAAAAGTGAAAAAAAAATTTTTAACTCACAAGTGTCTTAGAGACCAGTGACAAATATCTTATGCCCATTGTTCAGAAGGGTTCAGGGGAGCCTGACATAATTCATGACACCATATTAGGAAATGTGCCTCCCACTACAGTTCTCCTTTTTTTAGATGGAGTTTCATTCTTGTTGCCCAGGCTGGAGTGCAATGGTGTGATCTCAGCTCACTGCAGCCTCCACCTCCCAGGTTCAAGCGATTCTCCTGCCTCAGCCTCCCAAGTAGCTGAGATTACAGGCATGCACCACCACACCTGGCTAACTTTGTATTTTTAGTAGAGACAGGGTTTCTTTGGGGTTTCTTTATGTTGGTCAGGTTGGTCTTGAACTCCTGACCTCAGACAGCTCTCCTTCAAAGCTAGGTAAGGGATTATTCTTCAAACCTCTGGAGCCTCTGCTCCTTCTTGCAGTCTTCTACTTATCAGCCTGTACCTCCTCCATATGAACCAGTTTACCCAGCACTCCCAGAAGTGCCCAGTAGCGCTGAGACACCCACCAAAACCAGAAAACAGACTACTCCCTCTTAGGGAATTAACAAACGAAGTGGCAGGGACCATTCGAGTTCATATTCTTCTCTCAATGTCAGACTTAGCCCAAAGACTGCTAAAGAGCAGTTACCAGTTGATGTTATGCATCGCAGGGGACACCAAAGAGGGAACTCTACAACAATAAAAAAAAATGATAATTTGGCCAGGCACAGCGGCTCACACCCATAATACCAGCACTTTGGGAAGCCAAGGTGGGCAGGTCACGAGGTCAGGAGATCGAGACCATCCTGGCCAACAAGGTGAAACCCTGTCTCTACTAAAAATAAAAATACAAAAATTACCTGGGTGTGGCAACACATGCCTCTAATTCCAACTACATGGGAGGCTGAGGCAGGAGAATCATTTGAACCTGGGAAGTGGAGGTTGCAGTGAGCCAAGAGCCACTGCACTCCAGTGTGGTGACAGACTGGAGTCTCAAAAAAAAAAAAAAAAAAAAAAAAAAGATAATTTAGCAAACCCAACTGCTAAACAGGCTGCATCCCTTCCATTTATAGCAAGGGCTCCCATCCCAGAAACTCCAGCTCCTGAACTAGTGCCTGCAGACACACAAACTGGAAGGGAGTGGGCACCCAAACAGAAATATTCACAAGACCCTAATGATGGTGGACCCAAAATTCAAAATTTTTAATACCTCAAGCTCATCAACGGAAATTAATCAAAGGGGGTTACACAATTTCAGACACCTAGGAAGGGATGCTCTAACGCTTTGGTCATATGAACCCTTAAGGGAATAGGCTTAGCTATTACTGCAAAAGCAGACACTAGAGCAAGACCATTTTGCTCTATCAATAACCCAGAAGGGAAAATAAGGCCAAATGATGGCACTACAGAGAAGAGGAGGGTACCCAGGGGAAGACTGGCAATGTGACTTTACCTAAGTTCCACTAGTAGAAAGATTTAAGCACTTACTGGTCTTTTAAATATTTTCATGGGAGGGATTGAAGCCTACTCCACCAAAACAGAAAAGGCCTAAGTGCCTCTTAAATCAGTCCTCGATTTGGGCTACCTAAGTCATTCCAAAGCAACAATGGCCACTCTTTTGTTTCCAAAATAATCCAGCAAGTGGCTACCACTGTAGGAGTAAGTGATCATTTACATGCTTCCTGGAGACTTCCATCCTCAGGAGAGCTAGAAAAAGCTAATCGTCAAGAAAACTGGCGAAGCTCTGGCAAGAGACTGCTGAGTCCTTATTAAAGTGATTGTCTCTAGCATTCCTCCAGGTAAGACTGGCTCCCAAGACCAGTCTCCAACCC
Source organism: Sapajus apella (assembly GCF_009761245.1). NCBI lineage: Eukaryota > Metazoa > Chordata > Mammalia > Primates > Cebidae > Sapajus > Sapajus apella. The sequence continues at coordinate 953,483 of NW_022437029.1, read as the reverse complement.
AGCCCCTTTGAAATATTACGTGGTCCTTTTGAGTCTTCACAGGGATGCTTAAAGACATTAGGAAAATATACCAGTATAGATCCTGTCTCTGAGGCAGATCAAATTCTTCTGGGGACTCATTTTACTAGTCAGTCTGCTCCAGATATTAAGAGAAAGTTACAAAAACTTGCTGTAGGTCCCCAGGCACCAATGAATGAGCTAATTAACGTAGCCTTCGAGGTCTTCTATAATGAGACAGAGTAAAACAGGCTAAAAAGTGAAAGAGGGAAGAGGCAAGAGATGTGACAGGCCTCCAGTTATTGGCCCTTGCTATCAGAGAGAACAAGCCACCACGTCCAGACCAAGCCCCAATCTGGGGACACCTGCTACACTTAAAACCAGGACACTGGTGCCAAAACTGCCAGACCAAGAGACAAGCTGCCCAAATGTCCACTCCACCTAGGCCATATCCACAATGCAGAGATGCTAGTCACTGGAAGCAGGGCAACTCCGGAGGGAGAGAGGGGCTTCCAATTCCATGATGGCCCTGACTAAAGACTGAGGCGACCCAAGGCTAACACTGGCTCCTTTCTGTCATTCAGTCCTCATTACCACAGAGGAGCCCGGTGACCCAGGACGTGGCAGGTGTAGCTAATTGTCCGTTACCTACAGGAACCAGCGTGTCCATCCTTATCTTTAGCTCTGGACCCTTGTCAGCCAAACACTGCACTGCCACAAAAATTGATTAAAAAAAAAAAAAATCTAGGACCAGACACTTTACCCAACCTTTAACTTACAGACTCGAGGACCTGAATGTTTAACTCCCTTGTTGAGGCAAAACTTCCTATCTTTGTTGGGGGCTTCCTTAAAACCAGCAAAACCAACTGAACCCCTTCTCATAGCGGCACTCTCAATAGCCCAGCTGACCACCATAACACACCACAGTCCAGAGAATACAGGACATTGCCAGCTGGGTACATCTCTCTAGGACAAAAACTGTTGGCCAGGCGCAGTGGCTCATGGCTGTAATCCCAGCACTTTGGGAGGCCAAGGTGGGCAGATCACAAGGTCAGGAGATTAAGACCATCCTGGCCAATAGGGTGAAACCGCATCTCTACTGAAATACAAAAAAAATCAGCCAGGCATGGTGGTGCACGCCTGTAGTCCCAGCTACTCAGGAGGCTGAGGCAGGGGAATCGCTTGAACCCGGGCGGCGGAGGATGTGGTGAGATGAGATCGTGCCACTGCACTACAGCCTAGGCAACAGAGCAAGACTCCATCTCAAAAAACAAACAAAAAAAATTGTTTCATTTACATTTCCACAGGGCTCTTCACCAACAATCCTTTTGTAAGGCTATAGAAGAGGTTAACATTCCTTTTCAAGAAAAGACACCAACACCCCAAATAAAGAGATTAATATTACTTTGACATAAGGTAGTCCCATCTCAGGTCTCCTATTTGTAGGAGCACTCTTTGTTCTGCTTGCTGAATAATGATGTGATGCTTCACTCTGCTACCTTTCATGGGATCTAGAATAGCCATCATTACTACTGACCTTTGGTCCTTGCTTGTTTAACCTCCTTGTAAAGGCTGTATCTTCTAGGTTACAACAATTCCATGTTAGAATGATGGGTATGCAAGGATTTCAACTTATCCCAGTGGAGGATATGACCCTTAATACTTTAAATCGGGCAAGAAGACTTTCAGGCCCTGGCTAGGCAGGGACACAGTCCTGTCTCAGCATGCAGCAGCTCCAGAAAAAATGACCCAGCCCTCCACCGTTCATAAGAACATGGACCCAAAGTCTCTGCGGGGGAAAATGAGGTCGGTTAGATAGGGTGGTCACAGTCTCTTTTAAAGGGGAATGAACGTGCCAGATTGAGGGAGAGAACAAACCACCCAGCGGTGCATAAATGCATCAGGATTCAGGTTAGAATAGCCTGCAGCAAGGAGGATGAACAGCAGAAGGGAAGATCCCCAAATTCACACAAGAGCAGAAACCTATGATTAGAGTGTCCTTGGAATGACCTATGCTCATTTTAACGTTAAAAAACACACCCCTGGGTGAAGAATTAAAATACTAATGAGACATGTGATGTGGTGTACTAGCATGCACATGCGCATCCGGGAGAACCCACAACAGGTTTAATAGTAATGCCCATTCCCACCCCTTTATGAATAATCATGTAAATCTCCCAGAAAAGCTTCTCACTGCCAAACAGAGTTGTCTCGTGTGTGTGTGTGTGTGTGTCTGAGATGGGGACTTGCTCTGTTGCCAGGCTGGAGTGCAGTGGTAGGATCCCAGTTCACTGCAGCCTCAACTTCCCAAGCTCCCAGACTCTAGCATCTTCCCACCCCCCTCAGCCTGGCGAGTAGCTGGTAACAGAGGCATGGGCCGCTACGCTGGGCTAATTATACATACATATATACACATACTTATATATAAATATGCATATATATAAACATACATATTATATGTGCCAGGCTGGAGTGCAGTGGTGCGACCTCAGCTCACTGCAACCTCTGCCTCTGCGTCCTGAGCTCCAGTGATCCTCTCACCTCAGCCTACCGAGTAGCTGGGACTACAGGCACTGCACCACCATGCCTGGCTAATTTTCGTATTTTTAGAAGTGACAGGGTCTCGCCATGTCACCCAGACAGGTCTCCCACTCCTGGGCTCAAGCACTCGTCCCGTCTCAGCCTCCTAAAGTGCTGGGGGTTTAGGAGTGAGCGACCGCACTAGGCCACCGTCTCACTGTCTTGGTAAATGCAAGCTACAAGTGCGCGTGGTCCAGGCCTGGCTGGGGGCGGGAGCTTCCGCCCGCTCGACTTGCACGGGGGTGCGCACGTGGAGGGCGGGCAGGAAGACTGTGCGCACCTGGAGGGCAGGCAGAAAGACGGTGCGCACCTGGAGGGCGGAAAAGAAGAGTGCGCGTACGTGGAGGGCGGGAAGGAAGAGCGCGCGTACGTGGAGGGCGGGAAGGAAAAGCGCGCGTACGTGGAGGGCGGGCAGGAAGAAGGAGCGCACGTGTAGGGCGGGCAGGAAGAGGGTGTGCACGTGGAGGGCGGGCAGGAAGCGGGTGCGCACGTGGAGGGCACCCGCGAGGTGTGTAAGTGGCCGGCGGGCTACTCAGCTGGCGGCAGCTGGAGGCGGTGGCGGCTGTGCGCGGGCCCCTCGGCTTGGAGCCGGAAATCGATCCCCAGAACTGGATCTTTGGGTGCAACGTTGGTGGCCCTGGAGCTACGTACGCGCCTCGTGGGGTCCTCCCACCGCGCCGCCTGAAGAGCCTGCTCCTGCTTCCTTTCCCCACTAGCTGGCCCCATCCTCTGAGGCCGTGCGGAATTCCCACCACCCTCTCTAGCCCTCGGAGCTCTGCCCTTCCCACCGTCTGTGGCGAAGGCTCCCAGGTGCGGACCTCACTCCACAACTCAGGAGACAGGATCAGCTGCTCCATTTTACAGGTGAGGAAACAGGCTGAGGAACCGCAGGGGGCCTTGGTGGGCGCGCAGAGAATACTCGGCTTCCTTGGGACTCCTGGCTGGCCCAGCCCTGCAGGTCAGCCCCGAAGCCCCCACCACTGGGCTCCTCTGCCGCTTTCCAAGTTCCTGCGACCCCGCGTGTGTTCAGGTTCCACCGTGAGCAGGGCCTTCCTCTCCATAGGCCACTGTGCGGCCAGCCTTGGTTGGGTGGAACTTTCCATAGACTGATTTGAGAACTGGTTTAGGTTTTGGTTATGTGGCGTGTTTTGTTTTGATTTTTGATTTTTAATGTTCCCCAGGGTACAAATGGTAGCTGGTGTTTTCTTTCCAAAAAGACTTTGTTTTTTCTTCTTCTTCTTCTTCTTTTTTTTTTCTTGAGATGGAGTTTTGCTCTTGTTGCCCAGGCTGCAGTGCAATGGCACGATCTCGGCTCACCGCAACCTCCGCCTCCCGGGTTCAAGCGATTCTCCTGCCTCAGCCTCCGGAGTAGCTGGGATTACGGGCATGCACCACCACGCTGGGCTAATTTTGTATTTTTAGTAGAGACGGGGGTTTCTTCATGTTGGTCAGACTGGTCTTGAACTCCCGATCTCAGATGATCCGCTCACCTCAGCCACCCAAAGTGCTGAGATTACAGGCCTGAGCCACTGTGCCTGGCCACTCCAGAAAGGCTTTCTATTCCCAGCCCCTGCCCAGTTTGATGGATGTGGAGTTTATGATGCTGGAGATCGTTTTACTTTTCTTTGTGGGTAAAACACATCTCTTTTCATCTTTAAAATTGTGAGCTCAGCCTTTGCTGACTGGAGCCGCTGCCCTCACCAGCATTCCCAGGCTATATTTGTTTAAAAGGATGCATATCAAACATGATGTTAGGAATAAGGCATCTTGAAAAAACAGTATTCACAAAAAACGGCACTATTGTAATATTCTGAATTAATCTTAGCTCTTTTGACATCAGGGCCCAAAGCATTTGGGATTCCGTAATTATTTGGCCTGATGGCTGTACTTTAAGACAGATTCTTTTATTTTTCTTGTAGTCAGGAAAGTAAAAGAACAAAAAACTGAGATCACATGTTGAAGTCTCAGTGTGAGGCCAGAAGGGAGGATGGGGGAGGCGGAGAGGGCGGCTGAACGCTGAAGCCTGGGCCTGGGGTTTGCAGGATTTGGGGAGACAGGAGCTCAGGAGGCATAAGGACGTGTTGGGCAGAGGGGCGCCATCCCTAGGCTGCATTGTAGAGTGAGCATGACCAAGCCAAGGGGCTGAGCAACAGGACGGTTTCAGTCTTGAACCTGGAAAGAATGTGAGCTGGAGGAGGAACAGGTCCTAGCTGGTGGGTATTGGGGCTCAGGAAGGAAAGAACGAAGTAAAGTTTAGATGCTAACGGTGGGTCCTGTTTGAGGGGGGCCTTCACAGCCCCTCCCATGGTGTCAGGACACCTACTGTAGGCCCTGGAGCAGGTCACACCAACCTGAATGATCAGTTTCCATCCATTCCTGGATGCATTTTTGTTCACTTTTTTTTGGGGGGGGGATGGAGTTTTGCTCTTGTTGCCCAGGCTGGAGTGCAATGGTGTGATCTCTGCTCAGTGCAACCTCCACCCCCTGGGTTCAAGTGATTCCCCTGCCTCAGCCTCCCCAGTAACTGAGATTACAGGCACCTGCCACCAGGCCTGGCTAATTTTTGTATTTTTAGTAGAGATAGGGTTTCATCATTTTGGCCAGGCTGGTCTCGAACTCCTGACCTCAGGTGATCCACCTGCCTCGGCCTCCCAAAGTGTTAGGATTTACAGGCATGAGCCACCGCACCTGGCCCTGTTGTTCATATTTTAACAGCTCTGAAGTTGGGCTGGGTCCCACAGTTGATGGTGTCTTTCTTTGTGTCATCGTTCACTTGGCAGCTTTGTGTCGATCTTAGTGGCACAGAAAGTCACAGTGCCCTTAAACCCAGCAGCATCTTAGTTGTGATGAAGGAATCACCCATGGCCTGAGTTCAGTAACTGTAGGATTTAGAGTTGGAGATGCAGGTGGAGATGACCCGCTTCAGCCTATACCCTTCTGTTGTTCATGTCTTGATATTTGAAAGTACTTGTTTCAAGGCAGGTGAGGGAAGGCAAAAGCCTAAAAAAAAGTGGGTAGGAGAGGGAAGAAACAGCTGGTAGCTGTGTCTCCTTTCTACGTAAAATTGGAATGCCTGTGACCACTGGTAGATAGCACCTTTGAGTGAAAGGCGTTTTGCAGCAGCCAGCCGGTCTGAATACTCTGATTAGGCCAGTGAGGCCCAGGCTCCACCATCTGCTGGAGTCTTGGTGAGCCCTGGATCCATCCCATGACAGAAACCTTTTGCTGTCGTAAGCTCCTCTGGGGCAGAGACTGCATCTTCCTCATCCTTGGGGTCTCAATGCTCAACATAGTGCCTGACACATAGGAGATGCTAAATTGGTATTTGCAGAGCAGGAACCATATTGAACAGGTTGGGCAAATTGTCTTCCTGGTGGTGGAGTGAAAGTTTTCGTGTTCAGGGTGAAGGTTTCATTCACAGGTGTTTATCCTCCATGCACCTGCTCTTTACTGGTATGTTAACCTGAAGATCCCACTTCTCTCCAACCCTACCTTTCTCGTTTCTTTTTTTTTTTTTTTTTTTTTAAGAAAAAAAGAAAAAGAATGAAAGAGAGAAAGGAAGAGAAAGAGTGAGATTTTTTTTTTTTTTTTGAAAGGGGGAGAGAGAACAGGAGTCTTGCTCTATTGCCCAGGCTGGAATGCAATCTAAAAATAGGCATTAAAAACCTCTTTTATGCCGATAATTGTGCTTAACAGCGGAGACAGGAAGGAATAAGGGAAGAAAATAACAAATAGCCAACAAATATTTAAGTCTGTGAAATGCTATGCAAATGCTGAAGAGTGATTTACTTCCAATTATGTGGTCACTTTCAAAATAGTAGGTGTAATGTGTTACTGAGAAAAAAGTATGTTCTGTGGACCTGGGGTGAAGAATTCTATAAATATTCACTGAGTTTACTTGTTCCAGGTCTGAGTTCAGATCATACATGTCCCTGTTAATTTTCTATCTCGTTGATCCATCGAATATTAACAATGTGGTGTCAAAGTCTCCCGCTATTATTGTGCAGGAGTCCAAGTCTCTTTATAAGTCATTAAGAACTTGTCTTACGTATCTGGGTGTTCCTATATTGGGTGCATATATATATTTATGATCATTGACTCCTGTTGTTGCATTGATCCTTTTACCGTTATGTAATGTCCTTCTTTGTTTCTTTTAGTCCTTGTTATTATTAAAGTCTATTTTGTCAGAGAGGAAAGTTACAACTCCTGTTTTCGTTTCTTTTTTTTTTTTTTTTTTTTAATCTGCATTTGATTGGTAAGCCTTCCACCAACCCTTTGTTTTGAGTCTTTGTGTGTCCTTGCTTATGAGATGGATCTGGATACAGCGAACCGATGGGTTTTGACTTTTTATTCAATTTGCCTGTCTTTAATTGGGGCATTTAATCCATTTAAATTTAGGATTAATATTGATATTTGTGAGTTTAATGTGGTCGTTTAATGCTAGGTGGCTATTTTGCTCATTAGTTGATATAGATTCTTCATTATGGAGTAAGTTTTTTTGGGATGACTGATACGGTTGTTCCTTTCTGTGTATAGTGCTTCTTTCAGAAGCTCTTGTAAAGCAGGCCTGGTGGTGATGAAATCCCTGAGTGCTTGCTTGTTTGCAAAAAATTTTATTTTTCCTTCATTATATGAAGCTTAATTTGACTGGATATGAGATTCTGGGTTGAAAATTCTTTTCTTTGAGGATATTGAATATTACCCCCACTCTCTTATAGTTTGTAGGGTTTCAGCTGAGAGATCTGCTGTGAGTCTGATAGGCTTCCCTTTATGGGTAGCCTGACCTTTCTCTCTAGCTGCTCTTAGAATTTTCTCCTTTCTTTCAACCCTGGTGAATCTAACGATTATGTCTTGGGGTTGCTCTACTTGAGGAATATCTTTGTGGTGTTCTCTGTATTACCTGAAGTTGAGTATTTTCCTGCCTTACTAGGTTAGGAAACTTTTCCTGAATAATATCCTGAAGAATATTTTCCAGCTTGGATTCATTCTCTTCATGACATTCAGGTACACCTATCAAATGTAAATTAGGTCTTTTCACGTAGTCCCATATTTCTTGGAGACTTTGCTCATTCCTTTTTCCTCTTTCTTCTCTAATCTTGTCTTCTCGTTTCATTTCATTAAGTTGGTCTTCGACCTCTGATAGCCTTTCTTCTATTTAATCAATTCGACTGTTAAAACCTGTGCATACTTCGGAGTTCTCATATTGTATGCTTCAGTTCCATTAATTCACTTATATTCCTCTCTAGATTGTCTATTCTCGTTAGGATTTCGTCAAACCTTTTTCAGGGTTCTTAGTTTCTTTACATTGGGCTAGAACATGTTCTTTTAACTCACAGAAGTTTCTTATTATCCACCTTCTGAAGTCTAAATCTGTTAATGGAACGCACTCGTTCTCCATCAGGCCTTGTTCCCTTGTTGATGAGGAACTGTGATCCCCTGTGGAGGGAGAGGCATTCTGATTTTGGGTATTCTCAGCCGTTTTACACTGGTTTCTTCCCATCATTGTAAATTTATCCACCTGTCATCTTTGTAATTACCGACTTTCAAATTAGGTCTCTGAGTGGATGTCCAAGTTGTTGATTCCCAGCACCGGAATCTGAGCAACCCGCTGCGCCGGCCAAAACAGTGGCGTTAAGATTCGTGGTGCTTTTCTGCCCAGGAATTTCCGGTCTGGCTTCCCTCTTGAGTCCCTTTTTCAATCAGCTGAATAGGTGACTCTGCCTTCCTGGAGCTCCAAACATTGACCAAAAGGGGACCCAGTCCCGTTTACTCCGCACCAAGAACTGCCGTGCCAGGGCGCCGGCAAAACCGCCGCGCTGGCCACAAGAGTTGCGCTGGTGACCCATGGGGCTCCTCCGCTGAGAATCTCCTGGTCCATGAGCAACAAAAATTTGAAAGTGTAGCGTCCTCTCGTTCTCTGCGCTTTCACTGGGAGCTACAATCCCGAGCTGCTAGTAATCAGCCATCTTGGATCTCTCTGCTATCTTTCTCATTTCTAATGCTGGGCTTGCAAAATGAACTTTGAGACCTCGTCCACTTATAAATTGGAACCCACCTGTATGTCCACCCATTTGGTGACTTTGTTCCCAGAGAGCCTCACTAGTGAAGCTGTAGGATATTAGAATTCCAGTCGCACAGCAGCTGTCTGTGCCAAGCTTGGTGTTTAAACAAATGAGCAAGTCTCCAGCCTGGGAAAGTTGAAAAGCTGAGTGAGGCTCTCCTGGAAACACAAGGCCAAAGTTTGCCTTCTGTTTTGTCGCCAGAGAAGACTGAGCTGGACTGTGGCAGCCCTCAAGACCGGCTGGACTTGACCCCAGCTCTCCCTCCTCAACCTGGCTGACTTGCATGTTCCTTCTAGAATTAGATGCTTTGAGCATGCAAAACACCTCAGCCTGCAGCTAAGGTTGTTTGGGGTGATGTACATAGAAGTAGAGACCTCAGGAGAGCCTTACTTCTCCTCTCCTTTAGGAAACTGACTTTGAGGCTCCCCGGGGAGGAGTGCACTTGGCTTGAGAATGCTGCCACTGTCACCACTGGTTTGCCAGTTTTTTTTTGTTTTTAAGGAAAAATAAAGGCTGGCACAGTGGCTCACGCCTATAATCCCAGCACTTTGGGAGTCTGAAGTGGGTGGATCACCTGAGGTAAGGAGTTCAAGACCAGCCTGGCGAACATAGTGAAATCCCATCTCTACTAAAAATACAAAATTAGCCAGGTGTGGTGGCGTGCGCCTGTAGTCCCAGCAACTTGGAAGGCTGAGGCAGGAGAATCACTTGAACCCGGGAGGCGGAGGTTGCAGTGAGCTGAGATCATGGCACTGCATTCCAGCCTGGGCAAAAAGAGCGGAAGTCCATCTCAAAAAAAAAAAAAAAAAAAAAAGAAAAAGTCACTTTCTTGCAAAGTGACTTTGGGATTTTTTATGCTAAACGTTTCATGGTCATCTAGATTTTGGTTTGATTCATTGGAGCTATAGTCACCTGCTACATAAGAACGTTTCAGTTAACATCCAACCACATGTACAACACTGGTTCTATAAGCTAATAATACCATATATTTAGTGTACCTTTTCTATGTTTAGGTAATTTTAGACACACAAATACTTGCAGTGGTGTTAAAATGCCTGCAGTATTCAGTAACATGCTGTGCAGATGTAGCCTAGGGGCAATAGGCTGTCACCTATAGCCTGGTTGTGTAGCGGGCTGTGCCATCTAGTACTGCCTAAGTCCACTCTATGATCTCACAATGGTGAAATCATCTAATAATGCGTTTCTCAGAACATACCCCGTCATTAAGTGACACGTGAACTGATGATCATTATAAGATTTTTGAAAAATTGAGACTACTGAAAACAAACAACTAAACTACTACAGTAACAATTATTTCAGGCAAGAGACATCAGTGGATGCTCAAACTAAGAAATGAAGTGTGATGAGAAACAAGATATTTATGTAATCACAAAGTGTCTTCCCATAACATACTGATTAATTACAAAAGGAAATAGAGTAATATTATAGAGGAGAAACCTGGCAGATACCGTTTTAACCAAGTAATTAAAGTTAGCAACACCAGTGATGGGACAAGTGAACATCATGTGCCTTCTGATGTGCCCTAAGAAGGACACAGCCATATTTGTGCATTCTGCCCAAAACACGTAACCTGATCTAATCGTGGTGAATCAACACACAGCCCAGATTTATAGAATCTACAAAATATATGATCTCAACAGTGTCAAGATTATATATTTACACACACACACTAGAGAAATAATTAGGGGAAAAGCAAGTATAGTAAAATATTCACATTTGGGGAATTTGGATGAAAGACATGGGAATTCTTTGTATCACCTTTGCAGCTTTTACTCTGAAGTTACTTCAGGACAGCAAAATAGAAAAAACTTTTTTACCATTTTTCCAGTAAAAAATTATAAATGTGAGAACGGACAAGATAAGTTATATGTATTTGGCAAAGAGAGCTTGACAAATAGAATTTTTCTTTTGTTCTGAGGCAAGATCTAGCTCTGTCATCCAGGTGAGAGTGCAGTGGCGTGATCACAGCTCACTGTAGCCTTGACTTTCCAGGCTCCTACCTCAGCCTACCAAGTAGCTAGACTATAGGCATATACCACCATATCTGGCTAGTTTCTTATTTTTTGTAGAGACAGGGATATAACTATGTTGCCCAGTCTGGTTAATTATTTTTATAGTATGGTGCCATCAAAATCTCATGTGTCCTGGTAGATACCCAACAAAAAACTGGTGCTTATGGTCTCCAAAAGACAAGTATAAGAATATTGTAATTCTTATACTTGTGCTGCCTGTAATCCCAGCACTTTGGGAGGCCAAGGCAGGTGGATTACCTGAGGTCAGGAGTTCAAGACTAGCTTGCCAACATGGTGAAACCCGATCTCTACTAAAAATACAAAAAATTAGCCAGGTGTGGTGGCAGGCACCTGTAATTCTAGATACTTGGGAGGCTGAGGCAGGAGAATCGCTTGGACCCGGGAGGCAGAGGTTGCAGTGAGCCAAGATCACATCATTGCACTCCAGCCTGGGCAGCAAGAGTGAAACTCCGTCTTGAAAAAAAAAAAGAAATATTCATAACAGATTTATTCATAATACCTTGAAACAAGAAATAACCCAAATGTCCATCAACAGCAGAATGGATAAATAAGTAGTAGTTATTCATATGATGAAATACTATATAGTAATAAAGATTACTGAACTGCTACATGTAACTACATGAACTGCTATAGGCATGTAGCATGCAAAACATACATGTAGCAGTAGTTCATGTAGCATGCTGCACACTACATGTGGATGAATTTCACATGCATAGTGTTGAACAAAGCATATGCAGAAGTGTACAAAATTTATGATTTGGCTGGGCGCAGTGGCTCACACCTGTAATCCCAGTACTTTGGGAGGCTGAGGTAACTAAATCACCTGAGCCCAGGAGTTTGAGACCAGCCTGGGCAAGACAACAAAACTGTTTCTAGAGAAAAATACAAAAACGAGCTGGGCATGTTGGCACATACCTATAGTCCTAGCTACTCAGGAGGCTGAGGCAGGAGGATTGTTTGAGCCCAGGAGGTTGAGGCTGCAGTGAGCTGTGATCATACCACTGCACTCCATTCTGGGCAACAGAGAGAAACTATGTCTCAAAAATATATACATATGATTTTATGTATGTGAAGTTCAAGAACAGGAAAAATAATTGATGGTGATAGAGGCAGAGTAGTGTTACCTTTAGGGTTATTGACTGGAGGAGGTACTTCTAGAATATAAAAAATACTCAGTGTATTGATCTGGGTAATGGTTACCATATGTATGTATATGTATATATATACATGCACAGACACACATTTATACTAAGTGTACATATATGTACATAAAAAGTAATCATGCTGAACACTTAAAATTTGTACATTTAGAGCCAGGCATGGTGGCTTATGGAATCCCAGCACTTTGGGGGCCAAGGGAAGAGGATTGTTTGAGCCCAGGAGTTCAAGACCAACCTAGGCAATGTAGCAAGACCCTGTCTCTACAAAAGAATTTAAAATTAGCCAGGCATGGTGGTGTGTATCTGTAGTCCTTGCTACTTGGGAGGCTGAGGCAGCAGGATTTCTTTGGCTCAAGAGCTTAGGGTGCAGTGAGCTATGATCATGACAGTACACTCCGATCTATGTGACAGAGAGAGACTATATCTCTTAAAAAATAAAATAAGTTAGACCGGGTGCAGTGGCTCACGCCTATAATCCTAGCACTTTGGGAAGCCAAGGCAGGAGGATTACTTGAGCCCAGGAGTTCAAGACCAGCCTGGGCAACATGGCAAGAACCCTGTCTCTACAAAAAAATGTAAAATTAGTCAAGATCACACCATTGCACTCCAGCCTGGATGACGGAGTAAGATTCTGTCTTGGGAAAAAAAAAAAAAATAGGCCAGGCACAGTGGCTCACACCTGTAATCCCAGCACTTTGGGAGGCTGAGGCAGGTGGATCACGAGGTCAAGATAAAGACCATCCTGGCCAACATGGTGAAACCCCATCTCTGCTAAAAATACAAAAATTAGCTGGGCATGGTGGTGTGCACCTGTAGTCCCAGCTACTCAGGAGGCTGAGGTAGGAGAATTGCTTAAACCCGGGAGGTGGAGGTTGCAGTGAGTGGAGTTCGTCCCACTGTACTTCAGCCTGGTGACAGAGTGAGACTCTGTCTCAAAAAAAAAAAAAAAAAAATTGTGATACATATACACCATAGAATACTACGCAGCCATAAAAAAGAATGAAATCATATCTCTTGCAGCAACCAGGATGGAGCTGGAGGCCAATATACTACGTGAAATAACTCAGAAACAAAGTCAAATATCACATATTCTCACAGTGGGAACTAAACAACCGGTACATTGGATATACAGAAGGAAGCCACAGACACTGGGGATTCCAAAAGGGGGGAGGTTGAGAGGGATGTGAGGATTGAAAAATTACCTGTTGAGTATAATGTTTACCATCCAGGTGACAGGCACACTAGAAGCCCAAACCTCACCACTATGCAGTATATTCATGTAACAAACATGCACATGTACTCTCTGAATCTATATTTTAAAACTGTGTGTGTGGTTGTGTATATGTAAAAGGCAAGGAAGATGATGTTCATAGAAACATTCAAATATTTGGTATGGTGCATGTCAAACATCCAATTTCCTGAGAATCCCTTCTGTGCTAGGCCATGGGCTGAGTGCTAGGATGCTGAGCCGAGACAACTCCATGCACTGAGGTGAGGAAAGAAGAAAACTAAGTCATCAATGCGGTGAAGATGCACATGAGGATGAGGAGGAACAGTTGAGAAGTTGTGTCATTTTTTTTCCATCAGCAGTGATACATTTTCTCCTCTGATGGACTTGAAAGTGCTCCCTCTTGCCGACTCCCCCCCACCCCCCAGCAATGAACTGCTGAACTAGCAGAATGCCCTGGGCTTCATGATCTTGAGAAGCAGCCAGAACTGGAACAGCAAAAACCGTCAATGCTGGAGTAGAACAAAGGCCAGTATTATGCGTCCTAAACTTAGTGGACTCTTACACTGTTAGGATGACACAGAAAGCACTTGTGCTCAGAAAAGAAACTGATCTAAAAAGAAAGAAATGTCCTTCCCCCATGCATGCAGCCTTTGCTGTATGAAATTGTTCTTAGTGCATCAGCAGTTTCTGCCGCTTCTCCTATTTTGTCTTACCATCCCTATGGACTTTGGAACACTAAAACGTTTGCTTGGTTTAGTTGGTAGAGTTTTTTTGTCTTTGCCAAATGTTCCAGACTCGTTTGAGATCCCCAAATAAAAGTTTGTTTGAAGAGCAATTTTAATTCTTGATCCTCCCTGCAAAAAAAAAAAAAAAAAAAAAAAAAAAAAAATCCCAAAAGGGGTTTTCATTTACATTTTTTTTTTTTTTTTTTTGAGACGGAGTCTCCCTCTGTTGCTCAGGCTTGAGTGCAGTGGTGCAATCTCGGCTCACTGCAACCTCCACCTTCTGGGTTCAAGCAATTCTCCTGCCTCAGCCTCCCAAGTAGCTAGAATTACAGATGTGTGCCACTACACCCAGCTAATTTTTGTATTTTCAGTGGAGATAGGGTTTCACCATGTTGGCCAGGCTGGTCTCAAACTCCTGACCTCAAGTGATCCACCCTCCTCAGCCTCCCAAAGTGTTAGGATTACAGGCGTGAAACACTGCTCCTGGCCCACATCGAGTTTTTCTAGAAGGTTTGTTTTATTGATTTATTTAGTTAGTTAGAGACAGCCTGTGTCCTTCAGGCTGGAGTGCAGTGGCGTGATAGCTCACTGCAATCTCCACCTCCCAGGTTCAAGTGATTCTCCTGCCTCAGCCTCTTGAGTAGCGGGGATTACAGGCACCCGCCATCATGCCTGGCTAATTTTTTTGTATTTTTATTAAATATGGGTTTTACCACGTTGGCAAGGCTGGTCTCGAACTCCTGACCTCAAGTGATCCGCCTGCTTCGACCTCCCAAAGTATTGGAATTACAGGCATGAGCCACCATGCCTAGCCCTGTTTTCGCTTTTTGACTATTATGAATAATGCTGCTGCGGATATTTGTGTTTGAGACTTTGTGTGGATATTTATTTTCATTTCTCTTGGATATTATACCTAGGAGTTTTTATTGTGGTCAGAAGATAATTGGGCCAGCGGTGGTGGCTCGCACCTCTAATCCCAGCACTTTGGGAGACCAGGGCGGGTGGATCACAAGGTCAAGAGTTCGAGACCAGCCTGGCCAACATGGTGAAACTTTGTCTCTACTAAAAAAAAATAGAAAAATTAGCTGGACATGGTGGCATGCATCTGTAATCCCAGCTACTTGGGAGGCTGAGGCAGGAGAATTGCTTGAACCCAGGAGGTGGAGGTTGCAGTGAGTTGAGATCGTGCCACTGCACTCCAGCCTGGGCGACAGAGCGAGACTCAGTCTCAAAAACAAAAACAACAAAAGAAGAAGGTACTTTCTATGATTGCAGTGTTTAAGTTTATTAAGAATTGTTTTATGGCTTACTGTATGGTTTATTCTGAAGAATATTCCACGTGTACTTGGGAAGAATGTGTATTCTGCTGTTGTGGGGTAAAGTGTCCTGTATATGCACCTCCATCAACTGGACACAGTTGGTTTATAGTGTTGTTCAAGTCCTCTATTTTCTTCTAGTCTTCTATGTAGTTGTTTTATTATTGAAAATAGGATATTAAGTCAAGGGCGGTGGTTCATGCCTGTAATCCCAGCACTTTGAGAGGCCAAGGCAGGCTTTCTGTATTTGTTATTTTTATACTGTGATTGACTGCAGGTAACTGAAACAGGAAACTGAAATCCATAAGGAGGAACTACTGTACATTTATTGTAACATGTTGTTTTGAAATGTGTAGATGGGAGATAAAGAAGCTTATTAACTGGTACCAATATACAGCTTGATAGAATAAATTAGGCATAGTGTTGGGTAGATTAGTAGGGTGACTCTAGTTTATAATAATTTGTTGTATATTTCAAAATCGCTGGAAGAGAATAATTTGAATGTTTTGATCAAAAAGACAAGTATTTAAGGTGATGGATATCCAATTTACACTGATTTGATCTTTACAAATTGTATGCATGTGTTAAATTATCACATGTACCCCCAGAATATGTGCATCTGTTACATATCAATTAAAACAGTTTTTGAAAGAAGTATGCATACACTGTGGAATAGCTAAATCCAGCTGATTAACACATGTATTACTTCACATACTAACTTTTTTTTCTGGTAAGTACACTTAAAATCTACTTTCTTGGCAATTTTCAAGAATACTATACATTACTCTCCAATGTATTTACTATGCATCATTATTAATTGTGTCATGTTATACAGTAGAACTCTGGAACTCATTCCTCCATTGGTCAGAAACTTTTTGTTCTTTGACTAACATGTTTGTTATAGCTTCTTGATGATTGATTCTTTTTTTTTTTTTTTTTTGAGATGAGTCTTGCTCTGTTGCCCAGGCTATAGTGCAGTGGCTCAATCTCGGCTCACTGCAACCTTTGCTGCCCCGGTCAAGCGATTCTCCTGTCTTAGTCTCCCGAGTAGCTGGGACTTACAGGTTCATGTCACCATGCCTGGCTAATTTTGTGTGTGTGGGTGGGTTGTTTTTGTTTGTTTTTTTGAGATGGAGTCTCACTCTGTTGCCCAGGCTGGAATGCACTGGCACCATCTCAGCTCACTGCAACCTCCGCCTCCCTGGATTCAAGTGATTCTCCTGCCTCAGCCTCCCGAGTACCTGGGATTACAGGTGCCTGCCATAGCACCTGGCTAATTTTTGTATTTTTAGTAGAGACAGGGTTTCACCATGTTGGCCAGGCTGGTCTCAAACTCCTGACCTCAAGTGATCCACCCGCCTTGGCCTCCCAAAGTGCTGGGATTACAGGTGTGAGCCACTGTGCCAGGCCTATGATTGATTCTTATGTCAATATATAATATCTTTGTCTCTTGCACCTTTTGACTTAAAGTTTGTTTGTTTAAGTGACTTAAAGTCACTTAAGTCTGATATGAGTTTAACTACCCCAGCTCTCTTTTGGTACTATATGCATGGAATATTTTTTTTGCATACTTGCATTTTCAGCCTATTTGTGTCTTTGGATATGAAGTGAGTCTCTTCTAGATATCATAATACAGTTGGATCATGTTTTTTAAATCTATATTACCAGTCTTTGTCTTTTATTGGAGAATTTAATCCATTTATATTTAAACTAATTACTGATAAAGAATCACTTCTGTCATTTTGCTGTTTGCTTTCTGTATATTTTTCATTTTCTTCCATTAATGCCACCTTTTGTGTTTATTTTCTTGTAGTATATTGTTTTAATTGCCTCCTCATTTTCTTTTCTATATATTTTTAAGTTGTTAGTGATTACCCTGGAGGTTATAATTTATATCTTAAATTTATTTATTTATTTCTTTATTTTGAGATGAGTCTCATTCTGTCGCTCAGTCTGGAGTGCAGTGGCGTGATTCAGCTCACTGCAACCTCTGCCTCCTGAGTTCAAGTGATTCTCCTGCCTCAGCCTTCTGAGTAGCTGGGACTACAGGTGCCCACCACCATGCTTGGCTAATTTTTTTGTATTTTTAGTAGAGATGAGGTTTTGCCATGTTGGCCAGGCTGGTCTCAAACTCCTGACCTAAGATGACCCACCATCCTTGGCCTCCCAAAGTGTTGGGATTACAGGCGTGAGCCACCTCACCCAGCCTCATTACTATACAGTTTTAATGTTTTGATTATTTATTGACCGTGTGTCATGGTCATGTTGATTTGAATTCTTTCATTATTGAGTTTGAATATTGTTATTTGTTTTTTGTAAACTGCCATTTCCTTTGATCATTAGACTCTTTGTTAGCCTTTCATCTGTGTTGCAGTTTATCTGAGCCTGGGCTTGATTCAATGAGAGATGTCTGCATGTGTGGGATGGTCCATCTTGACTGGGGACAGGCAGTTTCTCCTGCTGGAGGACGCTTATTGGGCCAGCCCCAGGATCTCTTAAATCACTTGTTCATTCATTGGAAATGCACAAATACCTACCATGTTCCAGGTCTGTGCTGGTGCTTGGGAAATGGCAGGAACCAGATATCCCTGCCCTGCCCCTTGTGAGCAAACAGACTTACCGGGTGGCACCAATTAAGTAACATGTGTGGGGTGTCATCTCAGAACATAGCTTTTCTGCTGAGATGTGCCGGTTTTAATTCTGTATCGGTTTAGAAAAATGTTGATGTTGGCTGGGCGTGGTGGCTCATGCCTGTAATCCCAGCACTTTGGGAGGCCAAGGCGGGTGGATCACAAGGTCAAGAGATCGAGACCATCTTGGCCAACATGGTGGAATCCTGTCTCTACTACAAATAAAAAAATTAGCCGGGCGTTTGGCACATGCCTGTAGTCCCAGCTACTTGGGAGGCTGAGGTGGAAGAATCGCTTGAATCCGGAAGGTAGAGGTTGCAGTGAGCCAAGACTGTGCCACTGTGCTCTAGCCTGGTGACAGAGCAAGACTCCGTCTCAAAAAAAAAGAAAAGAAAAATGTTGATGTCTACCAGGTGCCATGTTGCCTGTCTGTAATCCCAGCTACTTGGGAGGCTGAGGCAGGAGAATTGCTTGAACTCAGGAAGCGGAGGTTGCAGTGAGCTAAGATTGCACCCACTGCACTCCAGCCTGGACAATAGAGCGAGACTCCATCTCAAAAAGAAAAATATTGATGTCCTCACATTTGCCCACCATGTCCTGGAAATGAAGTCAGGTTGTGTCCCCTCCATCTCAGCAGCTTGACCTTGTTGGGATCAGGAGGCCCAATCCTCAGGATGAACATGGAGAAGGACTCCCTCTTGGGCACAGTTGGCTCAGGCCCTCCTCTGTGGGAAGCACAGGGTTTCAGAGGCTTTAGCTTTCTTTTGGAGGTTCGCCTCCCCTGACAGGCGCTTCCTTCCAGGACAGACATCCCACTGCTTATAGATGGCTGGGCCCCAGGAGACCATGCTAGCCCTTACTCTGAGAGAAGGTAGGCATCCCTCACCTGCATAGGTAAAGCCCCACTGAGGTTTGGGGGAAGAGGAAACGGAGAGCCCATGCCTGAAGGATTTCCCTTACATCCTGCCTGCAGCAACCCCAAGTTGTTCCCTCACCCATTTGCCCCTCTCCTCACCCAGTGTGGCTTGGTGTTTGGGATGGTGGCCGGTGGGCAGGGGCACCACAGTATTCTGTCCTCTCTGCAGGGGCGCAGGCACCTGCCACCATGCCCATCCTCCTGCCCAGCCTGGAGGATGACTTGTCAGACCATCTCCTGGACCAGAGGCCCCCCCACCCAGCCCGGCGGCCATGCATTCCCACCTTGGCTCCAGCTCCCACATTGCCAAAGAAGTCCAAGATGCAGGCGCCTGAAGAAACGTTTCCCACTGACTGGAGCCCCCCACCCGTGGAGTTCCTCAACCCGAAGGTGCTGCAGGCTGGTCGGGAGGCCCTGGCCCAGAGGTGGGTGGGTGTGGTGGGCCTCCAGGGCCTGAGGAGACTGGCCGGTGAGCTGCCCGAGGAGCTGGAGCAGGAACACCTGGACTCAGACCCGGAGAAGGACCTGCCTTTGCTGGAAAAGCTGTTCTGGAGTGCCGCAGGCCCCAGCCAGCAGGCTGCAGGCCCAGAGGTGAGCCTGTATCCACCTCTTGGCCTCTCCTCCTTGGCTACCCATCTTCAGCCACCCCATCTCAGTCACGGCAGGCCAACCCCCTCCTCGGCCACCCCCCAGCTGCCCTTCTCAGTCACCTCCCCTTGACTACCCCTCTTCAGCTGCCACTCCCATGCCTCAGCCCTTGGGCCCTTGTGGCTGGGAGTACAGGTCCCCGAGGCCAGGATGTACCTCGCCCTGTGTCTCCATCAGTAATTCCTGCTGACAGATGGCTTTGGGTGGCACCAAATTCGATGCCACTTCATGGTGTCCCTTGAGGCTTTCATGGCCAGGGTTAGGGTTATGGCCCTGGAGCAAGGAGAACCTCTGGGCTGAGGTCTGGGCTTGGTTGTCCGCAGAGACTCAAGCTGACTCTGGTTCAGCGGACCAGAGTCCTAAATGGAATTTGAGTGATTTGGAACTTCAAATTGGGACTAAGCTCAAGAACACTTAATTCCAAGAATGGGCTTCAGCAGTTTGTAACAGCCTAAGGTGGGGGGAGGGAGAGGGGAAGAGGGGGACAGGGAGGGAGAGAAGGAGGGACAGAAGGAGAGGTGGGGGAGAGGGAGAGAGAAGGGGAGAGGGAGGGAGGGGTGGGAAAGAGGAAGAGGGAGGGAGAAGAGAGGAGAGGGCAATGGGGAAGGGGACATTAGGGAGGGGGGAGGGAAAGGGGAGGGGAGAGAAGTTCTTTGTCTTTGATGGGGAATGGTGTTAGATCATGGAGAATGAAAAGAGTGCATGCAGGATAGAGCCTGGTGCAGGACAGGCTATGTGGTGTGGTGTGCTGGCACCTGTGATTGTTGTAGAAGTATCTCTGAAAGCATACAAGGAATGCCTACCCCTTGGGCACCTGTGGGGAGGGAACAGGTAGCTGGGGGTGGGAGTGGGGAGACATTTTACTGTGCTTCTTTACACTTTTTTATTTTTTAATCATATGAACATAGTATCTTTTCAGAAAAGCAAACAAAATAAAGGGCTTAATTTAGTTTTTTTTCTCTGTTTCCCTCTGTCTTTGTGCTTCTCTTCGGTCCCTCCTTCCCACGTCCTATTTCTCAGTTCCCCTCAGGGGGCTCGGGAAGCTACTTCAACAACCTGGACTACTTACTGCAGGAGAAGAGGTGAGCACAGGGCGGGGCCGTCAGGGGGCCCTGATTTCTGCAGGGTTGCAGCAGTCCCGGGACTCACTGCAGAGTCTGGTCAGAGTACAGCCACCTCCCACCCAGACTCAGCCAGCCCTGTGTGCTCTGATCAGTAACAGGCACTGTGGGATGGTTGCCAGGTCAGGGGGTGGTATCACCAAGGCAGAGAGCCCCCAGACTCCCACCTCGAACAGAATCCTCCTCTGGGTCTCCTCTCCACCTTGGCTCCATTCTACCCAACTCCTGCCAGTTCAATGGTGTCTCCTCCCACTCAAGGGTTCCATGAGAGAGAAGTGGAAAAGCAGATAGCTTTGCGGCTGAGGGCTACAGCCTGGCTATGGCTGGAGGGTCATGCTGGGCAGACAGGACTTCCTAGCACTTCTGCTGCTGCCTGCTACCCCAGCGCGCAGGGATGCTTTGCCCATTTTCCCATCTACTCTGTGGGTTTCACACCTGCTTTTTCCCAGCATAGTAGCTTCTAACCAGCTCTCTCCCTGTCTATCCTAAGTAGTTTCCAAAAACAGCAGGTGTTTGATGAGATTGGAAATACCTAGGGAGGTGCAGGTGGCTGGGCCTGACGAGGGGCAGGGTGCCCTTCTTGGGGGCATGCTCTTTGGTGGCACGTGATCAGATTGCTCACACTTCCTAAGTCTTTGTCCTCTCCCGTGGTTGTGCTGTGTCGTTTTCGTTCAGTGCATGTCCATTGTGTTTGCAATTAAGTGTGAGTGGGGGCGATGCCACCCTGGAACGCTGGGGGTTCTTGCCCCAGCTCTCCTGGTAGGAAGACTGATTCCCACTCTCTCCACCTGCCTCAGGGTTCTCAGCCCCGTGGCAGGGAGCTCCTCGTGCACTGGAGCTCTTTGGTGCATTCCTGGCCCTCTGGCCTGCCCTGGAGTCATCTCGTCTGCCTCTGCTGTCCAGCCCTCTGGGCTCCTCCAACCTGGGGACTTATGTTGTTTAGCTCCTTCCCCTGAATAGATTTTCTCCCACTAGATCATATGTTAGGGAAGGGACCATGCGTATATATTTCCATGGTGCCTAGCACAGTGATGTACATTTAGTAGATGATTGAAAATACTGTCAGGAAATGAGCAGCTGGGGCCTCCTTGTGCCTACTCCTCAGTGTGCCTGGCATTGCGAGGGTCCTGCTCTATGCTAGTCAGCTCGGGCTGCCATAACAGGACGGCACAGACCGTGGGGCTTAAACGACACAGTTACTTTTCATAGTTCTGGCAGCTGGCAGCCCAGGATTGAGGTTCTGGTCAGTCGGCTCCTGGTTAGGGCTCTCTTTCTTGCTTCTTGTTGTGTCCTCATGTGGCAGAGAGAGTACAAGCTCTCTGGTGTTTATTCTTTTAAGGATGCTAATCCTGTGGGTTCAGGACCCATCCTATGACCTCATTTTACCTTAATTACTTTCTTACTCCAAATACAGCTACACTGGTGTTAGGGCTTCAACATAGGAATTCTAGGAGACACAGACATAGTCCAGAGCACACTGTGTGCTGTGCCATGCCAGACTCAGGATAGTGGAGCTGATGGTGCAGCCCCTGCTCCCCTGGCAATTTAGCATCATTATCTCATACTCCCCACACTGTCACGTTGCACGGAGGAGCCCAGAAGAGTGACACCTAACTTAACCTGGAGTTGGAAAAGGCTCCCAGATGTGTCCTTGTCACTGAACTTTGCAGGAAGGGAAGTGTTGTTTGGTGGGAGGGGTATTACTGCACATGTAAAGGTGGGTAAGACAGACCATGCTGGCCAAGATCCAAATTCTCAGTGCAGAGAATTTGGATGGGCAAGGCAGGAGATGCAGCCAAGATGTGCATGGGGCTGGAGCCTGAGGGGCCTTGTGGACACAAGGCTGAGTCATGGGAGAAATTTAAGCAGGCAGAGATATGTTTTCTCTTGTTTAAGAAAGTGCACGGCTGGGCACGGTGGCTCATGCCTGTAATCCCAGCACTTTGGGAGGCCAAGGCAGGTGGATCACGAGGTCAGGAGTTTGAGACCAGCCTGGCCAATATGGTGAAACCCCGGCTCTACTAAAAATACAAAAAAATTAGCCAGGTATGGTGGCATGCACCGATAGTACCAGCTACTTGGGAGACTGAGGCAGAAGAATCGTTTGAACCCAGGAGGTTGCAGTGAGCCAAGATCGTGCCACTGCACTCCAGCCTGGGTGACAACAAGATTCTGCCTCAAAAAAAAAAAGAAAGCGCAGGCTGCATTTGGAGAAGGAGTGGGAAGGGCAAGAGAGGGACAATAATGAGGGGCTGAGGGAGGCCTGGGACAGGGCTCACAGCCGGGAGGCCCCTGGGAGGAAGGCAATGGGGCTTCTGTTGAGTCTGGTAGCCTGGGTGGTAGACATTGGGCATTGGAGGGGCCCAGTCACATTCAGCTGGAAATCACCCAGCGAGTGGCTGGCTAGCAGGATCTGAGCTCACGACAGGCCTGGGATGGAGAGAAAAAGTTAGGACCCATGGGCACTGCCAGGGTGGGGCAACTAGAGGGGCCAGACAGAGGGTGGGGAGGCTCCCAGGGCTCTCTCCAGAGCCTGGGAGCAAGGACAGGGAAGGCTGAGTTGGTTTGCAGGGCGGGGGAAGGGTGAGGGATCGGAGCTCTGGTAAGGTAACAGATGTGTGGGGCCTATTGTGGGGGCCAGTTGAAAGAGGAAGTGAGGCATGCAGGGGCTAGTGGCAGAAAACAGAGCCCCAGGAGCCAGATGCAAAGGGTAAAGAGAGAAAGGGAATGAGCAGGAGCAGAGGGACTGACCTAAGCCGCTGCAGATTGAGGCCGTGCACATGTTGGGGATGCCAAGGAGCTAGGGCACGGGATCTTTCCGGGTTATGTGGCTGAGGAGCAGAAGGGCTAGGCCCAGGCCTTAGTGTGTTAGAAAAAAGAATTGGCTGGGTACGGTGGCTCACACCTGTAATCCCAGCACTTTGGGAGGCCGAGGCAGGCAGATCATGAGTTTAGGAGATCGAGACCATCCTGGCCAACATGGTGAAACCTCGTCTCTACTAAAATACAAAAAATTAGCCAGGTGTGATGATGTATACCTGGAGTCTCGGCTACTCAGGAGGCTGAGGCAGGGGAATTGCTTGAACCAGGGAGTTGGAGGTTGCAGTGAGGCGAGGTCACACCACTGTACTCCAGCCTGACAGAGCTAAACTCTGTCTCAAAAAAATAATAAAGAACAAAGCTGGGTGCGTGGCTGTCGTCCCTTGAGAGGCTGAGGCATTTGAGGCTACAGTACACTTTTGTCATGTCTATAAAAAGCCACTGCACTGTGGCCTAGGCAATACAGTGATGCCTGGTCTCTTTTTTTTTTTTAAAAAAAAGAAAAAGGCCAAAACAGGGTACACAAGACACAAGAAAAGATGCGTTGGAAATCATGTGGTGAGAACCATCTCCTCCTGGCCTGCCTGCTCCTTTCTGCTCATTTGGGGAAAGCACGGTCTATATAATGCAACCCATCCCATTGCTTTAAAAATCTGTGTGAGTGGCGGGACAGCGTGGCCCTCTGGTCCCGAGGTCTTGCCGTTTTGGTGGGATCCCTGACTCCCAGCTCTGGCTCTTGTATTCCTGCAGGGAACAGGCCCTGGAGCAGGAGCAAGAGAGGCTGCTTCTGCAGGAGTGTCTCCATCTCAACTCCTTGGATACTGATGAAGATGAAATGCCACTCACACCTGAGCACAGGTGAGGGGCAGGGGCCTGGCAGCAGCCTCTGAAGGGGAAGGACTGAGGTGCCAACCTCCTCTAGTTTTTAAGAGTTTTGACCAAAATGGTACAGTGATTCGTGTACTATTTGTAAATTCTAAAGCTGCCTCCTTCTCTTAAAGCCACATTCACTCATTGATTCGAGAAATATCTGATCATCTACTGTGCATCAGGGTCTTGTTTGAGCCTTTGTTACACAGGGATCATAAACCATGGCTTGCTCTGCCCCAATTATCTGCCCAAATTCACAAAAACCAGATCTCTTGGGAAAATAACTACACAAAACCACAATCTAGATGAAATCTGCTTTCAAGGGGAGGTTACGACCACGTGACATTTTTCATCTTCCCCTGACGGGAGAAGAGAAGGTAGCTCTGGATGAGGGTCCTGATTTGATTGGGCCTTTGGCTGGAGGGAGGGCTGGCTTCATCTCTACCTCGGAGCATCAGAGATGCCCAGGCCACAGCCAAATCCATCTTCCGGGCATACTGTTTTCCATCTGTCTTGGTCTGCTGGGCTGCTACAACAAAGGGCCACAGACTGGTGGCTTCTAAGCAGCTGAAGTCTGTTTTCCACAGTTCGGAGCCTGGAGGTCTGAGATTGGGGAGCCTGCAGAGTTGGTCCTGGTGAGAGGGCTCTTCAAGGCTGCAGACTGCCTAAGTCTCTCTGTCCTCATGTGATGGAAAGAAGCAAGAGAGCTCTCTGGGGCCCTTTCATAAGGGTGCCAGTCCCATTCGTGAGGGTTCCACCCTCGTACCTCATCGCCTCCCAAAGGCTCCACCTCCTAATACCTTCACGCTGGGGGTGAGGATTCAACACGTGTATTTTGGGGGGGACACAAACATAAGCCCCTAACACCATCCATTCACCCATTTGTCCATCTGTCCATCCATTCACGCAACAGACGTTTGTGGAGTGCCAACTACATGCCAGGCTCTGCTGTAGCTTCAGGATATGACCGGAACAAAACCAGACAGATCTCTGCCTTTCCAGAGACAAACTTGTGCTTTTGGTCCAGAGACAAACAGTAAATAAGATCAGTGAGGCCGGGCACAGTGGCTCAAGCCTGTAATCCCAGCACTTTGGGAGGCCGAGGCGGGTGGGTCACGAGGTCAAGAGATCGAGACCATCCTGGTCAACATGGTGAAACCCCGTCTCTACTAAAATTACAAAAAAAAAAATTAGCTGGGCATGGTGGTGCATGCCTGTAATCCCAGCTACTCAGGAGGCTGAGGCAGGAGAATTGCCTGAACCCAGGAGGCGGAGGTTGCGGTGAGCCGAGATCACGCCATTGCACTCCAGCCTGGGTAACATGAGTGAAACTCCGTCTCAAAAAAAAAAAAAAAAAAAAAAGATCAGTGAAGGTGTACCACAAGGGCTCCTGAGAAAGGCTAGTGCTGGGGACATAGGAGTGCTGGGAAGGGTGTGGGGCTCTGAAGAGGATTCAGGGAAGGCCTTGTGAGCAGATATTTTAGGCAGCATCTGGGGGAGGTGAGAGGCAACTCCAGGGGCCCTGGTGTGGTAGCGCACCTGGCATGTGGGAGGCTGGAGGAAGGGGCCGGTGGGGGACAGGAGGTCAGGGAGCCCAGGGGTAGACACAGGGGAAGCTCTCGGAGGCTTTCCTCTGAATTGATCGGACATCGTCTGAATGGGACCCTCTGGATGCTGTGTTGAGTATAGGGAGGGGACCAGGGGCAGAGGTGGCCTCAGCAGGAATCCGGAAGTAATGACAGTGCCTGGGAATGGGGTGGATGCTGAGGAGTGGCAAAATTCTGGGTGTATTTTCAGGGTAGAAATGACAGGATTTGCTGATGAATGGATGGAGGGTATGGGAGAAAGAAAGGAACCAAAGTGGGGAACCCCAGGGGCTGGGTCTGAACAACTAGAAGGTTGGAGCTATCTTTAAATAAACTGGGGGAGGCTGGGCATGGTAGCTCATGCCTGTAATTGCAACACTTTGGGAGGCCAAGGCAGGAGGGCTGCTTGAGCCCAGGAGTTTGAAACCAGCCCCAACATAGGGAAACCTTGTCTCTCCTAAAATTTATTTTTTTAATTACCCAGATTCTGTTATCTTGAAAGGTGAAAAAAAAATGACCTAGATGTGGTGGCACATGCCTGTAGTTCCAGCTACTTGAGAGGCTGAGATGGGATGATCACTTGAGCCTGGGAGGTTGAGGCTGCAATGAGCTAGGATAGTACCACTGCACCACAACCTGGGTGACACTGGGAATGGGGTGGGCTTTGAATCAAGGATTCATTTAGGGCATCCTGGGGCATCTCCATCCAGGAAGACTACTTGGAGAGGCAAGCTTTGGAGTTACTGTGTACAGATGACATTTAAAGCCACAAAACTGGGGCTGGGCACGGTGGCTCACATCTTATAATCCCAGCACTTTGGGAGTCTGAAGCAGGTGGATCACTTGAGTCTAGGAGTTCAAGACTAGCTTGGCCAACATGGTAAAACCCCGTCTCTACTAAAAATACAGAAGTTAGCTGGGCGTGGTGGTGCATACCTGTAATGCCAGCTACTCAGGAGGCTGAGGCAGGAGAATCACTTAAACCTGGGAGATGGAGGTTGCAGTGAGCCAAGATCACGCCACTTCACTCCAGCCTGGGCAACAGAGTGAGACTCCATCTCAAAAATAAAAATAAGTAAAAAAAAATAAACAAAGCTACCACACTGGATAATCACCTGGGGAAAGAGAAGAGCAGAGGCCCAAGGGCATGGGGCCCATGGCATTTGGCGGCCACAAGGAGGAGATGGTAAAGGAGACTGAGCAGGTTGGGGGAAGCCAGATGCCCAGGTGCCAGGCTGCTGGCCCAGAGTGGGGATGATTGACATGATTTAGAGGTCACAGTGCCCTGCACAGGAGCAGCTCTGCTGGAGGCAAACCTGACTGGAGTAGGCTCCTGGAAAAACAGGAGAGGACGAAGGAGAAGAATGGCAGTAGCTGAAAAGGGAAGCGGGGTCAGATCCGTGGGATGGTTCCTTTCTGTCTTCTTTCTCTGTTTCTCTTTGATAGAAGGAGTAGTAGCATGTCTGCAGACTAATGGTAATAACCAAGAGAGCAGGGAATTGATGCTAGGGAGGCTGGAGAGGAAACTTGAAGAACATGTGCCTAAGAGAAGCTGTATTGAGCTGCAGGGGAGGAGGTGGCCCCAGCCATGTGGCCAGGGCAGGACAGGCAACACACCCAGCTCCTCTGCCACCCAGGCCTTGCTGCTTCTGTGAGCCTGGCCGAGGTATTATTTAGTGCTGCTCTAAGTACCACATGAGCGGAGTTCTGGTGCACAACCTAGGTTAGCAGTCTGCATTCACTCCTGAAGGGCCTTTGAGTGACAACACACAGATTTCCAGGTGGTGGGAGGAGGTGGCCTGCCTTAGGATCCCCACATTGCATGGGTACCTAGAGATAGTTATGAGCCACACCTGGGCTGGCTGTTTGCCTTTTTTGAAGTTTTTCTGATAATCTCTTCCCCCACCCCCAAGATGGAGTCTCACTCTGTCGCCCAGGCTGGAGTACAATAGTGAGATCTCAGCTCACCGTAACCTCCGCCTCCCAGGTTCAAGTGAGTCTCATGTCTCAGTCTCCCCAGTAGCTGGGACTACACGGGTGTGCCACCATGCCTGGCTAATTTTCATATTTTTAGTAGAGACAGGGTTTTTCCATGTTGGCCAGGCTGATCTTGAACACCTGGGCTGCACGGCTCAAGTGATCTGCCTGCCTCGGCCTCCAAAAGTGCTGGGATTACAGGTGTGAGCCACTGTGCCCAGCCTATAATCATCTCTTGATTAAATCAAGGATCAGCAAACTTTCTGAAGTTTGTAAATAGCAAATCTTTTAGGCCTGGAGGACCAGGTGGTCTCTGCCAACTCTGCTGTTGCAGCAGGAAGCTCCCACAGACGCTGGGTGAATGAAGGCACCTGGCTGTGCTGCGGCGAGCCCTTGTTGCAGAAACAGGCCCGGTGCAGGACTTGGCCTGCAGGCTGTACTTTGGCTGGTACTCCTGACTGGTGCCGGTTTGTTTTTTTGAGACAGAGTCTTGCTCTGTCACCCAGCCTGGAGTGCAGTGGCATGATCTCAGCTCACTGCAGCCTCCACCTCCTGGGTTTAAACGATCCTCCTGCCTCAGTCTCCTGAGTAGCTGGGACTACAGGTGCTTATCACCACGCCTGGCTAATTTTTGTATTTTTAGTAGAGATGGGGTTTCACCATCTTGATCTCCTGACCTCATGATCCACCCACCTCGGCCTCCCAAAGCGCTGGGATTACAGGCATGAGCCACCTCGCCCAGCCTGGTGCCAGTTTTTAACGGTGAAAGTTTGGGAATGTGTTCAGACTTGAGCAGCCGTTAGAGCTGGACAAAGAGTTCCTTGCACGCTGCCCGGAGATCCAGGGAAAGGTGGCCGTGAAGACCCACGTGGACTCCCACACGGGCAGATGCTGCTTCCTGTCTGATGTCACAGGAAGTATGACATGGTGGGGCATGAAGACTGAATTTAATTAGTGTGTTTAAGGCCAAAGGCCTCCCCCGGCAGGAGCACTTTGGCAGCATTAAATTTGATGAAAGCAACTTTCTGAGCTGAGGTGCCTGGATCTGGTTTCCAGGTTCTTCACTCACTAGATACATAGCCATGGACTCAAACCTTTTAAAACCTTTTTAAAATCTCTGCAGCAAGAGTAATTCTTCCAGCTCTGTATCTTTCTACCAAGTACATCAGCATTCCAGAAGTCATGGCTTGAATGTTTTGAAATTCCTCACAAGAAGGGAGTCGTCTGTGCAACCAGCTTAACGTAGAAGGTAGTGCTGGCTTTGAAATCACTGGTAATTTGCTGGGCGCATGTTTTTGAGTGGTGCTTTGAGAAAGCCTCTTTGACAACAGCCACTTTGAGGTGGTGGTTTTGATGTGGGATCATTTGGATGGGACTATTCAACTTTCTGTTTTACAAAAATCCCTCACCAGTGTACAAAGCCAGCAGCCTCTTCCATCCCTGAATGGGGCCAGGGAAGGGGGTGGAGGTCAGGAAGGCATGCTTAGGGTGGGGGCTGATCACTGACTGCCAGACAAGGCGTCATCTAATTGCCACAACTGCCCATCACAGAAACAACCCCTGACAGTCCTGAGCAAGCATCTGTGTATGCTCTAACAATTGGCTTGCATCTTGAATGGGTGGCATCCTCAATTCTCCATTTGTTAAAGTTAAAAGACCTTGCGTGTGTGCTGAGCCTGGGGCAGAGGCAGATACTTAAACCACAACATCATCCTTTATTCTCAGCTCTGGGCCACACGGGAAATCCCGAATTAGTTGTATAAGAGTCGCCTCATAACTCTTAATAATGCACATACATTACAGCCAACATCACAGAAGTCCCTTTAATAGATGGTTTTGGGGACAGAGCTGGGACTCCTTTATAGATTAGCTTAGTTCTTACATGGTTTTTTTGTTTTGTTTGGTTTGGTTTGGTGAGACAGAGTTTCACTCTGTTGCCTAGGCTGGAGTGCAATGGCGTGATCTTGGCTCACTGCAACCTCCACCTCCTGGGTTCAAGCGATTCTCCTGCTTCAGCCTCCTGAGTAGCTGGGATCACAGGAGTGCGCCACCACAAAGAGAGCATGTGCCACCACGCCCGGCTAATTTTTTATATCTTAGTAGAAATGGGTTTCACCATGTTGGCCAGGCTGGTCTTGAACTCCTGACCTCGTGATCCCCCCATCTTGGCCTCCCAGAGTGCTGGGATTATAATCCAGCACTCTGGGAGGCCAAGGTGGTGTGAGCCATGGCACCTGACTGGCTGCTTTTTTGAGACGGAGTCTCCGTCTGTCACCCAGTTGAATACAGTAGTGCAGTCTCGGCTCACTGCAACCTCCATTTCCCAGGTTCAAATGATTCTCCTGCCTCAGCCTCCCAAGTAGCTGGGATTACAGGTACCCACCACCACACCCAGCTAATTTTTGTATTTTTAGTAGAGACAGGGTTTCACCATGTTGGCCAGGCTGGTCTCGAACTCCTGACCTCATGATCCACCCACTTCGGCCTCCCAAAGTGCTGGGATTAACAGGAGTGAGCCACCGCACCTGGCCTAGGCCTTTAATAATTTGTACATTTTTTCAAACTAAAAAACAGCTTAAGCAATAGATACAAAACTAATGGCAAAGAAATGAACCAAACAGGAAATTGTTTCACCATTTGTGCAGCGGTTTGGTGAGATGCTTCCCGAAGCCTGCAGGGTCAGAGTCCTCCTGAGTCTGCAGCATCGTTCCCCTTTGTTGTGCCATTTCATCCTCGGGACCACCCTGTGATGTGGGTCAGGAGTTACCTTGGGTCACTTGTCCAGAAAGTGAGACAGGTTCCACGTGCTAGGCCGGTGGGCCACAGGTGACACCATGTCATCCAGTGCCAGCTGCTCATGTCCAGATCCTAAGGAGGCTTCTAGGCTGTTCTACCCTTGGGTTTGCTGTCTTAGACAGTGGGCCTGGCTGGGAACCTGGGAATGGGCTGTCTGCTGGTCAGAGGAAGGGAGGCAGTGTCCAGAACTTATTTTATTTTATTGTTGCTGTTGTTGAATATGTGTTATATTGCTGTAAAATCAAGCAGAACACAGTTATATGAAGTAAACAGGAAATTGCCTTCTCTTCCTCTACCCTCCCTCTGATTCTGCTCCCTGGGGTGACCCTCGATCATAGTGGGGTATGTCATATGTTGGGGGTGGGTGCCGCATGTGTCTGAGCACATCTGTGTCTGTGCATATGTGTGTAGGTGTGTGTGTGTACACACACCTCTGCTGCTGTTTTCACTCATGAACTTGGTTGGCTCAGGCATGTTGTTGGTCCTTCTTCATGTAAATTTAGCTCATTCTTGGGAAACATCTTTGCTGCCTCCCTTTTCCCCATCCTCATTTCAGTGGGTCATTAAGTCCTGACAGCTTTCCCCTCTCTCCGATACTGTTGAAATGTATCCCTTCTCCCTGTCCCTTCTCTGTCCACAGGGCCAGCTCCCATCCACTAAACCAGACTCTGTGCTGGGCCAGGCCAGGATCTGCATTGCAGCAGCTGCCTGGGTGGTCCTCGGAGCCCTGGAGCTTGAGAACTGGCGGCCCAGAGGGAAAGTCCGGGCTCCTTCATCTGGGCTCAAGACCCTCCTGCTGCTGCCTGCTTCCGCCCACCCTCCTGCCACCCGCTTGCTAGCCTTCCTGCCACTCCCAGGATGCCCTCCCTGACCCTCGCCACACCCAGTGCCCCTCTCCTGTGCCCTTACAGAGCTGCCCTGTAGGCCTCTCTGTCCACTTGTCAGAGGGGATTGCAGTGATTTGTTTATGCTCTTCCTGACTCACCTTCCACACCTGGCATTGTAGACATGCAGTGAAAGTTTGACCTGACAAAGCCAGTGGGTGTGGTTGGATCTTCTGTCTGCTCTACTGGTGCCCTGAGCAAGGGTTGGGCCATATTGATGGGAGAGTGAAGGTCTCCTGTGTGTCTGGATGGGCTCTTCCTCCAACAGCAGGTGGCACTGTCTCCCTGGTCTGTTGCAAGGACTGCAAGGCAGGAAAGCCCCTGGGGCGTGCCCCTCCCCCCTTCTTCCTTCCCCTCTTCTCCCCTTCCCCCCTTCCCCCATACACCTTCTGATGTCCCGCCCCCAGGTGCACCTTTTGATGCTCAGCCCTCCTGTCCCTTGCCTTGCCAGAATGCTGGTGGAAAAGTATTCAGTGTCCCTGCAGACCATCCCGCCGGTCCATCCAGGTGAGACTGTGTTTCTGACCAGGCGTCACCCCCTGCCATGCATCCTGGACTCCTCACACCTGAAGCCACGTAGCCACCTGGAAGGGCTGTTCCTCAGGTAAGTGTGGGGAGGCGGGGTGAGGGGGTGGCACAGCCTGTCCAGGCCTCTTCCCTTCTGGAGCCCGGGGATACCGGCCACCCCAAAGTGGGAAATTTGAAGAGGTGATCAGGCCAATTTGAATGTGTCAGCTTTCAGGGATATAGGCGATGCTGTCTACTTACAGTATTTCATTTACTAATTTTGTTGCACATACTTTAAAAATACCCACATTATAGCAGATAGCCAGTTGTGCATTTACAGGTTCATGTTGCTTTTTCCTTCCCCACGCTCCAGTGTCACAGAATAGCTTGATTCAGACTCACCATGCGTGCCTTGGTGCTGTGTCTCTGTCAGCACTGAGGTCCCTTCCTGGGCCATCCAGGGCATATGACGGGCCCTTCCACCTGCTTATTGGAGGCACTGCACTTCAGTGTGTGTGTGATGCCAACACTGAAAAGCCTGTCCCCAGCCACAGGCACACACTCTAACAAAAGGGAGTAAATTCATGATCATTATCACATAACCACTGACTATATTGCTTTTTGAGAGAAAAAGATTTACCACAATCATATCCAACACTTGTGATTATGAGCTAATATATTTAAAAAGAAGAGGAAGGAAAGCCCGCAGGGTTCAGTCAGGCTGGTGCTCCACGGGGCTGGAGGCCAGGGCCGTGGAGAAGGGGCTGCCCTCGCCCACTCAGTGAGGAGCACAGAAGTGGGGCTGCTTCTGTGGTCTCTTTGGCCACCTCAAGGTTTGAACACCAGAGTCTTGCTCTCTTTTCCAGTTATTCAGGGCTTATGTTTATTTCATGAATTCCAAGTCCATCTTATTGTATGAAACAAAGATTACTCTTAACATTGGTATGCTTCCTTTAAAAGTTTTTATTGGGCTGGACACGGTGGCTCACGACTATAATCCCAGCGCTTCAACCCAGGAGGCGGAGGTTGCAGTGACCAGAGATCACACCACTGCACTCCAGCCTGGGCCACAGAGTGAGACTTTGTCTCCAAAAAAAAAAAAATGTTTTTATCATGGAAAGTTACAACATATCAAAGTATAGAGAACCATATACCATCCCTGCACACACCCATCACTCACTTTCAACAAGGATCAACTCCAAGCCAATCTTGTTTCCTTTCAACCTCTGCCCACCAACACCATCCACTCAGGATTACTTTTAAGCAAATCTCAGACACAGAAAATGTAATCTACAACTACTTCAGTTTGTGTTTCTAAAACATAAGACTCTATTTTTAGGCATAATTTCAATATCATTATTATACCTAAAGAAATAGTACTTTCTTAATAGCACTAATAACAGTGCTCACATTTCAATGTTCTTTTTTTCTTTTTTGCGATGGAGTCTCACTCTGTCACCCAGGCTGGTATGCAGTGGCGCCATCTCAGCTCACTGAAACCTCTGCTTTCCTGACTGAAACAATCCTCCCACCTCAGCCTGCTAAGTGGTTGGGATTACAGGTGTGCCACCACTCTAGGCTGATTTTTGTATTTTTTGTAGAGATGGGGTTTCACCATGTTGCCCAGGATGGTCTCAATCTCCTGGGCTCAAGTGATTCACCTGCCTCAGCCTCCCAAAGTGCTGGGATTACAGATGTGATCCACCGTACCCGGCCTTCAATTTTCTTCAGATGTTTTTTGTAGATTGTTCAAATCAGAATCTGAACAACATCTAAACATTGCAATTAGATGATAAAATGTTAATATTGAAATAATACTTTATTACATTGATGCCCTAACGTATTTAACCATTTTCCTAATTTTTTGGACATAAATGTTTTTTCCACCCTTTATTTTTAATAATACATTAGAAAGTTAACATCGATATCCAGGACTTGAACTCAGATCTGGAACAGGTAGACTTAATTGACATTTGTAGAACTCTCCACTTTAAATACACAAAGTGTACACTCTTATCAGTACTGCATCACACGTATTTATAGGTTTAAATGAAATATTGGTTGGCTGCTTGTTAATTATTTTCTTCATTTTTTTTGTATGTCTCTATTATTAAACACAATTACAGGCATACCCATTTTTAGACTGCCTTCTAGCCCGGGCAATAAAGCAACACCCCTGTTCTCTCTCCCTCTTCCTGTTCCTCTTTCTTCCTTTCCTTCATTCTTTTTTTTTTTTCATTTTCTTTTTTTTTTATTCTTTCTCTTTCTTTCTTTCTATCTTTCTTCAAAGGAAAAAAAAAAAAAGACGACGGTGGGTTGAACGTGGTTTTGAGTCAGGTTGCTGGATTTGACAAATAAAAAACCAGGAAGCCCAGTTAAATTTGAATTTCAGCAAAATAACAGACATTTTAGTGTAAGTACATCCCATGCGCTATTGCTTATGCTTATTATCTGCTGTTATTCTAAATTTACT
This sequence comes from Sapajus apella, assembly GCF_009761245.1. Classification (NCBI taxonomy): domain Eukaryota; kingdom Metazoa; phylum Chordata; class Mammalia; order Primates; family Cebidae; genus Sapajus; species Sapajus apella. Next base: position 919,130 of record NW_022437029.1, on the reverse strand, counting down.
GGGCATCTTTTATTTTATCTGGCAATCCTAATTTGAGAGGAAAGTTTGAGTTGCGTGTTAGAGATGTTGTGTAGACAAAAATAAATAAATAAATAATACATTAGGGAATATTCTTATATCTAAGTATTTGTCTGGAGGTCTAGAATGTGTTCATAGCTGCAGCGTGAGGTATTGGGTCTGAGTGTAAGAACGTTAGTAAGGGTTCACATCACCATGTTCGAAAAATATTTAATGAAGAGATAGATGATGAAAAAAGAACTAGAGAAAGGAGAGATCGAAAGAATGGTTGGGCAGGAACTGAGGTGGTTGGTGGAGAAAGGAAGGTGTTTCCTGGGCTGCTTCAGCCAGAGTTTGTGCCGACAGAAGGTTTTCTGTCCTAGACTGCATGGCAGGCAGGAAGTGTTTGACAGATGAGATGGCCCGTGGAGCGGTGACCTGGGATCAGAGCAGGCCTGCCAAATGGGGCCAGGTGGCTACCCAGCTTCCCTGGAGTGAGGGCGTCAGACCCTCCTCCCTCAGATATGCTAATGAGGCTCAGTAGAGAGGGTGTTGCCAGCACCTCAGATCTACAGCCTTGGGAATCCGCTTTAGGCCTTCTGGGGGAAATGCCCTCTGTGTGACTCTGACTCAGTCCTGGGACCTCTGCCAGGGAGGGGTAAGGCCCACTACCTGGAGGTCACCATACAGCCCTGGGTCATCTTTCATTTCCTGCTTGTGCCAAGGACTTCAAGGCCAAACACAAGAGTGGGAAAACACTAGTCAGTCGTTGAATAATGGCCTTACCATATTCAGCACGAAACATGGTCATGGAGGCGGGTGACAAGGTTACTGGAACTCTTAAGAAGCAGTCAGCAGGCCGGGCGTGGTGGCTCAAGCCTGTAATCCCAGCACTGTGGGAGGCCGAGGTGGGTGGATCACAAGGTCAAGAGATCAAGACCATCCTGGTCAACATGGTGAAACCCCGTCTCTACTAAAAATACAAAAAATTAGCTGGGCATGGTGGCGCGTGCTTGTAATCCCAGCTACTCAGGAGGCTGAGGCAGGAGAATTGCCTGAACCCGGGAGGCGGAGGTTGCGGTGAGCCGAGATCGTGCCATTGCACTCCAGCCTGGGTAACAAGAGCGAAACTCTGTCTCAAAAAAAAAAAAAAAAAAAAAGCAGTCAGCGGGCATGGTGGCTCACACCTGTAATCCCAGCACTTTGGGAGGCTGAGATGGGAAGATTCCTTGAGCTCAAGAGTTCTAGACCAGCCTGGCCAACATGGAGAAAACCCATCTCTGCCAAAACAAAATGCAAAAATGTTAGGTGTGGTAGCACGCCTGTGGCCTCAGCTACTTGCCAGGCTGAGGAGGAACGATTGCTTGAGCCTAGGGAAGTCAAGGCTGCAGTGAGCCGTGATCATGCCACCGCACTCCAGCCTGGGTGACAGAGTGAGACCCTGTCTCAAAAACTAGTAACAAATAGTCATCAGTCCAATTTCATACACAAAGTTACCGCTGTGGTCTGTGGCTGTGCCCTGAATGTGCCCAATGTTCTCATCTCAGGCTGAGCAGGGTCTGGCCTCGTTAGTACTCAGATGGGAGAAAGTTCACACTGTGTAAGCTGACAACCAGTTTTTCATTTTCCTCATTATATCCGCTGTATATTCCTAACTTTATACAATGAACATATATCATTTTTATCATTAGAAGGAGGGAAAGTAAATGCCATTTTTTTTAAAATCAGCTCTTGAAATAGATTCACTCCTTGCCCTTCTGTGAAAGGGGGAAAATATCTTTCTTCCCTCTGAACAAAGTAGGCAGTGGCGCAAATGAAGCAGTTTGTTTTAGATTGCAGAACGAGCACGAGTGGGCTTGGCTTCTGTATCCCAGCAGCTGCCCTGTTGGATATATTCAGGCTTATGTGCAAGAACCCCCTTCCTGGGTAGCCTGCCTTGGAAATGCACCTGGTCCAGATGACCCCCTCATCCATCACAAGTTAGCTGTGCATTCCAGGGTCGGTCCCCGGCCACCAGAGTCACATGCCATTATGCTGGAAGCTGGTACCAGCTGATTACAGAAATGGAACTTTTTCCTCCTCCCTTGACAGTAATTGAAAAGGAAATCCAATGCTCCTTCATGGAAAAGCATCAGGACCAAAGCCCGCATCCCACTCGGGCGAAAGTTGGAAGGGTGGAGTTTGCCTGCCCTGCTCAATTAGTCATAGGCCCCTCCACAGTGTTTGCAAGGACATCAGGGTCTGCGTTTGTCCTCTGAGTTCATCTGCCGTTGGTGTAAGTGTGCCTTCCGGAAGTCCAATGCATGGGCCAGGGTGTTTCTCCATGAATATCCAGCAGGCAGGGGAAAGAAGGAGGTGAATGAGGCTGAGCTTCTCCCCAAGGCCCGGCAGCCCTAACTCTTGTTTTGCCATGAGCTTCTCTTCCTGGAGGAGGCGGCCAGGGTTGAAGCCCAGGTGCAATAAATCCAGCAGTTATGGAGTGTGGAGAGGGCCGAGCCATCCAGCTGGCTGCATCTGTGCCCCAAAGTAAAGAGCAAGCAGAGGCAGCAAGCAGGGCTGTCGTGGGATCCCTGAGTTTCTGCCTGTGGTAACACTCGCTTATTTTTATTTCATTTTTTTCTTGTTTTTAGACAGGCTCATGCTCTGCTGCCCCATGCTGGAGTGTAGTAACATGATCACGGCTCACTGCAGCCTCCAACTCCCGGCTCAAGAGGTCCTCTTACCTCAGCCTCCAAGTAGTTGGGACCACAGGTGTGCACTACCATGCTCAGCTAATTTTCATGTTTGGTTTTTTTTTTAGAAACAGGGTCTCACTGTGTTGCCAAGGCTGGTCTTGAATTCCTGGCCTCAAGCTATCCTCCTGCCTGGGCCTTCCAAAGTTCTGAGATTATAGACCTGAGCCACTGTACCTGGCCTTTCTCCCATGTAAACAAAGGAAAGAAAAAGAAAAGGGCTCTAGGTGAAAGCTTTTGGTTGCTATTGGTTTCTGTTGTATTTAGGCATTTTATTCAGACTGATTTGAGTAACTTGGCAAAGGCCCAGGAACTGATACTTTTAAATAACTGCTCTTGGTGTTTATCCTTCAGCCATCACTTGGGATTCTCAAGGCATTCAGAGACTTTGCCTTCTGGGACTGCTGCCCTTAAAATAAATGAGGTTGAGGCAGGAAGAATCTTCCCTTGGGCATCATGAGGAACAGAAATTCCAAGATGAAGCCAGTAGGAGCTCTGCTTGGGAAGCCCCGCGTGCTGAGCCCAGCTGCCCCCATTTGGTGTCGCTGGTTCTGTGGGTTTCCCCATTGTAGCTGACGTCCTCCCCTTGCTTCCTTCTGCTCCAGTGGGTGGCGAGGGTGGAGGCAGAGACCTGGCCGCTGTCATTGCTGTCGTGGCTGGGGATTAGCAGTGTTCTGACTGTGGCTGCTCCCTCCTCATCTCCAGTCACAGCTGAGGACTCCCATGGGAACCTCCCTTCGTGAGATCCTCAGTACTGACAGCTGGGGCTTCCCACTCAGCCAGGCCTGTGTGGCATCTGCCACCGGAGACTGTCCCTCCGTCTCTCCCTCCAGGGTCCTCCAACATTCTCGGGATAACGTCTGACTTCAGCATTGGCTTGGCCATGGACAGAGGCACCCCCTTGGACCCAGCATCCGTGTTCTTGATGTGGGGATGTGACTCTGACGACAGCTGATTCTGTCACCCAAGGCGTTTGAGCTTTCACCGCACATGCCCCCACCCTTCCCTTTTCCCTTTTCCTCCAGGCTTCCCAGCCCAGGTGCTGCTGTTGGAACCCTCCTTCCTTCACCAGAGTTAGGGCATTGTCTGTACACGAGGCCCGTTACCTGCCCCCCCATCCTGTGCCATCCTGAAGGGCATAGAAAGGCTTGTGGCTGGGCCAAGGAGACCCCCTTCCCACTGAGCGTGTATTCAGCCTTCAGAGGGGATTCCTTGCCTCTAACCCTAAACACAGAGTTCCTTGAAAGCGATTCACCCCAGGGCAGAGCCAGGACTGTGTCCTTTCTGTCTTTCTCTTGCTTCTGGTCGTATAGACAAAATTTTCTCAGCAGCAATGAACTCAGAGGCCAATCAATCATTTCTCTGGCAGAAACTGCAGGGCCCACGTAGCAGAAGGGAGACATTGCAACTGTGGGGTCTCTCCCTTGGAGCAGCAGTTAGGAATGTGTTGATCTGAGCCAACAGGGCCTTGTACAGTCAAGTCTCCTACTAAGAAACTGGCGGGGTGCCCCCTGCAGCAGAATGCCAGAGCCAGAATCTCCTCAGAGTCCCTGAAGCGCCAGCCTCCTCACCACATGGCCTCTCAGGGTTCTACCAATTTGCAAGGTCCTCCCGTCATTGTTTGCACAGGAGTTGTCCGCATTCAGGCTGCTGTGCATGTTCTTGAACCATGCATCTTGTTGGGGTCAGTCCATGGAAGTCTCCATGTGACCAGGCACGTGGATAGAGAGGAGCATGCCAGCAGTCCCGGGTTGCACACGTGTTTGTATGTACAAATGAAGGTCTATTGCAGGGTGATAAACTTCACAACCACAGGAACAAAGCTGCTTTCTCCTCTGAACTTAAATGATGTAGAGAAAAAACATGTAATTTGTAAATTGCCTGGACATACTCAGAGAGACAGCAGCTTGGCTCAGAGGATAATCTTTGTTTTGTAGCATTCTGTTCCTGGCAGATTAAAGTCTGATGTCCTTTTTTAAAAAAGGAGAAGGAAGAGCAAGAGGAGGAGGTTGGGCTGACTAAAAAACTTTTTATTTAGGGTGGCAATGTTAAGCACTATCTGAAACGTTCTTAGCGTGCATTTGGGCCATTAAAAAGAACAGGCTAGGCACAGTGGCTCATGCCTATAATCCCAGCACTTTGGGAGGCCGAGGTGGGTGGATCACGAGGTCAGGAGTTTGAGACCAGCCTGACTAACGTGGCGAAACCCTGTCTACTAAAAGTATAAAAATTAGCCAGGCACAGTGGCACATGCCTATAATCCCAGCTACTCAGGAGGCTGAGGCAGGAGAATCACTTGAACCTGGGAGGCAGAGGTTGCAGTGAGCCGAGATCGCGAGACTGCACTGAAGCCTGGGCGACAGGGCAAGATTCCGTCTCAAAAACAAACTAAAAAGACGTGAACTTACGTTTCCATTTCCTGGAATCCATGATAATTATCTTTGGGATGTGGTCTAGAGAGAGCAAGCAGAGGGTGGTCACAAAATGCACAGGACATAGGAGAATCCTACCCCAAACCCAGCCTCTCTGGGGATGACCAGGAGCTCAGGAATGGTGACAAAGTCCAGCTAACCCCTCTAAAATGACTTCTGAAGCACCTTCTACCAGAGGCTCTACAACCACGTGAAATATTTCAACAACTCATTTTGCAGAGATGTAGAATCGTGTAGCTCAAGGTGATCTACCAGGTCAGTGATTCCCAGTGCAGGGCCCACCTCCACACCAGCGCTGATTTTGAGAGCTCCTGTTAGGAGGGAGAGGCCAGAGGGGCACACAGTCACTGCCATAGCCGTGTGACTGGTCTGAGTACGCCCCCATCTCCGGAATCTGGGACACTTGCAGATCACGTGGTTTCTGAAGAATCCATGGAACTGTCGTTTGGTATTTCCTTCCCAGAATGTCTTCGTCCTGGGCTGCTTTTTGTTATTTTCCCGTCTTCTCAGGTGTCCCCTTTGTGTCTGAAAAACATAAGGCAGAGCAGAAATGCCCTGTGTAACCAGAGCCTGAGACACTGGTCTCGCAGGGGTAATCCTGCCTGCCCCTTGCAGTTGGAGGAATGTTAAAATGCCCGTTCCTGGGCTCACTCCTCACCTTTCCACACCCCTGGCAAATACCCCAATTTCCCCCTGTGGTCTAATGGAAAGCGCAGACTGCACTGCCCTGCCGTGTGTGTGTGTG
>NW_022437029.1:868565-913214 GCF_009761245.1 Sapajus apella | reverse complement strand
AGCGCAGACTGCACTGCCCTGCCGTGTGTGTGTGTGTGTGTGTGTGTTTGAGATGGAGTCTCACTCTGTTGCCCAGGCTGGAGTGCAGTGGCATGGTCTCAGCTCGCTATAACCTCTGCCTCCCAGGTTCATGCAGTTCTCCTGCCTCACCCTTCCGAGTAGCTGGGATTGCTTGCTCCCGCCAATTTTTGTATTTTTAGTAGAGACAGAGCTTCGTTATGTTGGCCAGGCTGGTCTCGAACTCCTGACCTCGTGATCCCACCCACTTCGGCCTCCCAAAGTGCTGGGATTACAGGTGTGAGCCACCACTTCTGGCCACCCACCGTATGTTTTAAGCACTGTGAGGTGTGTTCACACAACATGTGAGAAGAGCAGGTGATTCTGATGCTAGCCTGGGTTCTTTTCCTTCCCATAGATCCGTGTATTGAGGGCTGGAAAAGCACATTTGTCTGTAGCATTACTGATATACTTCCTAAACAGCCAGTGAAGCTGGGTAGTGACAGCCTCCCAGTGTGTTGGCACAGAGGCCCCTCCCTAACCTGAGCCCTCTTTCCCCAGCTCCTCGCCGGCCCAGCAGCTCTCTTTCCTGCGGAGCGGCCTCCTGAGCACCCTCTACCTGCACATGCCTGACTGCCCGGTGCCCCTGCTCCAGTGGCTGTTCCAGGTGAGGACTACAGGCCTGCCACTAGGTGGCGGGAGCGCTGCAGCCTGGTGGCCTGGCAGGCCCACAGGCCAAGGAGTGGGCACTTCACCTCTTCTTGCCTTAGATGCTACTTGGCTGGGCTCAGACTGGGAGGAGGGAGGAGACTTGATTGGGCATTGATCCCCACCATAGTGCTAAGGATGCCAAGGCCAGGGAGGTTCGCCTGTGGTCTCCCAGAGCAGCGAGCACTGGGAGCCTCTGCTTCCGCTGAGGGTGTGTGTGTGTCTCTGGGTGCTGCCTGTGCCCTCATGTGGCTTTCCTGAGGGACCTAGTGTTCCCAGTGGACTTACAGTCTAACCTCTCAATGAATCTGTTTAAGCCCCTCAACAAGTGCTTCCAGTGCTCCAAAGTTAATTTCTTCACCAATGGTCACAGGTCCTTTATCCCATAAGCAGCAGGAGGGCCACTCAGGGCCCATGGCAGCCTTGCAGTGCCCCTTGAAGTGTGGGTCTCTCGTGAATTTGGAGCCAAGGGTGCTTGGGTGTTTGAGTGTGTGTGCTTCCTGTGTACAGTTGTAGGTTGGCTGGGAAAGCCTCAAGCAGCTGCTCCGGCTGCCCTGTTTCTTCCCTCCTGATTGTTGCTAAAACGTTTTGCCATGGGGGAACATACATTCTGCCTGGGACTTGACACCTTTGCACAGAGGAAGGCAGGGAGAAGCCAGCAGGGACAGCCCAGGAGCTAACCGCTGTGATCTGAATGCCAGGCATGAGGATGGCATCCTGGCCTTGGCTCCCACCCAGAATCGTCCCTGTCTGGGGACAGGCGGGTCACAAGTTCCAGCTGGTCCCATTCCTGCCAGTTGGAACCTGGTCCCCAGCTGTAAATCAGAGCCATCATGAGGGGTGGATTATTCTGGGAACTGCTCGGCAAGCTGGCTGCAGTCCAGAGAGAGCCCTCCAGCTCTCCCTTCACACTCTGGGTCCTTTGCCTTGCTCCTCTCCACTCTGGAGGAAGAAGACACAGCTCCTGGGGCTCTGGTGTGTAGCTGCTAACCTTGCCAGCCCCCAGACCCCCGCCTAAGGCCCAGAAGGAGCAGGGGTTAATGGGGAACAGTGGGGCCATTATTCCCCACACTGGCTGGTGCAGCCCCTGCTCCTTGCACAGTGTATGACGGAACGCACAATCGAGCATTGGGAGGCACAAAGGGCCTGTCTGAGACAGCGCCCACAGAGGGGCCCTGTGTGACCCTGACACGGCGTGGAGTGCCTTCCCGGGGGCGTGTTGGTCTCCTCCAGGTTCAGAGACCCCCATCAAGGCACAGGCAAGCCCTGCCCTGTCTGTTTCCCCATCTCCATCATGCTGGGAGGGGGCTAGAGCAGAGAGGAGTGTGGGACCCAGCCCTGAGGTCAGACAGACACAGACTTGGTATGAGTTCTGGCCCTGCCACACTCTTGTATAGCCGCAGACGCGTTTCTTAGCATCAGCTCTGTGCCTTGGAGCCAGGCGTGATGGGCCCATGTGGAGGTGAAGTGGACATCCTGTCAGCTGCCTTGCCCTTGTGGTGCCCCTGCAGAGTTCTGCTCTGGGCCTGGGTGTCCTCTGCAAGGCACACTGTTAGTGCAGAGGTTCCAGCTCACACTCTGCAGGACAGAGAAACAAAAGCTCCTACCCCCATAGGTGAACCCAGATCTTGACTTTAGGGGGCCTTGTTGGCAGTACCCTCGGGATTTAGAACCTCCAGCAATTACTGGGGATGGTGGTTGTGGGAGGCAGAAACCCATGGGGGCTGCCTACTGTAGGTGCAGGGGTGGTTCCCGGGATCCCAGGACAGGGGCGTGCTGGGCTCCAGGAGGAGTGGGACCCAGGGATGAGGAAGGGTCAGGATCCTAGGACTGGCCTCTGCTGCTCTCTCCCCTCGGGCTCCGTGGCCAAGTAAGGCCAGACTCTATTCCCAAATCTGGTTCCTCAGGAAGGAGAATCTGGTTAGGCTAAGAGGGGTTAAGTGGTCCCCTTGTCCAGTCACAGGCAGCTAGGGAAGTGGGGTCCCAGGGCTGCTGGGGCCAGGCCTGTACCTTCTGAGAGCCAGGGTGTGGGTGAGGTGGGCAGACTGCTTCAGCCCTCTTCCGTCGACATTCTTGGAAAGGACGGCCTGAGTCCTATCAGGGACTTGATCCCATGCCTCCCAGGGGCTTTAGTAGGGTATGCATGGGCACTGGGTGAACTGTGCCCTCATGTTGGCCAGCCTTGCCAGTAGAGTAGACATCAGCAGGAGGCGTACACCCTCAATGAATGTATGTTCTTGGGAGAGACTCAAGTGTTCAGCCATGAAAATGTAAGAAGTTATGAAAGGAGACGGGGCACTGTGGCTCACACCTGTAATCCCAGCTTTTAGGGAGGCCAGGGCAGGCGGATAGCTTGAGCCCAGGAGTTTGAGACCTGCCTGGGTGATATAGTAAGACTCTGTTCTCCACAAAAAGGAAAAAAACAAAGACAAAAGTAACAAGGATAATAATCATAAGAAGTTATGACAGGAGGAGAAAGGCAGAGTTTCAGATGCCGAGCGGAGGGCTTCCGCGCAGGCTTACTGGGGAGTGCGCTTTGGAATCACACCTGTGAGGGAGGGAGAGCAGTTGGTTCCAGGCAGTCCCACCAGGCTCTGGAGCCCCGTGACCCATTTCAGGCAAGCTCTCCAGCCTCAGCCAGTTATCAGACACTTGGTGAGGGCTGTTACCTCGGACCAAGTCTCCCTCCAAGGTCAAGGCTCAGAGAGGGCCTAGGCTCAGGGCCCCAACAGCGACAGTGCCCAGCCCCCAGGGGAGCAAGAGCCTTAGTCCTGAAAGGAGATGGGGCCACAGCGCCCACACAGCAGGCTTTTCTGGGAACTGAAAAGGAAGGATGTCCTGCACAGCATGGCGGCCACGGTCGCTTGCTAAGTGCCCAGACCAGATGGAACCTGTGAGCTGCTGCTGTCCCATTGCTCATCCCCTTGTCAGCCTCTCTGCATGTTCCAAACCCCAGCTTCTGACTGCCAGGCTCCAGGAGCATTCAGGTAAGGATTCCAGAGCAGGGTTACCACCACGCTCTTGTTTGAGGACCTGTGCTCGGTACCAAGGACCTTCCAAGCTGGTGATCTCAGATGACAGTGAGTGAAGGTGCTGACCCGGAAATGATTCGAGGATCTCAGAGAGGGCCCACCCTGTGATTGTCCTGCCACCTGTGGTCAGTGCAGGCACGCTTTCTCTCCCTTATCTTGGGTCCTTCCCTGGAGAGGCATGGCTGTGACCACAGGGAGCGAGGGGCAAAGGGACAAAGACTGCCATACCAGGAGGTGGACAGAGTAGGAGTTTTCAAGTGACACAGACCTGGGTGTCTGGGCTTGAGTGCTGGCTTTGCTGCTTACAGGCTATGTGACTCTGGGGAAGTTGTTTGACCTCTCTGAGCTTGGTTTCCCCATCTTTTAATTGGCAACAATGACAGTCACCTACCATACAGACTTGCGAGAATTAAATGGGATTTATTTAATGTGGAGTAATAGAAGTTTGCTAGCATTGCTTCTTAGGAATGACCCAGGTAACCAGCTATTTTTTTTCCACCTAGCTGCTGACATGGCCTCCAGAAACATCTTTGGGAGCCTTTGGTCTTCTGTGGGATCTCAGTGTGGATGAGCTCTTCCTTCAGTCCGGTCAGTACTGGAATGCAGGGTGGAGACTGGTGTGCTAAGCTCCCAAGCCTTTGATATGTGACTCTCAGTGCCTAGAGCCCAGCAGCAGGGGAGATGCTGGTGGGGACATTGCATTACGGGGATGGGGAAGCATCACGCCATCTTTGGCTCAGGCTCCAGCATTAGTAAAAAGCTGAACCAACAGGCTCCTCAGCATCTTGAACTGGCCTCAGATCTCGGTCCCTGTGGCTATGGCCAGACTGACCTCACAGGCTCTTGGGAGCCCAGAGCAGTCCAGAACAGTGGGTTCAGACTGAGACAATCTCTAGGTCTGAGGAGACAGCTTGCTCCCAAGTCCTTCCTGAGAGCACTGGTTAGCTTGGGAGGGTTTGAGGAATATCCACATCAGATCAGGGTGCTCCTTGGGTTGGAGTCACCAAAGGGAAGAGTCTGAAGCTATCTCCCCCAGTGACAGCCTTCCTTGGCTGATAGGATGTCTGCAGTGCCCCTGAGTTTGGTCTGGGTGGGAATGAGAGCCTCAAGCTGGCACCTTGGTTGTGGCATTTAGGAGGTGTATTTAATTCCTCTTTATAATACTTCTGGATGTTCAGAGTGCCACAGAAGGAATTAATTTCCCGCTCCCCCCGCCCCAGTGGCTGCACCCTCCCTAGGCTGTCATCATTTGGTACCTGAACCTAGACACTTTGGCACCAAAAAATATCATGTAACCAGTTGAAAGTTGCTTAGGCAGACAGTGAGAGGGACTCCCAGGTGGCCAGACCCCACCTCCCTGCCAGCTGTAGGCTGCTCATCCCAGAGCATAAAAGCGCAAGGCCTGGAAGGCCAAGGCTGTAGCCCCAGGGTGTACCATGAACCCCAGCCCTTTGAGTTTCTGCTTTTGTGCCTCTTCTGTCCAGGAGTTGGCTGAGCTGAGACCATCTGTCAAATTAGAGCATTCCAGACTCCTCCACCCCCCACTCCATGAGCCCTCTAACTGAGGTCTTCTGAATAGCACCAGTCTCAGCACCCTCTCCCTTTTTATAACCTCTGCCCCTGCAGCCCCTGATGCCCTTTGGAGCCCCTGGGGCCGCCTCTGCGGCATGCCTGCCCTTTAGGGAAACAGAGAACTCCCTTGTCCTGCTGTTCTGCTCTGTGCAGTGGTATGTGTCTCCTCCGCTGAGGCAGAGGGGACACCCCACTCTCCTTTGCTTCTTGCCGTGTTGTCTCTGGTGTGCCCCCATTAGGAGAGGTCAGAAATGGGCTCTTGAGTCCCCTGTCAGCTTAGCTCAGCTCTGGCTCCTCCAACTCCAGAGCATCTCCTGTGGACACCACCTGAGAGCCCAGCCTGAGATTCTGTTTTCCTGCCTGGGGGACCAGGGGCTGACCTAGAGAATTCCATGCCTGAAGCTGGGATTTTGACTGGTGTGGGCAAAATGAGAGGCCGAGTACATTAGAGAACTGAGGGCAGGAACTCAAGTAGATAGTTGCGTACCCAGGTTCTTAGCAGCATTAGTCATCATAGCTAAGAGGAAGAAGCAACCCAAGTGTCCAACCATGAATGGATAAACAAAATGTGGTATATACATACAGTGGAATATTATTTGGCCTTAAAAAAGAAGGAAATTCTTTGAATGTCCATGATGTATTATTTTTAAAAAAGGAGGAAGGAAATTCTGACATATGCTATAATACAGATGAATGTTGAAAAAATTGTGCTAAGTGAAATAACATACAAAAGAACAAACTGTGTGATTTCACATATATGAGCTACCCAGGGGAGTCAGATTCATAGAGACAGAAAATGGAATGCTGGTTACCAGGGGCTAGGGGAAGGAGAGAATGAGGAGTTACTGTTTAATGGGTACAAAGCTTCAGTTTTGCAGGAAAAAAGAGTTCTGGAGATAGATGGTAGTAGTGATTGTACCACAGTGTGAATGTACTTACCACCACTGAATTGTGCACTTAGAAATGGTTAAGATGGTAAATTTTATGTTATGTATATTTTATCACAAAGAGGAAGGAAATTCTGACACATGCTACACGATGGATGAACGTTGAAAACACTACGCTAAGTGAAATAGCATGCAAAAGAAGTTATTTTTAAAAAGCTAGGTCAAGAGCAAAAGGGCCAAGTTCCCAGAGAGAATCTGCCAGACGTTAGGACTAAAGATCAACTGCCAATTCAGAAGCATTTCTTTTTTTTTTTTTTGAGATGGAGTCTCGCTCTGTCACCCAGGCTGGAGTACAGTGGCGCCATTTCAGCTCCCTGAACTTCCCCCTCCCAGGTTCCAGTGATTCTCCTGCCTCAGTCTCCCGAGTAGCTGGGATTGCAAATAGCCACCACCATGCTCGGCTTATTTTTGTGTTTTTAGTAGAGACAGGATTTCATCATGCTGGTCAGGCTGGTCTCAAACTCCTGATATCAGGTGATCTACCCGCCTCTAGCCTTCCAAAGTGCTGAGATCAAAGGCGTGAGCCACCACGCAAGGCCTCAGGAAGCATTTCTAAGGTTAAATTAGATCCAGGATTGATAGAGAAGGAAGTCGAGGTCCACAGGGTCTCACTAATATCCTGGGGCTCTGAATGTCTGAGAGGACAGCAGGCCTCTGGGGCACAGAGCTCAGGGTAGACTGGGGCTGCATCCCTTCCCCTGTAGCTGTGATTTGTGTGTGCGCCTGCGTGTGTGTTCAAGTCGCTTCTCACATGTAAACGGGAGATTTGTGTGTGTGTAAACTTCCACCCTTTCCTGGAGTTTGTGGTGACCAACAGTTCTTCCCAGACTGCCTTGAGGAGAGTCTTATGCAATCACCTTTATCCTAAACTGCTGAGTAAGAGAAGAGCTGAGGGGCCCAGGACAGGTCCTGGGACCAGGACTTCAGAGCATTGACTGTTACGGGTGTGCTCCAGTGACTCTGTGTGTGGAAGGAAAATAAAATGAAATAAAATAGAACAGAATATAGTTTAAACAATAAGCATAACACAAGTAGTAGTTAACTAAAAGTAAAGGGCATTTAAGAGTTGTATGAAGACTAAGGAATTTGAGTAACCTCCCCCTAGTGAAGCTGTAAGCTTATCTTGCATTCTAGGCTTAGTTATAAGCTGTACTCAGAAAAGGAACAGGCTAGCAGACACGGCATCGCCCTCTCTCTATATAGATAAGAGCACCAGAGCACATCTTTAGGTCTGTGGCCTGCACATTCCTGCATTTCCTGTTCTTCTGATCTCCCTGGATGACCTCCCCCCACCTTTCGACCCCCTACCTCAGCTGCAAGGCTATAGAGTCAAATGACCATGAAGCCCAAGATTATAAAACTTGACTGTCTCTGTCTGAAACCCGCTTCCTGACTTGATTTCCTGCCTCAAACAGCATGTAAGCTAAACTGCCTTCTTGGTTGGGGTCAGCGGCCATTTTAGGTGCAAGCCTCCTCCCGGCCTGGGCCCAAAATGAAGTTCTCTTTGGTCTCCATCAGCCTCTTTGTCTTCTTAAGCTGGAGTTTTGCTACAACAGCCATGCTGGCCAGGCTGGTCTTGAACTTTTGGCCTCAGCCTCCTAAAGTGCTAGGATTACAGGCATAAGCTACTGTGGCCGGCCAGTTTATAGATTTTATGTGAGATGTCCTCTTGGTAACTAAGTTAAAATAACAGGCTGGGCGAGGTGGCTCATGCCTGTAATCCCAGCACTTTGGGAGGCTGAGGAGGGCGGATCACAAAGTCAGGAGTTCTAGACCAGCCTGGCCAACATGGTGAAACCCCACGTCTACTAAAAATATAAAAATTACCCAGGTGTGGTGATAGGCACCTGTAATCCCAGCTACTTGGGAGACTGAGGCAGGAGAATTGCTTAAGCTCTGAGGTGGAGGCTGCAGTGAGCCAAGATCACACCACTGCACTCCAGCCTGGGTGACAAAGTGAGACTTTGTCTGAAAAAATAATAAAAAAAATAATAAAGTGTAAGATTCAGTGGTTTTAAGTATATACAGAGTTGCTGAATCATCACCACTGTCTGCTTCCAGAACATTTCCTCTCCCCAGAAAGAAACCTCTTTCCCATCAGTGTCACTCCCCAGTCCTGCCTCCCCTATCTCCTGGCAACTATTAATCTACTTTTGATCTCTATGGATTTGCCTGTTCTGGACATTTCATATAAGTGGAATCATATAGTATCATATATACTAATCATATACCTTTTGTATCCTCTTCTCTTAGCAGTGCTTTCAAGGTTCGTGCATGTTATAGCATATGTCAGTCCTTTTTTATGGCTGAATAATACGCCATTTTATGGATATACCACATTTTACTTAGCCGTTTATCAGTTGATGGACACTTGGGTTGTTTCAACCTTTTGGGTATAATTGGATAATAACAAGTTTGGTGTGGTGGCTCATACCTGTAATCCCAGCACTTTGGTAGGCCAAGGCAGGAGGATCTTTTGAGTCTAGGAGTTCAAGACAAGCCTGGACAGCATAGCAAGATCCTGTCACTACAAAAGTAGATTTATTTTAAATTAGTCAGGCATGGTTGTGTGCCCTATTGTCTCAGCTACTGAGGAAGCTGAGCCCAGGAGTTAGAGGCCGCAGTGAGCCATGATTGTGCCACTGCACTCAGCCTGAGCAGCAAAGCAAGACCCTATCTCCAGAAATAATAATATTTTGAACATTTGCATACAAGTGTTTTTATGGACATACATTTTCAGTTCTCTCAGGTATATTCTTGAGTAGAATTACTGGGTCACATGGTAATTCTACATTTAACTTTTTTTTTCTGAGACGGAGTTTTGCTCTTGTTGCCCAGGCGAGAATGCTGTGGCGCGACCTCAGCTCACCACAACCCCAGCCTCCTTGGTCCAAGCGATCCCCGTGCCTCAGCCTCTTGAGTAGCTGGGATCACAGGCATGTGCCACCACGCCCAGCTAATTTTATGTTTTTAGTAGAGATGATGTTTCTCCATGTTGGTCAGGCTGGTCTTGAACTCCCAGCCTCAGATGATCTGCCTGCCCCAGCCTCCCAAAGTGCTGGGATTACAGGCGTGAGCCACTGTGCCTGGCCTACATTTAACTTTTTTACAATTTATTTTTATTTTCTCTTAGAAACAGGGTTATGCTCTGTTGCTGGGCTGAAATGTAGTGGCGTGATTGTGGCTCACTGGAGCCTTGACTCCTTGGTTCAAGTGATCCTCCCAGTTCAGCCTCCCAAGTAGCTAGGACTACAGCCACACACCACCATGCCTAATTTTTGTTTTTTTCAGAGACTGGGACTCGCCGTATTGCCTGGGCTAGTCTCGAACTCCTGGCCTTAAATAATCCTCCTGTCTTCACCTCCCAAAATTCTGGGATTACAGGCATGAGCCACAGCGCCCAGTTCTATGTTTAACCTTTTGAGGAACTGCCAAGCTGTTTTCCAAAGTGGCTATATCATTTTACTTTTCATCAGCAACATATGACAGTTTTTCCACATCCTCCTAAATGTTTGTTATTGTCCATTTTTTTGACAGCTATCCTAATGGGTGTGAAGTGGTATCTCATTGTGGTTTGGATTTGCATTGCTCTGGTGTCTAGGCATGTTGAGCTTCTCATATGCTTATTGGCCGTTTGTATTTTTTTCTCCAGGGAAACATCTAATCAAATGCTCTGCCATTTTTTGGCTTTTTTTTTTTTTTTTTTCTGAGTTGTTTTCTTTTGTTGAGTTGCAGAAGTTGTTTATATATTCTTGATACTAGACCTTCACCAGATATATGATTTGAAAATGTTTTCTCTCATTCTATGGGCTTTCTTTGCAATCCCTTAATAATGTCCTTTGATGTACAAAATTTTAAAATTTTGGTGAAGTCCAACTTACCTATTTTTTTCCTTTGCAGTGTCAAAGACATCATTTTCTAGTCTCAGGTTATGAGAATTTTCATCTATGGTTTCTTCTAAGAGTTTTATAGGGTTATTTTGTTTTGTTTTGTTTTTTGTTTTTGAGACAGAGTCTCGCTCCATTGCCCAGGCTGGAGTGCAGTCGTGCAATCTCGGCTCACTGCAACCTCCGCCTCCTGGGTTCAAGCAATTCTCCTGCCTCAGGCTCCTGAGTAGCTGGGATTACAGGTGTGTGCCACCACGCTCCACTAATTTTTGTGTTTTTAGTAGAGAC
Organism: Sapajus apella; assembly: GCF_009761245.1. Lineage (NCBI taxonomy): Eukaryota > Metazoa > Chordata > Mammalia > Primates > Cebidae > Sapajus > Sapajus apella. The sequence continues at coordinate 902,783 of NW_022437029.1, read as the reverse complement.
AGGGTTTTACCATGTTGGTCAGGCTGGTCCTGAACTCCTGACTTCATGATCTGCCTGCCTCAGCCTCCCAAAGTGCTGGGATTACAGGCGTGAGCCACCATGCCCAGCCAAGTTTTATAGTTTTACCTCATAAATTTAGGTCTTTGATCCATTTTGAGTTCATTTTTGCATGTGGTATGAGATAGGAGCCTAGCTTGGTTCTTTTGCATATGGATATCCAGTTGTCTCAGCACCATTTGTTGAAAAGACTGTTCTTTCCCCATTGAATTATATTGGCACCCTTGTTGAAAATCATTTAACCATAAATGTAAGGGTTTATTTTTGAACTCTCAGTTTTGTTTCATTGGTTTATATGTCTACCCTTATGCTAGTACCCTAAATTTTTTATTAGTATAGTTTGTAGTAAGTTTCAAAGTTGGGAAGAGTGAGTCCTCTAACTATACTTTTAAAAAAATTGTTTCAGCTATTTCAAGTCCCTTGCATTTCCGTATGAATTTTAGGACCAGCTTGTCAATTTCTGCAGCATTGAAAGCTGGGATTTTAATAGTGCTTGTTTTCAATCTACAGATAACTTTTGGATAGTATTGCTATCTTAATAAAAGTAAGTCTTCCAATTCATGAACATAGGATGTCTTTCCATTTATTTAGATCCTCTTTAATTTCTTTCAACAACGAGTTGTAATTTTCAGTGTATATGTCTCACATTTCTTTGGTCAAATTTATTCCTAAGTATTTTATTCTTTCGGTGCTATTAGAAATGTTTTCTTAATTCCTTTTCAAATTGTTCGTTGTTTGTGTGTAGAAATACGGTCGATTTTTATATATTAACCTGCTGAACTTGTTTATTAGCTGTAATAGTTTTTTGTGGTAGAATTTGGTTTTGAAAGCAAACATACTCTTGTGCAACTAATTGGTTAAGAGAAATGACCTCATGTTTTTTTAACAAAAATGTTTTGGGTGAGCCAGTGTATGACTGGCCGTTAACCTAGTGCCAGTCTTGAACCAATTCCTTAGGAAAAGGGGCTCTCTCAGCGAGATCAAAATGCTTTAGAAAAGGAGCAGAGCACTTTCCCATTTGCTTCCAAGACAATTGTCCATTTTTACCTACCCATTCCATTCTCTATTGGCTTCTATAATATTTGTGTAGGAGGAGGGGGATATAATAAAATAGAATGACCCTGGCCAGTACATTCTTCGGATATTTTGAAAGTGGGCGAGAAGTTTAGCTCCAAGAACAAAATTCATTTCACGTTCTTGAGTAGAGTCTTAGGACACTTTGTTCTTCCTCACTTGATCACACTTTTCCCTTTGTTCCTGGAGCTCTGGGATCGCAGTCACTGGGGCCTTGGGCTTCTGTACAGGCCCTGTTTTGTGGGTTACTTACTTTTCTGCCGTTGCTTGTTGCATTCTCCTTCCTTTATCTTTATTCCTCCTTCCCACTCTTCCTCTCAGATAACATACATAAAGTTGCTTCTTGTAAAAAGAATAAAGTGCAAACAAAATGGCCAGTAATCTTACCACCCAGGTAACCCCTGTGGTTTTTTTTTAAAGTACTCTATAAACCAAGTTTAGCAAATTTAAATACTAGAGAAAGATGTAAAATAAAGAGTGAAAGCTTTCTTCCCAGCCATTCCCCACAACCACTTCCTCCTCCCAAGTACTCATTAGTAACAGTTTCTTGTGATTATTTCCAGGAACCAAATTAATGCACAATCCACATTTTATCTATATTTTTGTGTTTATTTATTTATACCATATTTCTTTTGCCACATTGGTATCCATCTGAAATTACCTCCAGTGTCAGTTGCTCTTCTCAGAGTTTCCCCATTCTCCCCACTGGTGTCTGGAGAGGCCACAACCTGCATGAGGAAGGTCATGCCAAGTCTTGGCATGCCAGGGGTCTGCCAAGTGGGGAGTCCTGGTGGTGGGATGAGCCACTGGGGTGTAGAAACAAAACATTAATACATATTTCTATTTTAGTTCATCCTTCTTTAAAAAGCAACTTTATTGAGGCATAACTGAATATATTAACTTGGGGACATTTGAAGTGTATAATTTATATACTTGACTTAACATATGTACCTGTAAAACCATTGCCACAATCAAGCTAGTAAATATATTCCATGGCCTCCAAAAGTTTCCCTGTGTTTCTTCATGATTGATCCCTCCCCCACCTCTTGTCTGTAGGAAACCACTGATCTACTTTCTGTCACTACAGATTAGTTTGTATTCTCTAGAATTTATATAAATGGAATTATGCAGTAGGTACTCTTTGTGGGCTGTGGGGGAAGGGTCTGGCACATTTCACACAGTATAATTATTTTGAAATTTAAGCAGCCTTTAGCCTGTCTATCAGGTTGGCACTCTGTGTTCTTCACCATCTTATTAGGAGGTATCCTCGCCTCAACCGATCTGCCTTTCTTGTGGTTCACAGGACAGCTTCCTGCTGTGCGGACAGAAAGCAAGCCAGTCAGAGCCCCCAGAGTGGAGGCCCTGCGACCCTCTCATCTGCAGGTTGCATCTCCCGTGGTAGTGGCAGCAGCAGCTGCCCACACATGTGAAGCACTTAAGTGCCTGGGCCCTGGACCCAATGCTGTTCTCAAGCTGGGTGCCCTTCACTCCTGGATTCCACAGGGCTGGTCCCATTGTCCCTAGCCCCAGAGAGGCGGGCTGGGATCCAGGGCTGCCACCCCAGCTCCATTCGGTCCCCACATTGGTGCTGTGAGAATGTTGTCTAGACCCAAATGGGCAGGAAAACACTTGGAGGACCACCCAGGAGACCACAGGACCCACGGCTTTATTGGAGATGTAATGTCCTTGACATAGCCCCTTCGGTCTCCAGTTAAAATTCGATGATAACAGTAATTCAGCGCCATAATTTACCTCTATTTTTTTTTAATTTATTATTCTTGGATGTGATAATAAAAGTAGTTTAATTGAAAAGAATAAGTAACGTTTCCAGAGAGCTTAATTTGTGCTAGGCACCAAGACCAGGGCTTGGCCTATCTCATTTAATCACCACAACAACCCTATAAGTAGATACTTTTTTTTTTTAATTTTTAATTTTTTTTTAGAGACGGGGTTTCTCCATGTTGGCCATGCTTGACTCGAGCTCCCAACCACAGGTGATCCACCCACCTTGACCTCCCAAAGTGCTGGGATTACAGGCATGAGCCACCACGCCCGGCCTACAAGTAGATACTATTATTGTCTCATGTTATAGGTAGTTGGGGGCTGGAATGCCCACCCAAACTCCTCACTGTGCATGCAATGGGCACCATCTCCTCTGTGATCAGCCAGCCCTTGTCCAGCTCATTTCACCTCGCCCTCTCTGACTCTCTGTGCTGCAACCTTGCTGTGTTGCATTTCTTCCATCTTCCTTCTGCCACAGGGCCTTTGCATGTGCCAGCCTCTCCACCTGGGACACTCTCCTCCCTCCCTGCAGCAGCCCCCTGACTTTGCCTTCTTAACTCCATTTCTTCCTCTCAGTTATGGACTTCTCTGGCATCGCCTGCTCAGGGAGGCCTGCCCTGCAGGCATGTGCAGCCCCCGTGCTTCTATGCTTGGCTCCCTCTTCCACTCGTTGTAGCTTTAGTCATAGTCGATGGTGGATTCTTTGATATATTGTCTCTCCCAATGGGCAGTGAGCTCGACAGTGCAGAGACCATGTTTTTGTTTTGCTTTTAGTTTTAGTTATCTGTTGGGTTCCTGGCAGCTACGTGAGCAGGGACATGGTAGGACTCAGGTGGTTTTTGTTGAACGAATGGGTGGGTCTCTAGAAATACCTGCATCTCTCCGTGGACAGCAGCATCTTTTCTAGATGCTGCTCTGATCCTTTGTGGCCAGTTGGCTGTGGAGCTGTGTGTCCCGGCCAAGCTCTGATGTGCTCTCTGGTCCTCCAAGGTCAGGACGTGGGGTCTGTTGGCGCTGTGGGGACAGGCATGCATACTTTACCCAAGCTCAGCCAGCATCTCCCCAATCTCTCTGCCTGTGTACACTCAGCTCCTGTCCCCTCTACTACATCCCACCACCTATACAAGGGGACCCTCAGGACTCCTCCATCGGTTGCTGCTGAGTGTGTCCCTTAGAATAGTACCTATCACCAGGAATTTTAAAAGCCTTCAGGTGATTCTAATGTGGAGCTGGGGCTGAGATGCTCCAGGTTTTGAGGACTTTGGCCAAGTACATGAACCTCTTGCAGGAGAGGTGGCCAGGCAGTCATGGGAGCTTAGCCTACCACTTCAGCTCAGGACTCTCAACCCCCACTTTTAAAATGAGTTGCAAAATAAATATAAGTGACTTGAACTCAGAGAGCACTTTTCTGTTGTTGTTGAGACAAGGTCTCACTCTGTCACCCAGGTTAGAATGCAGTGGTGCCATCATGGCTCACTGCAACCATAACCTCAACGTTTTGGGCTCGGGTGATCCTCTTACCTCAGCCTCCCAAGTGGCTGGGACTACAGATACATGCCACCACGCCTGGCTAATTTATTTGTATTTTTTGTAGAGACACGGTCTCACTGTGTTACCCAGGCTGGTCTCAAACACCTGGGCTCAAGCGATCTGCCTACCTGGGCCTCACAAAGTGTAGGGATTATAGGTATGAGCCATCGTGCCCAGCCCAACACTTCTTTTAGACTCTGATTGGAGGATGCTTGTGGCTCCCCCAGTACTCAGCCCCCAGCTGTGGCAATTTAGCCACGGGCAGTTGGCCTCAGATGTGTGGGTGAGAGGGGAGCTGGGGCTGGCATCTCAGGATTCCTACCCATCCCCACCACCCTCATCATCCACCAGAGCATGGAAGGGCCACAGCTTTCCCTAGCTCAGTGGAGCCCAAACTTGGCTGTGTATTAGATACACTGGGAATTTTTTTAAATTCCAAAACCTAGTTCACACCCCAGACTAATTAAACCACAGCTGCTGGGAATAGGGCACAGGTGGCAGTAATTTTTGACACTCCCTAAGGGATTCCAACATGCTCAAACAGGCTGGGGGTGGTGGCTCACACCTGTAATCCCAGGACTTTGGGAGGACAAGGCAGGAGGATTGCTTGAGCTCAGGAATTCCAGACCAGTCTGGGCAACATAGCAAAATCTCATCTTTACTACTTAAAAAAAAAAAGTAGCTGAGCATAGTGGTGCGTGCCTATAGTCCCAGCTATTCCGGAGGCTGAGGCAGGAGAATGCTTGAGCCTGAAAGGTTGAGGCTACAGTGAGCCGTGATTGTGCCACTGCACTCCAGCCTGGGCAACAGAGCAAGACCCTGTCTCAAAAAAGATAAAAATAAATGCACAGACAAGTCTGAGAACCACTGCGTTAGGTTCTGACATGGGTCCTTGATTGAGACGAGAGCAACCACCATCATTCTTTACAGTGCCAGGTCTGCTGTGCTGCCCAAGATACCATGTGTGGAGAAGCCCCCTCCTTCTGTTATTATTTTAAATTTGAGACAGAGTCTCACTCTGTCACCAGGCTGTAGTGCAGTGTCTCGATCCCAGCTCACTGCAACTTCCATTGTCAGGTTTCAAGCAATTCTTCTGCCTCAGCCTCCCGAGTAGCTGGGACTACAGGCACGCACTACCACGTCTGGCAAATTTTTTGTATTTTTAATAGAGATGGGGTTTCATGTTATTATGTGTTTTATAAAAGAACACTTTCGTTGGCCGGGCATAGTGACTCATACCTGTAATCCCAGCACTTTGGGAGGCCAAGGTGGGCGAATCACCCGAAGTCAGGAGTTGGAGAACAGCCTGGCCAATATGACGAAAACCCATCTCTACTAAACATACAAAAAAATTAGCCAGGCATGGTGGCTGTAATCCCAGCACTGGACAACGTGACAAAACCCCTTCTCTACTAAAAAAAATACAAAAATTATTTGGGCGTGGTGGTGCACGCCTGTAGTCTCAGCTACTTGGGAAGCAGAGGCAGGAGAATTGTTTGAACTTGGGAGGCAGAGGTTGCAGTGGGCTGAGATTGTGCCACTATACTCCAACCTAGGAGACAGAGTGAGACTCCGTCTAAAAAAAAAAAAAATGTATAGATGTGTTCATCCTTACTGTATCATATGGAATAGTTTCATTGCCCTAAAAATGTTCTGAGTTCTACCTGTTCATCCTATTCTATCCTCTCCTCTTCACCACCCCACCATCCCTCCCTAGTTTCTGGCAAGCAGTGCTGCTGTCACTGTCTCTATAGGTTTGCCTTTTACAGATATCCTATAGTTGGAATCATATAGTATGTAGTCTTTTCGCATTGGCTCTTTCACTCAGCAATAAGCATTTCAGGTTTTCCCATGCCTTTTTGTGCCTTGATAACTCATTCCTCTTTTATTGCTGAATAATATTCCATTATGTAGATGCACCACAGTTTGTTTATTTGTTCATCTCCTCAAGGCCATGTTGTTTGCCTCCAATTTTTGACAATTTTGCGTAAAGCTGCTAAAAACATTTATGTGCAGCTTTTTATGTGGACATAAATTTACAGTTCATTTGAGTAAATACCAAGGAGCACAATTGCTAGGTCATATGGGAAGAGTCTGTTTAGCTTTGTAAAATGCTACCAGATTTTTTTTCCAAAGTTCCATTTTATATTCCCACCAGCAATGAATGAAAGTTCTTATTGCTCCACTTCCCTGCTAGCATTTGATGTCTTCTGTTTCATGTTATTCCAGAGATCAGGCATATTTCAAAACTCTAAGGTTCAAAAATCCAAATGGGCCAGCCAGGCACCATGCTGTAATACTAGCACTTTGGGAGGCCAAAGTTGGGTGATCACCTGAGGTCAGGAGTTCGAGACCAGCCTGGCCAACATGGTGAAACCATGTCTCCACTAAAAATTAAAAAAAAAAAAAAAAAAAAAAAATTAGCCAGGTGTGTGTGCCTGTAATCCCAACTACTTGGGAGGCTAAGGCAGGAGAATTGCTTGAACCTGGGAGTCAGAGGTTGCAGTGAGCTGAGATTGTGCCACTGTACTCCAGTCTGGCAACAGAGCAAGACTCCATCTCAAAACAAAAATAACAAAACCTAAAAATCCAAACTGGGAAAAAATCTAGTAGATCCTTCATTTGTGGACATTACTGGGAAACTATTTGGTTGAGTCTAAATCAGTCTCAACCTTTTGCTTTCCAAAGTTGGGAGGGTAGTTTGCTACTACTACCTTCCTGAATCATACTGAGGGAGCCCTGTATCCTTAAAAACAGCCAAGAATCCATGCTTAGGTGGCCAAGTGAGAAGGTGACTGCCTGGAGCTGAGGCATAACAGCTGGGCCTTTACCAGCCGTGCTGGACCATGATGTGACCTTGAGCATGAGAGGTACATGCTAAGAACAGCAGAGCAGAAAGACAGGCTCCTGAGATCCTACAGGTACAGTCGGGTCTCTGCACCAGCTGTGACCTATCTACCAAATTCTAGCTTATTGAAGCCTGGGTAGGTTTTTTCTTTTGTTTTTGTTTGGTTTTAATTTTGGTCCTTGAAGATACGAGTGGTTCTGTGGTTTGGCATGGTGCTGCTCTGTCCCACACAACGGGGACCTCAAGTGCTTGCTGGTATTAGGTGACACCAGGCAGTGGTATGAGTTACAGAAGGGCAGGGGAAAGGAGAGGTGGCCTGGGGACAGCATCACCTGCCTTGTACACATTCCTGTGAATAAGCAGGCCAGGGGCCTATGGAGATGGTGTTGGCAGGTGCAGGGTTGGTTACAGCAAGGTAGGGAGGCTGTCAGCGGCACCACAGGAAAGGCCTCAGGCCCAGGGTGAATGGGGAGAAAAAGGAAAATGAAGGCACCCTCGGAGCTGGCTGCAGGGCGGAGAAGCAAAAAGAAGGTTCAGAAAGAATGTGGGTACATGTCTGGAAAGGAGCCGGTGAGAGGGAAAGACCAAGAACAGCAAGGAGTCAGCATTTCTCAGAGTCTCCCTAGGCACACAGTTTTCTGCGGGGAAAGGCAGTGTCACATATTTGGGAGAATGCTCATCTGCCTGCATCCTGTGCTTACAGTGTCATCAGGGGCAACAAAATGTGCATGTTTTTAAAATAGGAAATGGATGTGTCATGGTTTGGGGATACAGGATTTTTTTGTTGAGGACCTGGCTTCTTTTGATAATGACATTGCCTGCTTATGAGTCCAGTGGCTTCTCTTCATAGCCCTGGTCCTTGCCCTAGTCTCCTAGGCCAGCTGATCTTCCCTCTCTCGCCCCACCTGCCTCTCCATCCTCACCCCCGACCCTTGGGCCTTGTGCCCACTCCAGCACCCTGGGCTCCTTGCTCAATCTGGAAGAAAGCAGTGCTCCCTGGCCTCAGGTCTCTGTCAGGCTGCCCAAGCCACTCAGGGCGCTCCAGTGTCCCCCGACCACCATTCCTCCAAGCTGTGGATGCCACCCAGCATCATTATGTGTATTTATCTTTCATGTGTGCCTGTGTGTCCCCCACCCAACACCAGCACCCCGAGAGCAGGGCTGCTTTGTGTTCTGTTCACTGCTGGGTCCCGAGCATTTAGAACAGCTCCTGGTGTTTGCTTGCCATTTGCTGAGTGAATGCACAGTCAAAATGACTAAAGCTAAAGCTAATTGACTAAAGCTGGCAATATTGAAACAAGTTTGAATTTAAGTACAAAAGTGCCACAGTAAGATAAGTGATTAGATTTGGGAGGATACAAAAGGATTGGATTTCAGGCCTCCTGTAAACATTGTGAGCCCTGTACTCCAGTTAGAATGGGACTCAGTGGGATGGGTAGCTTGCTTTAGGAACCAGCCCACTGGCCCCGTTGCCATTAAGGCTACTGGGGACCTGCCCTCCTCTTGTGGTATCTCAGGGTCAGAGAACCAGAACTCAGGAGATAGCGCTGCTTGGCCCTCCCAGTGCAGCGACCCAACAAAGCTCATTAGCTGTTTGATTTGGGGGTTGGAGAGGTTAAGAACAGAGTCTGTGGGCCGGGCGCGGTGGCTCAAGCCTGTAATCCCAGCATTTTGGGAGGCCGAGGCGGGTGGATCACGAGGTCAAGAGATCGAGACCATCCTGGTCAACATGGTGAAACCCTGTCTCTACTAAAAATATAAAAAATTAGCTGGGCATGGTGGCACGTGCCCGTAGTCCCAGCTACTCAGGAGGCTGGGGCAGGAGAATTGCCTGAACCCAGGAGGCGGAGGTTGCGGTGAGCCGAGATCGCGCCATTGCACTCCAGCCTGGGTAACAAGAGCGAGACTCCGTCTCAAAAAAAAAAAAAAAAAAAAAAAGAACAGAGTCTGTAGACCCTGCCCCCTCCCGCCATAGCTGTAAGGCCCAGGATGGGGGGAGACATGAGGGAGGGCCAGGGAGGTGGGCAGCAGCCAGGTCTTGAGCTGGGGCTGGCACTTCCAGTGGCCAAAGAGTTTCTTGGGATGTGCATGGTTTTCTCATTCCATATAAGCAGTGCCAGGAGGACGGTACTGAATTAACAGCTTCTTCCATGACACAGATGGAAAACTCACTTTTATTTTAGGCCTGACAATTTTCTTCCTCTATCTCCCCCTGGCGATTTTCTTCCTCTATCTAACCCTCACCCCCAAGCATCAGTTGCATCCCAGAAGAGTAACCTAAGGGATACCTGCAGACTTACAGCCTCTACACAGAGCCCAGAGGCTCGGGGCTATTCTTCAACTGGCTTTTTTTTGGATGGAGTCTCACTCTGTTGCCTAGCTGGAGTGCAGTGGCAGCATCTCAGCTCACTGCAAAACCGCCTCCTGGATTCAAGTGATTTTCCTGCTTTAGCCTCCTGAGTAGCTGGGATTACAGGCACCCACCACCATGCCCGTCTAATTTTTTTGGAGGATTTTTAGTAGAGACAGAGTTTCACCATATTGGCCAGGCTGGTCTTGAACTCCTGACCTCAGGTGATCCACCCCTTTCAGCTCCCCAAAGTGCTGGAATTACAGGTGTGAACCACCATGCCCGGCCCATGCTGGCATTTTAAAGGACAGTGCTCTAATGCTCCCCTGGGTGTCACCTAAAACGACTGTTCTGTGCCTGGAGGAACTGCATTGGGGAGCTGGAACCTGGCAGCTTGGCATCTGAGTTTCCTGTGTGTCAGCTCTCCAGAAAGCCCTCATCTGGAACAAACAGTGTTCAGGAAAAGCTGAGTGCATGGCCCACTTCTAGGCAGTGTTAATTATGGGCTCTGGGTGGTATTTTCCTGTCCTCAAGTCACTCAAGTCACCAACCTCCAGGGCTGCTGATGGGGACTGAATTGCCCCAAGACCTCCTAGGCCCCTCCTCTGACACTGTTCCTGACACCTTGGCCTGGGTTGTGCTGTGCCGTGGAGCAGTTGCTGGATAAGGAGAGGGGAGAAGGGATGATGCTGGCTGGAGGCTGGCAGAGCGGGCACTACTGCCTGTGAGTCGGAGTTTCACAGCAGAATATGCCCCTGCATGGGCTGGGGTAGGGATCTCAAGGGGAGGTGGGCACAGTCCCCTTCGGGTTTGAGGCTGCTTGGCAGGAAATTCCAGCCCACTTGGGCCTCCTGGAGCCTCGCCCTAGGTTGATCATCTTCCCCCCCGGAAAGTTCATCTGCCACCCACAGGTGCATGCACATACGTGCACAGTCCCCCGAAGGCGCTGGTGAACAGTTCTCTTTCCAGTGGAGTCTCATTGTGTTTTGCAGACTTCATTCTTCCCAGCTCGTTTGTGAAGTGAGTAAGGGGTATCATTACCATTCTTTACTTGTTAAGTTGCCCGAGAAAGGGAAAAAAACAAGAAAGTTTTTCCTCCTCCAAGAATCTAATTACTTGTTTGGTGAGTCCCAACCCATATACATTTCCAAAGAGAGACACTCGATGCCTGCCGAAGAAATGTCCTTGGGCAGGTTTCAGAGACCCTCTGCCCGCCATCTGCCAGCACTGCAGCTGGGCAGGACTGTTGCCAGCACTTTTCAGTGTGCTTAGGAAACTGATTCTTGCCATGGTCCTTGCGAAAGTCCCCACCCCACTGCAGCCCTCCCTGCTCTGTGCCCATTCCGACTCCAGTCTCGACATGCCATGCTGCTTTGTGCTGTCTTGCCTCCGTCCTTTCTGTCTCTGTGTCAGGCCTGCGCCTTACTTCCCATTCCACCTTCCACATTTCATATTCCTGTCCCCTCAGCACCTTCAGGGAACTCCTGCTCCTCTGAGCAGGCTTTGTACCTTTTACCTGCTTTGATTTTTTCATAAACACATTCACTTGTATTTCTTTTTTTTTTTTTTTTGAGACGGAGTTTCGCTCTTGTTACCCAGGCTGGAGTGCAATGGCGCGATCTCGGCTCACCGCAACCTCCGCCTCCTGGGTTCAGGCAATTCTCCTGCCTCAGCCTCCTGAGTAGCTGGGATTACAGGCACGCACCACCATGCCCAGCTAATTTTTTATATTTTTAGTAGAGACGGGGTTTCACCATGTTGACCAGGATGGTCTCGATCTCTTGACCTCGTGATCCACCCGCCTCGGCCTCCCAAAGTGCTGGGATTACAGGCTTGAGCCATCACACCTGGCCCATTTGTATTTCTTTATCTGACTTCTGTCCCTGCTATATTGTGAGCTCCCTGAGGTCAAGGTTTCCTCTAGCTTGCCTTTTTATCTTCCACACCTGGCTAGTTCTTGCACACGGTGGAGTGTGCTGAAGTTGGGTCCTCAGGGTGGGACATTCACCCTCTAGAATGGTGAAGGCTCAAGTATGTGCTCCTGATGTGTCCCTAACCCAGCTTCCAGGTTCTTGATTCTGATGCCTTACCCATTGTCAAATTTAACATCTGCCTTCTGGATGCTGCCAACCCATCTTATGACTTGTTTTTGGTCTCCCTGTCTTGGTCCATTTGAGCTGCTATGACAAAGTACCTTAGACTGGGTAATTTGTAAACTGGGAAATTTATTGCTTACAGCTCTGGAGGCTGGGAAGTCCAGGATCAAGGTACCAGCAAATTTGGCCTCTGGTGAGAGCTGCTCTCTGCCTCAAAGATGAGGTCTTCTGGCCGATTCCTCATGTGGCAGAAGGGTGAAAGGGGCAACCAACTCCCTCAGGCCTCCTTTCTTTATCAGGGCACTGATTCCATTTGTGAGAGCTCCTCCCTCATGACCTAATTTTTCTCCCAAAGGCCCCACCTCTTGATGCCATCACACTGGGGATTAAATTTCAACATATGAGCTTTGGGGAAACATAAACACTCAGAACATAGCACCCTCTTTACTGTGTACGACTTGGTGAGATTTGTTTTGAATTCTCTCCATTCATTCATTTTAATTCTTCCATGTGCCAGCCATGTTTTTGGGCATGGGGCTTACAGAAATGGACAACACAGATGTGGCTTCTTCCCTCATGGAACTTCTGTTCTATCGGGGAGAGACAGAAGAGAAGCAAGTAAACTGCTAAGTCAGATAATGTTGAGGAATGAGAGCAGGGTAGAGATGGAGGCTCTGCCCCTGGATGGGGTGTGGGAGCTCACAATGCAGAGGGCATGTGGGGTGGGATGTCTTGGAAAGGCATCCTTGGAGAAGATACCTTGACACATTCTTTTTTATCTTTCTACTCTCCCACTTGTATAAATGTCTTTAGTCTGACAAAAGAAAAGGCCCTGAGTATGTAAGGTTCTTTCTGTTTGTTAATGTAGTCAGATTTTATCATGGATGTTTGGTTAAATTGGTCAAGGGAAACTGATCCCCATAGTGCACACTTGCTGAGGAGACACGCCCCAGGCTGTGGAAAGCAGGTGAGGTGTGCTCCCAGCAGGGACAGTGAACCAGGGGACGCCCAAATATTGCAGCAGTAAGCATGCTGCAGAGGCAGCAGTGGGCTCAGTGCTGGCCTCAGTGCTTTGCAGTGGGGAGTCTAAGGACGTGAGCCCAGTGTCCTGTGAGTCTTGTAGCTCGGGGCCTCTGGCTCAGGACTGTTCGTGTCACTTGGCTGTGGGCAACTGAGCACCCTGACCATTGCCTGATGTGAATGGCCAGATGGTCAGGAAACGGTCATCCCAAGTGCAGCCATACCCTGAAGACCAGTTAAGAGAACATTTAATAAAACATTGAAATTCACAAAGCTCTAGAAGTACTTGGAAACCACCAGTTGCTTTTCCCCAGATAACACCTGTGGTGTCAGAGAAGGCAAAAACTGGTTACCTTGGGCCAGGCCCCCTTTGTGGGAGTGTTGTGCCCCGCCCTCCATTCCCTGCTCTAACTTTCTGCTCCCCTTTGGTCTGACAGATGAAGACATACATCTGTGGTGCCCCTCACTGCAAGATATCAGGGAGGCATTCCACAGCCTGGGTGCCTACAGTCCTGCCCTCTACCCTCTGGGGCCCTTTTGGCACAGTGGCAGGTGAGTACTTCTCCTTCCTCACTGCCTTTTCTCTCTCTTTCATTTTTTTAAGAGATATGGTCTTGCTCTGTCACCTAGAGTAGAATACAGTGGTATAGTCATAGCTCACTGCAGGCTCCACCTCCCAGGCTCAAGTGATCCTCCCACCTCAGCCTCCTGAGTAGCTGGGACTACAGGCATGCACCACCACACCTGGCTAATTTTTAAATTTTTTGTAGAGGTGGGGTTTCCCTATGTTGTCCAGGTTGATCTTGAACTCTTAGGCTCAAGCAGTCCTTCTGCTTCGACCTCCCAAAGTTCTGAGATTACAGATGTGAACCAACCCACTCCCAGCCACCTGTCCTCTTATTTATTTGGAAGTTGCTGGACTCAGGTTCTAGCCCATGTGTAGGGAATTACAGAACAACCGCACACCCCCACCTGTGGATCTGAGTATCAAACCAGGAAGGAATTTCCATGCTCCCAGCCTCAGGGAGATGGGAAGCACCCAAGATGGCTGAGCCTGTTTTTGGCACTTCCTGACTCAGCCCTTGCTGCCCCCTCCTCTCCGGTGAAACCCAGACTTTGCAGCCTGGTTAGCATCCTTGCAGACACGTCCTAGTCCCTTTAGTCTCTTCAAGCCACTCATTTGGCCCAGTACCTAGTATCAACTCAAGAATAGCAGAGCATGCTTTTACGATCCCACAACGCTCAGTTTTGTGTTGTGAGTGCCCCCGTTGAGCCTGGAGCTGGCTTTCTGGTGAACAGTGATGATCATTTGCCTATGCCTGGTCCCTGCCTGCGGGGAGCAGTGCCACGTGATGCATAAATAGCTCTGGTGGGCGGATGGTGACTTAGCTTAAGGTCGTAAAAATGTTATATGTCATCATCTTGTTCTACAAATTTTAGCACATCCAAACTCTTGAGAAACCTCGAAGAAGGTGGTTTGAGATGGAACAGAGTGTTTTGAAGCTAGGGGTGGGGTGGGGGTGCTGTCATATAGGACTTCCCCAATGCTTCCTGCTGACAATCCCTCAGCTCCAGGAGGTGCCAGGTCCCCCTTCCCTCGCCTCAGTGGGCAGATGTTCCTCTGCATGGAAAGTCGGAGCTCTCCTAAGAACCTGTTCCACGACTGTGTTTAGCAATTGTCTGCCAAGCCAAACCACACTCAGCTCTGCTATAAATACCCCACACATGTGCCAGCCTGCCGCGCTCCTGCCCCTTTCCTCCCGGAGCTTGCAGCTCCATGTCTAGCGTAATGAGCCACTTGCCTCCTCCTGGCACAGAGCTGCAACCGAACACCATCTTGGATTAGCGGGGGAGAGAATTACACTCAGAAAAACAAATGTATGTCGGAGGCAAGCAAAGACCGTGGAGTCCAGAAGAGCCACTTGTGACTGCTGTGATGAGTGTTCCTGTGTCTGCCTGGGAGTGGGAGGCAGCAGTGGAGACATAGCCACCAGGTCTCGCTGTACTCTATAAAAAGCTGCTTCCCCCACTGCTTCCCGGTTCTCCCAGGATTTGACTGCAGCCTGCCCTTCAGTGTGGGACAAATCTGTTGTCTCTAGAAGCAGAGGGGGCAGGAGGGTTAAGAACTGCGGCTCTTTAAACGTATCATCTCAAGTACTTTGGAACACAAACCCAGGCATGCAGACTTCAGCTTTCCCAGGCGCAGTTAAGCCTCGTGTGGGAGGAAAGCAGAGCCATGTCCTAGATCAGGGCCCAGGGAGCTGCCAGCACATCATGTTGTGCCCCAGACACGTCATTTTAACATCTGCCTCCTTTGGGCCCCACACCTTGGCCTGGCTGTTGACACCATTTACAAACAGAGGATTCAGAACTATCCCCAAGGATCTGACTGACAGCCACAGGGGTGACTTCCTGCTCCCGGCTCTAGGAGCAGGCTGGGGACCCCTTGCCAAGCCCCTCAGGGCTGGGGAGGCTTTTCTGGCTAGAGCCCCTCTCTATGTCTTCCCCGGGGTAGGAGGATGGTGAAAATGCCTAGGTAGGTTTCCTAGGCTGCTGTGTTGTGTCATGGGTTGGAGGGTGACCCCTCCAGAGTATTCGGGAAGCATCAAGGAGGTTCAAGCATATCTTCCCCAAGCATGGGATTCCCCAGGCATCCTTCATGGATGCCCGGGACACAAGAGAGAGAAACCCCACAGCAGGCCATCTTCTCCCTGTGGTCCTTCTCATCCTGGCTCCTCACCAACTCAGAGGCCGTCTTGTGCCAGCTGGCCCCACCCAGGCATCTCTTTTCTGATCACTTCCAGGGATGCCTCCATCCAGGGGAATGGATGCCTCTGGGGCTTCTCCTGGGGTACCCACAGCACCTCACAATGGCCAAGGCTCAAAATGAGGGGCTCAGACATCTGTGCATGTCCCCACTAGGCGTCTAGGCTGTCTCTATAGTTGCTTTGAGAAAGACAAATCTTCTACCATTTCTTCCTAATCTCAGATTTCCTTAAAAGCCATTACATCTCCCATCTAGTGCTTCTGGATTTCCTTTCAGAAACATGCAGTCCCTCCCCAGCTGGGTCGTACAGATCCTCTGGTGTCCACCTTGTTGGAACCAGTGGCCCTCTGCTCAGTGATGAGACTGGGAAGGGGAAATGGAAGACATTTCAGGGGAAGGGAAAAGGATGGAGCATGGATGTGAATGGAAAGCTGGTGGTAGGGGAGCTCATCAGCATCCTGAGAGGGGCTCGTGCCCATACTGCCACACAGAAGGGCCTTGTCAGGTTCCCCCATCTCCCCCAGGAGCACAAGGGAGGTCTTTAGGTAGCTGTGCATGGTCCTCCAAGGCCGTTCCTGCTGCCAAGCCCAGCTGAAGTCAGAGCCCTGCACCAGTGTGCAGGCCTGGCCTCTGAAGACCAGAAGTCTGGAGCTGTTGCCTGGTACCAGACGCCTTGGCCACTTAGCTTGCTTTCTTTTCTTTTCTTTTTTTTTTTTTTTTTTTTTTTTGAGACGGAGTTTTGCTCTTGTTGCCCAGGCTGGAGTGCAGTGGTGCAATCTCAGCTCACTGCAACCTCCGCCACCAGGTTCAAGCTATTCTCCTGCCTCAGCCTCCCAAGTAGCTGGGATTATAGGCATGCACCACTGTGATAGCTAATTTTTTTGGTATTTTTAGTAGAGATGGGGTTTCACATGTTGGCCAGGCTGGTCTCGAACTCCTGACCTCAGGTGATCTGTCTTCCTCAGCCACCCAAACTGCTGGGATTATAGGCATGAGCCACCACACCCGGCCGACCACTTGGTTTTCAAAGGAGCAGCCTGGTGAAGAGGCCAAAGGGTTAAATACATGACAGTTAACACTGACAGGGTTTCCTATCAAGCACAGGGGCGATTGGTTAAGTAGGCAGCTCTTGGTTAAGGTAGTAGTGGTGCTTATGCACTGTACCTGCTGTCTTCCCTCTGAGAATGTCAGAATGCCATACAGATGGTAACTTCATTATTTTTTCAACGTTTGGCAGAAGAAGATGCAGAGACCTAGGTAGAGGTCAGTGATATGTCCCTCATAAGATTAATGAGTGTTGAACGGTGTCTCCAAGACACACACTCCAGTTCCTAGATGTTGGCCACAGACCCTGGAGCTAGGAGTGGGACCGATGAGGCTGCTTTGCTCAACGGTGTTGCTGCTAGAGTCCAGTGGTGGGGCCATCAGCTCACTCTAACCTGGTGAGCCCAGGAGGGGAACAGGGATGACAGATGGGCCGTTGAATCCCCTGGGCTCCATGGCCCCTTGCTAGGAGCAGTGGTGGAGTTTTGGGGATCAGCTGATGCTGCATCTCAGAACAGCAGCCGCAGTCAGGTGAGTCCTCTGAATGACAAGGATTAGAGGACGCCCATCACATTGCCCATGAGCCTGAGAAGTGGGCCCATGAAGTTCTGGAGCTCTGGCTGGTAAGCCAGCCAGGCATTCACTTGGGAAGTCTGGCATTTCTTCCCAAGGAGGACAGGGCGCTCCTCACAGCCACACTCCCCTCCCCAGCTCAGAGACCCTAATATCGTGTCACCACTTCACACTTTCTACACGCCTTCTCCCTTTGGCAGCATCTCTCTTCCAGACTTTTTGAAGTTGACTCTGGCTGCCCTGTGCTAAGAAACCTGAAAGCACACCCACCTACGTCTGCATGCAGTGCCCACTCAAGGCTGGTATGAACCAGAGCTCCCCCTCACATACTGGTGCAGGGCCAGCCTGTGCCCAGATATGTAAATGCCAGCCTCACCCACAACATTCAGTTGTGGCCCTAATAAATGCTGAAATCTGGAAGAAGGGCTGAGCCCAGCCCCAGCGTCCACTCCCCCACCAAATTTGGTTTGTTGGCACCTCCAACTTCCTGGTACCTCAGAGACATCTCTTTCCCCTCTGAGCTCAGCGCCAGTGCCAGGCAGAGAAGAACTGAGATTTAGCGAGAGCTACAGGGCAGCACCCTTCTTGCCCCATGGCAGGGGAACTGCACGAAGCCCACTGTCATCAATATCTTCACTTACCACTATTGGCGGGAACCTTAAGCCAGTTCATAAGAGTGGAGAAGTGGGTGAGACAGCAGAGGGGAACCTTGCCATAAGCTCTGTTAACATACTTCAAATCAACAACGTACATTCGGCCATAGAGAAGGCGAATGTGATCCCGCCCAGGCTCTCGTCCTATGAGCGCATGTCAGGGAGGGAGGCTTGTGGAAAGGGTGATGAGACTGCCATCCACTAAGACCCACCAAGGCCCCCTCACCATAAGCATCTCACCACCCTGCGTGTGGCTTGGTTTTTAAAGGGGGAGGGGGTTTCCCTAGGCCTGGCCTCTAACATCATCTGGTGCTCAGCCAGATCCCATCCGTCACTCGGGGAGACACCACGCTGGGCTTGTCAGCATATAGCACATCAGCTCAGGGTGACACCTTTGGAGGGGGTTTTCAGGGATGTTTTTATTCTGATTTCCACCATACTTGCTGACTTGCGAGCCAGCCCCCATGTCAGGCACCACGTAGTGCACGTTTCAGTGCATGCAGGGTCACCCTTGTCTAACGGACCCAGGGAGGACTCAAGGAAGACCCTTTGGTGGGATTGGAAATGTTATTTTCTGGTTTCCAAGTCCTGATAAACTAAAGCTGGAGGCCTCACCTGAATGGTACCATGGGGAAGCCAGTCCCCAAGGAGCCCCCATGGGTCCCCTCTTCATGGAGTTCACACAGTTCTGTAGCCTCCTCCTCACCAAGTTACCTGACCAGCAGAAGAGCTGGGATGTCACTTTCAAGGTTGGATTATGGAAGGCTGCGGCTCGGTCTCGGGCATATTCTCTTTTTCTTTTTTTTTTTTTTATTGCATTTTAGGTTTTGGGGTACATGTGAAGAACATGCAAGATTGTTGCATAGGTACACACATGGCAGTGTGATTGCTGCCTTCCTCCCCTTCATCTATATCTGGCATTTCTCCCCGTGCTATCTCCCCCCACCTCCCTACCCCCTGCTGTCCCTCCCCTATTTTCCCCCGACAGATCCCAGTGTGTGATGCTCCCCTCCCTGCGTCCATGTGTTCTCATTGTTCAACACCCATCTATGAGTGAGAACGTGTGGTGTTTGATTTTCTGCTCTTCTGTCAGTTTGCTGAGAATGATGGTTTCCAGGTTCATCCATGTCCCTACAAAGGACACAAACTCATCGTTTTTTATGGCTGCATAGTATTCCATGGTGTATATGTGCCACATTTTCCCTGTCCAGTCTATCATCAATAGGCATTTGGCTTGGTTCCAGGTCTTTGCTATTGTAAACGGTGCTGCAGTCAACATTGGTGTGCATGTGTCCTTATAGTAGAATGATTTATAATCCTTTGGATATATACCCAGTAATGGGATTGCTGGGTCAAATGGAATTTCTATGCCTGGGTCCTTGAGGAATCGCCACACTGTCTTCCACAATGGTTGAACTAATTTACACTCCCACCAACAGTGTAAAAGTGTTCCTATTTCTCCACATCCTCTCCAGCATCTGTTGTCTCCAGATTTTTTAATGATTGCCATTCTAACTGGCGTGAGATAGTATCTCAATGCAGTTTTGATTTGCATTTCTCTAATGGCCAGTGATAATGAGCATTTTTTCATGTTTGTTGGCCTCATGTATGTCTTCTTTTGTAAAGTGTCTGTTCATATCCTTTGCCTACTTTTGAATGGGCTTACTTGTGTTTTTCTTGTAAATCTGTTTTAGTTCTTTGTAGATTCTGGATATTAGGGTCTCGGGCATATTCTCTCTCCCTCTGTTTTGATTGCTGGCTTTAGAGAACCAGCAGCTATGTGGAGAAACCCTGTGGAGAGGTCCTGGGGCCTGCGGATCAATGACCGCATGAGTGAGCTGGGAGGCAGGCCCTCCAGCCCAGTCAGGCTCAGCCCCACCTAACATCTTGATGGATGCATCCGAGAGACCCCTGAACCAGGACCGCCCAACGGAGCTGCCCCTGGATTCTTGGCCCTCAGAAACTACATGAGATCATCTGTGTGGAGGAATTTGCTGTGCCCAGCATATGAGCAGCCCCAGGGCAGTGGTGTCCCGCTTCTCACCTTGATCCTGCCCCCGTACCCACCTCCCGGGTTTCCTGTCATCAGTTGTGGTTGTCTTCCATAGGGTGCCTCCAGGCGAGGCTGGCCTGAGTGAGAACAAGCATCAGGACGCTCCCCAAGAGGTAGCCTTGGACATCAGTCTCAGCCACATCTACAAGGTGAGTCCAGCCGCCTGCTTCACTCAGGGCACTTTCGGCTCTCAGTCCAGACCCATTCAGCAGCTTAATTTGGGGAGCGTCACGGAGCATCTCCAGTGAGCTCAGCACCATGGCAGGCACTGTGGTGGCTGTGGGCCAGATGCTACAGAAACCGTGTTACTGGAAACGGGTCCCGATCCAGACCCCAAGAAAAGGTTCTTGGATCTTGCTCAAGAAAAAATTGGGGCCGGGCGCGGTGGCTCATGCCTGTAATTACAGCACTTTAGGAGGCTAAGGCAGGCAGATCATTTGAGGTCAGTTCGAGATCAGCCTTACCAACATGGTGGAACCTCGTCTCTACTAAAAATACAAAAAAAATTCACCAGGTGTGGTTGCAGGCGCCTGTAATCCCAGCTACTCAGGATTACAGGAGGCAAAAGAATGACTTGAATCTGGGAGGCAGAGGTTTTAGTGAGCTGAGATGGTGCCACTGCACTCCAGCCTGACAGGGTGACAGAGTGAGACTCTGTCTCAAAAAAAAAAAAAAAGAGGCCAGGCATGGTGGCTCACACCTGTAATCCCCGCGCTTTGGGTGGCTGAAGCGGGCAGATCACCTGAGGTCAGGAGTTCGAGACCAGCTTGGCCAACATGGTGAAACCCTGTCTCTACTAAAAATACAAAAAATAACCGGCTGTGGTGGCACATACCTATAGTCCTAGCTACTCGGGAGGCTGAGGCAGGAGACTCTTGAACCCAGGAGGCGGAGGTTGCAGTTAGCTGAGATTGTACCATTGCACTCCAAGAGAGAAACTCTGTCTCAAAAAAAAAAAGAAAGGAAAAAAAGAAGTTAATGTATAGACTAAAATGAAGGCAAGTTTCTTAAGAAAGTAAAGGAGACCAGACATGGTGGCTCACGCCTGTAATCACAGCACTTTTGGAGGCCAAGGTGGGCGGATCACCTAAGGTGGGGAGTTTGAGGCCAGCCTGACGAACATGGAGAAACCTCATCTCTACTAAAAATACAAAAAATGGCTGGGTGTGGTGGCTCACGCCTGTAATCCCAGCACTTTGGGAAGCCGAGGTGGGTGAATCATGAGGTCAAGAGATCGAGACCAACTTGGCCAACATGGTAAAATCCTGTCTCTACTAAAAATAGAAAAATTAGCTGGGCGTGGTGGTGCATGCCTGTAGGCCCAGCTACTCGGGAGGCTGAGGCAGGAGAATTGCTTGAAACTGGGACACAGAGGTTGCAGTGAGCTGAGATCATGCCACTGCACTCCAGTTTAGCGACAGAGCAAGACTCTGTCTCAAAAAAAAAAAAAAAAAAAAAAAAAAATACAAAAAGTTAGCCAGGTGTGGCGGTGCCTGCCTGTAATCCTAGCTACTCAGGAGGCTGAGGCAAGAGAAGCAAGTGCTTGAACCCAGGAGGTGGAGTTTGTGGTGCGCCGAGATTGTGCCATTGCACTTGCACTCCAGTCTGGGCAACGAGCAAAACTCTGTCTCAGGGAAAAAAAAAAAAAAAAGGAAAGGAATAGGCAGGGTAGGGTGGCTCATGCCTGTAATCCCAGCACTTTGGGAGGCCAAGGCAGGTAGATCACCTGAGGTCAGGAAATTGAGACCAGCCCGGCCATTATGGTGAAGCCCCGTCTCTACTACAAATACAAAAATTAGTCAGGCATGGAGGCATATGCCTGTAATCCCAGCTGCTTGGAGGGCTGAGGCAGAAGAATTGCTCAAAACCCAGAACTGAGGGTTTCTCCCCTTTCTAGACCATATGGAGCAACCAGGTCACTCTGGTCATCTTGGTTTTGGTGGGATCTGGCCACCTTCTTGACTGCAACCTGTTTTATCAGCGGGGTCTTTGTGAGCTGTGTCTTGTGCCAACCTTCTATCTTGTCCTGTAAGAATACCTAACCTCCTGGGAGTGCAGCCCACCCAGTAGGTCTCAGGCTTATTTTACCCAGTCCCTATTCAAGATGGAGTCACTCTGGTTCAAACGCCTCTGACAAGCTCACTTTCCACACCTGTGCTTGCCACTCAGGACCCTGCAGGGGCCACAAATCCTGGCCTCACTGTTTCCTGAGCTCCTATCCAGCATGGCCTCAGGCTTACAGTGCCATCCCTCCTGCCCAAGTGTCTCCCAGGTCCTCGATGTCCTCTCTTCTTCCCCCACGCCCTGGCCACCCCTGCCCTCTTCTCTTTCTCTCCAGTTTCTGTCGCTATGTGCCCAGGCCCAGCCAGGGGCCTACACTGATGAGAACCTCATGGGCCTGATTGAGCTGCTGTGCCGCACTGGCCTGGATGTGGGGCTCTGCCTGCTGCCCAAGACCGATCTCCAGCAGCTTCTGCTCCTGCTCTTGGAGAACATCCAGGAGTGGCCAGGAAAGGTACCACACACCCAGAGCCTAGTCATCATGCAGCTTTGTCACTAGGGACCGAGGTGGCCCCTAGGGTGCCCTGGGTGGGGATGGCACTGCCTGGAGGTCATCGGAATGCCCAGGCCTCTGCCCACTTACTCCCCTGTGCTGTGCAGGCTGGGTGGCGAGGGCAGAAGGGAAGGTGGCGTCCTCCTGCAGCCCATGGGGTACCTGTCACCTGCAGCTCCAGGAACTATGCTGCATCCTGAGCTGGGTGTCCGACCACCACCACAACCTGCTGGCCCTCGTGCAGTTCTTCCCGGATGTGACCTCTCGGAGCAGGTGCGTGCAGCTCCTCCGCCACCTCCTCCCTCACACTCATCTCTTCAGGGTCTTACAGGGATCCAGAATCTTCTCCCTCCGCCCCAACAAACCCCGCCTGCCCAACTGCTAATCCCCAGGAGGGAAAACTAAAAATATAACTCACTAATGAGTTCTTTACAAATGAAAAAAAGCCTAATTTTCTTAACATGGTCTTATTAGCAAAACAATTGCCTTCTGCAATTAGCTCCTGCCTGCAGTGCCCCCACCCTCCTTTGTTTGGGGCCCCCTCCCGAGTCTTCAGCTCCTCGTTATTCAGACCTCAGCTGAATTTTGTCCGCTGGTCACCCCACTTCCGCTCCCGCTCCCACACTCAATTCATCCTTCTGTTTTCTTTTCCGCCTAGCATTTACCTCTGCCAGAAATTATGTTACTGTTTGTTTCCTTGTTTATGGCTCTGGCTGTCTTCAAAGTCGTCACCACAGAGCAGCTGCCTTGTCGGGGTCACTGTCAGATCGTCCCAGATCTAGAACAGTGCCTGGCGTGCTATTTGGTGCTCTGTAAATTCTTTTCCAATCAATGAAGTGAGTAAACAAACTCAGCCCAGGAGGCGCTAAGGCCCACTGGCTGGATCTAGCCCTTCTTCTCCTCTCTCCACCTTCCTTCTCCCACTTTTGGCCACAGTCTTGGAGAATTGCCTGCCTTTTCCAGGAGCAGACCACTCCCATCCCCTCGTCTCCCTCTTCTCTCTCCCTTTTCCCTTCTTTTTCTGGGCCTGTCCCTTTGCAGCTCCTCCCACCTATAATGACGCTTCCCACCCCTCACCTTTGGCAGATACCTCTGCGTTACCCTCCACTGGGACCTCTGCAGTGTTCAGAGGGTGGCCTCTGGGAGCGGGCTTGGAGTTTGAATCACCCCACACCCCAGGGCCCAGCCTGGTAGAGGCTCTGCTTGTTGACTGAGTAAGTCACCTTCGGTTGTCCTGGCCTCCAGTTCAGTGCTGAGTGGGGAGTCCCATCTCTTTTTCTCTTGCCTGGGAATCTGGCTGGCAGAGAGGCAGCCTGTGCAGTTCAGAGAGGACAGGTTTTACCCTCTCTCTGAAAGAATGGGACTTCTGGAAGCTCTGTCAGGGGACTCCACAGGCCTCAGTGCGGGAGGCTGCCTGCACCCCAGCAGTCTGGGATTTCTTCATGGGATGGAGAGGCTGACCCTGCCTACTGATTCCCTGTTCTCCCCAAAGTGCCCACCTACTCCACTGCAGCAGCCAGAAATTACAGGTTTCTACCATCCCCACCTGTTACCCCCTTCATCCCTAAATCCCATCCTTCCTGCCTTCTATATCCTAAACCCTAAATCCAACTCCATGACAGCCAGGACCGTGTCAGGGTTATGTAAATCAGTCACCTCCTTTCCAGCTTTCATCTCACTAGCTCACCTGGAGGGCAGTGGAGACGTTCTGTTTCTTCCTCTTCCCCAAAGTCTGTCTGCTCTGTGGGTTCCTGTGATAATCATGTATCTGCCTTGCCCTGCTCCCCACTGCCTGCAGGGCCAGGTCCAAATTCTTAGGCTGGCCCCCAGCCCCCCTCGTCCAGCAGTTTCTCATTTGCTCCATCCAGGCCATGGTGTTTGTGTTGTTTTCTTTTTCTCTCTCTCACACACACAATAAACCACTCTTTTTCATACCTGCATAGTATTTCCGTAGTGTGTGTGCCACTATCATCTACTAATACTGGACATTAATCCAGTGACTATTTATATGAGCATCTGGGCAGATATTTCTATGGGATAAATTCCTTGGAGTGAAATTGCAACCCTAAAGTATGTTAAGCTGGACCTATTAGTAATACCACCAAATGGGTATGAAAATGCGTATTTTTCTGCATTCTCATTAATGCTACATATTCTCAGTTCTGTTTTTGAGTTTTAGTCAATCTAGTGAGTAGAAAATGGCATCCCGTTGTTCTAATTTTCATTTCCCTGATTGCCAGTGAAATTGAGTATCTTTTCATGTATTTATTGGCCTTTTGTGTTTCTCTTACTGCAAATTACCTTTTGGTATTTCTTACCCATGTTTCTATCAGGTAATTTATCTTCTTAACAACTGTATTGATCTTCATGTTGCTTATGTTACAATGTGTTTTCTCTGAAGGTTATAAATTGTCCTTTTTAAATTTTTATGTATGGTATCAGTGAACTGGATTCTTTTTTTTTTTTTTTTACTTTTTCAATACGTTTTATTTTAGAATAGATTTAGATTCACAGGGCAGTTTTATGGATAATACAGAGAATTGATTGGGATTTTTGTGTGATTTAGTTTTTCTGTATGGAAGAGGAAGGGTTTTCCCACCAAGACCATAAAAATAGTGTGCTTTCTTTTCTTTCAGGATTGCATAGCTTTGTTTCTTTCAGCTCTTAATCCCATCTGTAATCTGTTGTCCGCAGTATGAGATAAAGATCTAACTTTTTCTTCCATCCCCAAAGAGCCAGTGGACCCAACATCAATTTTTTTGTCTATTGTTTTGTTTTGTTTTTTGAGACAGGGTCTTACTCTATCACCCAGCCGGAGTGCAGTGGCACCATCATGGCTCACTGCAGTCTCGACCTCTTGGGATCAAGCGATCCTCCTGCCTCAACCTCTGTAGTACCTAGAACTACAAACACATGCCACCACACCATCTAGTTTTTAATTTTTTTGTACAAAGTCTCCCTATGTTGTTCAAGCTGGTCTTGAACCACTGGACTAAAGTGATTCTCCCACTTCATCCTCCCAAAGTGCTGGGATCACAGGTGTGAGCCACCATGCCTGATTTTTTGGTCTTAATGATTCATCCTTTCAAGACAGATTTGAAGCTACCTTCTCCATATCCTAAGTTTATGACTTTGCTCCTTCATCTGTTAGCCATGTTAAACTGATTTCATGAATCAGTGTCTTTTGTGGAATCTGTCTGTAGCTCCAGGGCCCGTGGCAATTGCCCTTTAAATGCCAAGGAATGAATGAAACAACATCCTGCGCCTGCCTTTCAGGCAGCCACGCCAGCAGGGTGATGCTTTGTGCCAAGAGCTTTACTAGGAAGGAGGGCGCCTTATCAGGATCAGTGTTGTTGATTGCATTTTTACTTTTCTCAATAGACAAAAGCAAATAGAACAAAATTCAGAAGGTACCAAGGAGTACCCTTTTGAAAGTACTCCTTTCAAATTTGATGTTGAAAATGCACCCCTTCCCCTGAGCCAGAGCCACCTGGCGGGTCACCAGCCTCTGTCTGTGCACGTGTGCACGCATCCGCCGTTCTTGCACCTTCTTTGCATTTCAGGGTTTGTTTTGGCTGTCATCCCTGACTGGGTTGTAAAGAGCTCCTAATTCTTTTTTCCTGCCGCGTTGTACTCACTGTGGGTCTTCAGTGAGCCGCTGCCCCACTGTGCTCCCCATGGCGGCCACGGAGCTTGCTGGCTGCCTTCGCTGGTGGCTGCCCCACTGGGCTTTGTGCCCAGACTGACCCCACGAACAAGGGCAGATTGTTGTACGAGGGGCTGTCACACTCTTTGTCTACTCGACTGACTGGTTAAGCACAAAGCGAGAGCTCCCGCTGACACAGGTGCAGTACTCCCGTAGCCCCTGCCTCAGCGCCCAAGACTTCATGGGATATACTGCAAATTTAAGGAAGAGCTGGGCCTAACCATGAACATGAAAGTGAATACTAAGGCAGACCACTGAAAGAGAGCCAAGGGGAAGAGAACGTTCTTGGAGGGAAATCCACCTTGGGAGGTGGCCTCACTAGGGCAGCCCAGGCAGCTTTGGGAAGAGCAGGACGCCATCCCCGCTTCTGTTCAGGGCTCCAGCAGCGGCTCGCACATCACTGAAAGCTGATGTCCCAGGCTCCGGGGGCCCTCTTCCTTCACTGCTTGCGGCTGTTGATTAAACATCCTGTGTGTGCTGCTTCAAAGCAGAAGGGCAGATGAAGCCAGCTCATGCAAGCTGCCTGGTCAGATAGAGGAATGGAGGAAGCCTGCTTAACATGGCTCACAAAACTAGCACTGACAATGACGTAGAGTTCTTTGACTGGCGGACAGGAATGGATCTGAAAGGTCAGTGCCACGCCACTTGTTGGCAGGATGCGAGGAAACGCATATGCTTCCCTGCTCACAAGGTGCAGTCAGTGGTCTCTCTGGAGGCCAATTTGGCAGAATCAAGCAAATGACGTTAAAACGTGCAAACCCTTCAATAAACTAGATTGTTTTCCAGGGAACTAGATAGCTAGTGAAGTTTCATTGATGAGGATGTTTGGCATAGCGATGTCATGTTAGGAACTGGAAACTGCCTCAGTGCCCCACCATCAATCCAGTTCTCCCCATGGTATTTTATAGTACCTAAAAATGACTTCACAGGAAAATGAGAAAGTTGATGAGATAAAGCTGAATGGAAAAAAGACTTTGAAGCCATATATGAAGTGTGTTGCTAGTTCTGATGTTAGGGGAAAAGAAAAGTCATCTTTGGATGTGAGGTTATTAGGGGTGGCTTTGGTTGCCTTGGGCTTGTTTCCCCTTTCTGAAGACCCTGTCTGCTTCCCAGCTCCTGCTCTTACCCCTACACCCAGTTCTTAACAAATAGCCAAAATCACTTCTGTTTAATAAGTTCTTAAAGTTCTGTTGGCCAAGTACAGTGGCTCATGCCTATAATCCCAGCACTTTGGGAGGCCAAGGTGGGTGGGTCACTTGAGGTCAGGAGTTCGAGACCAGCCTGGCCAACATGGTGAAAACCCGTCTCTACTAAAAATACAACAACAAAAAATTAACTGGGCCTGGTGGTGCGTACCTGTAGTCTCAGCTGCTCAGGAGGGTGATACAGGAGAATCGCTTGAACCCGGGAGGTGGAGGTTGCAGTAAATTGAGATTGTGCCATTGCACTGCAGCCTGGGAGACAGAGGGAGACTTCATCTAAAAAAAAAAAATGGTTATAGATAATTTTAAGACATATACAAACGTTGAGAGGATAGTAAAATGGACTGTATGCACCCATTTTCTATCTCAGCAGACACAACCATGGAGACTCCTCCTTCCTTCACCTACTGCCCCCCACCCCTGCCCTAGATCATTGTGAAGCAAATGATAAGACCTCTTATTTTATTCAGTAGGTGTCTCTAAAAAGATAAGGCCTTGGTGGTTCATTTGTTGTTGTTGGAGACAATCTCTGTCGCCCATGCCAGAGTGCAGTAACACCATCAAGGCTCACTGCGGCTTCAACCTCCTGAGCTTAAGTGATCCTCCTGCCTCAGCCTCCCGAGTAGCTGGGACTACAGGCGTGCGCCACCCCACCCAGCTAATTTCTTTAAATTTTTGTAAAGACAGAGTCTCCCTATGTTGCCTAGCCTGGTCTTAGGTCCCTGGGCTCAAGTGATCCTCCCACCTTGGCCTCCCAAAGTGGTGAGATCACAGGCATGAGCCACAGTGCCCAGCCCTTGGTGGGTATTTTAAAACATAATTACAACATCATGATGACACCTAAAACATTGAAGCATAAAAGAACTGTCATAAGCAATTGAGTCACTTCCGTACTCTAGAATCTTCCAAGACTTTGCATCATCTTGGAAGGAAGCCTGGAGTCTTTGAGGTGGCCACTAAGGCCCCCTTGAGGTGTGGCCTTGCCCTCCACTCTTCTCCTCCCTGTCCCTGGGGTGTACTGGGCACTTGTGTCTTGATGCCCACCCTCCCCCATGCCCGCTGTTTGTAGGAGACTCCCATGTTCCCATCATGATCGTCTCTGCCCACATGTCACCGCCTCAGAGAGATTTCACCTGATCCTTTTTCCAAATGTGTTCCCAACTCAAGGCTCTGCAGAACCTCCCTTTTCTTCATTTTTTTCTACTACCAGGACCAGAAGTGAATTGTGACCTGGCCCTTCCCATGAGAGAGAGAGCTCCCTGAGCGGGAGGGCTCCCTCCATCTCTCGTATGACTGCATCCCCAGCACCAGAACAGAGCAGGGACTAGAATATTGCGGGTGCCGAGTAAATATTTAGTGAATAAGTAGAAGCCAACGTTTGGCTCTCTTCTGATCTCTGTTCCTGTGATGGAAATACATTGAGGTTTGCAGGGGGTGTGGGCTTCCTTCCTGTGTTGGGGAAGCATCTTCCTCACACCTCCCTCTCCACAGAAGCTGAGAGTCAGGCACTCCTTTGTTCCACCTCTGGGAGTGAGACCCAGGCAAACCACTTGGATACTCCCAAGGAAAGGACTCAAGGACAGCAGTCTTCACAGTCTCTTCTGGGCAGAGACCCTGCTGCCCCACGTCCCTCAGCCAGGTTCTCTATCTTCCCATGAATTCTGGAGCACCCCAGGATCCTCTGAGCTTTCTTCTGTCTGGAGCAGCCAGCCAAGGAGGTTCTGTGTGGCCACCAAGGAAGAACTGACTGATGGAGTGGAAGTGAAGGCAGCCTAAGGAAAGAGCAGCCTCACCCTCGTCAGGTCCTTGTGCACCAGGGATAAGAGTGGGGACAGGCACAGATGCACCGTGGCCTCCCTCGAAGCCCTCCTTGTTTCCCTCCCACTCACGTTCACTGTTCTCGCTGCGGGGCCAGCGGGCTCCCCCTCCTTCCCTACTCCCCTCACCACTGCCAGGCCCTGGGTCAGTTCCTGGACCCTTCTCCACTGTGGACTCCCTGCCTGCCTGCTCTTAGACCTGAAACTAAACGGCCAAACAGAGTGATGCCCCATGTATGTCCCTTGGCCCCTGACCCCTTCAGGCTGCCCGGAGCCACTGGGAATTCCTGACCAGCCTCCTGGGGACCACTGCAGACTCCATGCTTCCTGCTGCTGAGCCTCTGCACTCCCAGCCAACGGCCACCCCCACGACACAAATGCAGTGCACTCACAGCTCTCACCTCCCTGCTGCACCGCACCCTTAATTCTGGATCCCAGTAGTCCTGCCTCTCCCAGAACCTTCTGCAGTCATCCCTTCTTGTACTGTTTGCTTTTTGTTCACCAGCTTTCTCTGCAGCAAGTAAGTGTGTTCTTGTGTCTCCTACCTTAAAACAGCCATTCCATCTCCACCCACATCTCCCTCATGCTTCTGCCGCAGCTCCAGGCTTCCTCCCCCAGTGCTCACTCACTTTTGGATGAGTCCTGCCCACCCTCGGGAAGGTGGAATTCTTAGAGCTCAGAGAATAGTAGAGAGTTCTCACCGGGGGTGGGCGAGGCCAAAATCTTCTGTAAGGAGACAGCCAAAGCCCAGTTAACATGGAGATTTCAGAAGGGCACCAAATCTAGAGGAACAAGAGGCAAGATGAAGGTCCCGTCTGGAGCCTGGGCTGGCCAGGAAGCAGACAGCAGCCAGAAGGTGGGCGGCAGTCAGGCAGGCTGCGATCGCCAGGAAGGGGACATGGCTGGGGAGGACGCTGCTCCCTCTCAGGAGCAGGGTGGGATGTCTGAGTGACCCGAAGGGCCAGGAGCTGAGGAGACACCACCTGTGGCAACAGGCACTCCAGCCAAGCTGCTGCATCACTAGGGACTCCTTGGGCCCTTCCGGACAAGCAGTCATCACTTCCTTCCCTGGGCTTCCCAACCCCTCCTGGCTTCCTCAGCTGCCCTCAGCGATGTCCCTCCCCCACCAGCCCTGGAGTCTTGGTGAGCCTCAGGATTCCACCCCAGCCCCTTTTCTCTTGTGGCGCAGGCCCATGGAGTCAGTGCTGCTGAGTGCCCCTAGCCTGCCCTGCTCTAGGACTGAGGCACTCTCCTTGCTGCTGGGGGTGTTGCCCTGCCAGCCCATGCCAGGAGTCACTTCTGCCAAAGGTGGTCACCTTATCAGGGCTGGGCCCCTTTCCTGGCAGCAGCCCAATGCTGGGTCACGACGGTCTTCCCTGTTGCCTTAGCTGAGGACATCTCTGAAGGACCTTGCCAGCTCTGGAGTCCTCATGGGGTCGGCTGAGGCTTTCACTATCTGTCCCCACATAAATTCCCTGCATCCTCTCTCTCCCACATAAATTCCCTGCATACTGATAGCCATTTCAGAGCCTACTTTCTAGGGAGGCCAGCCTGAGACACCATCTTACCGGTTTCCCAGGCCTCAACTCCAGGTATATGCTAGCAGCTCCCTAATGAATACCTGTGGCTGGAGTTTTCTGCTGAACATCAATCTGTGTGGCTAATGTCTGGGATTCAGCATGTGGGAAACAGGAGCCACTGCCTTTCCAGGAGGGCCCTTTCCATGGCTCCATGAGTGGCACCCCCGCCTGCCCACTGCCCAGGCCTGGAGTCTTATGGACAGATTCGGTGCCCCGGAGCTCCCCAGTCTCCCTTAGTGCTCATCCCTCCTCCTCACCCTCCCTGCTGCTGCCTCAGTGCAGCTCTTCCTCCAACACCCTTGAGTTTCTGCCGGAGCATCACACCGTGCCTTTCCAGGCTCTTTCCAGTAACTCCACCCCGTGCCATCCGGGAGTGTGACCTTCCTTCAAATGCTCATGTGGTCACATAGCTGATGTGCTTAAAATCCTTCAGACTTTCCCCCTCAGGGTGAAATGCCACAGCCCAGCCTGGGGTGGGGGGCCTTGGTGCCCCCTGCCTCCTGCAGGCTTGCACGCTTTTGCCGCATCCTGGAACTTGGCAGCCACCCCAACTCAAGATGATCACTTGCCTCCAAGCTTTTCTGCATCTGTCTCCTTCTGGAGAGGCCTCTTCCCATCCTCCTCCGCTGCCTGATTCACACCTCTTCAGCCTCAAGACTAGGCTAAGGCCAAGGCATCTCCTCTTCAAGCAGCCCCTGTTACAGGCCCATCAGGCTGGTGCCCTTGCTGACTCGGGCCATAGGCATCAGAGGGACAGGTGCTGTGGCCGTGTTCCTGAGTGCACAGAGCCCAGCATGGTGTGGGGACTCACTGAGCACACTCATGCTGTGTCTGCTTCTGGAGGGCAGATTTTTTTTTTTTTTTTTTTTTTAGGTGGAGTCTCATTCTATTGCCAGACTGGAGTGCAGTGGTGTGATCTTGGCTACTGCAGCCTACGCCTCCCAGGTTCAAGCAATTCTCCTGCCTCAGCCTCCTGAGTAGCTGGGACTACAGGCATGCACCATCACACCCAGCTAATTTTTGTATTTTTTAGTAGAGATGGGATTTCACCAAGTTGGCCAGGATGGTCTCCGTCTCTTGACCTTGTGATTTGCCCACCTCGGCCTCCCAAAGTGCTGCGATTACAGGTGTGAGCCACCACGCCCAGCCTGGAGGGCAGATTTCAAAGAAGCATAAAGAGGTAGGACTTAAAAAAAAAAAAAAAAGATTCTAGGGCTGGGTGCTGTGGCTCACACCTGTAATCCCAGCACGTTGGGAGGCCAAGGCAGGTGGATCACTTGAGGTCAGGAGTTTGAGACCAGCCTGGCAAACATGGTGAAACCCGTCTGTACTAAAAATACAAAAATTAGCCAGTTGTGGTGGCGCATGCCTGTAATCCTAGCTACTCAGGAGGCTGAGGCAGGAGAATCGCTTGAACCCAGGAGGCAGAGGTTGTTGTAGAGAGCTGAGATTGCGCCACTGCACTCCAGCCTGGGTGGCACACCAAGACTCCATCTCAAAAAAAAAAATTCTAAGAAGAGAGATGCCTTGGGTGGGCTGGGAGATCTTGCACTAAAACTTTGAATGTATATTACAAAGGAATCCAGTAAGGAAAAGGAGGGAAGTATTAAGGGCTACAGGCGCTCCTCTCAGAGCTTGTGCGTGGTCTCAGGTTTGGAAAGAAGGGTACAAAGTAAGGCAACCGGAGAAATGGCACGGACCAGTGGAAGTATTGTTGAGAAATGCCAAAGGCCATACAAGGAGTTTCCGTGTAGTTATGAATCAAGGAGTGCGGTTTGGAGCTGACAGTAAAATGTTAGCCCTGATGCAGAGAGCAACACTATATAACTCCTGTTTTGCTTCTGTCGTCTTTGTCAAGGAGAACAATTTTTTATCTGGAATCAAATATCGGTCGTTGAAGGGGCTTAAAGCCTAAGAGAGTGGGAGGCTGCATGACCGACCTCACTGTGCAGCTGAGGCTGTCTCACTGCTGCTGGGAGACGTGCAGATGGGGCCATGGCTCCATGGGCACTTTTGGAGGCAGAGGGCTTGCAGGAGATGGGGGCGATGGTGCTTCATGTGCAGGCTTGGTGTACTTGTCAACGTCATTCTCCAGTGGCTTGGGAGCACATACATCAAAAAGGAAGCACTGGTTTCCAGGAGTCCTAAGAAGAAATCATACCAGGCAAGCCTCACCTACTTTTCCACAGGTCAATCAGAATCATACTACAGAGAAGACTGTGCAGTGCCTGTATGTAGGTTTCCTGGGCATTTGGTAGAAGCTGTCATCATAGCCTGGGTTCAGCATGAAGGAATGCAGCTGAACGAGGATAGAATGAAGCGGGCTCATTATCAAAAGGTGCTGCTGGCTGTCAGAGTGTGCCCAGAAGGCAGAGCCTGCGGCCACCCGGAGTTCTGTCTCCACTCACGGGTTGGCCAGGGCAGGCCCAGTGTTTTAGATGAGGCTATTAATGGAACAATGGTCAGATTCACAGATGACATGAATACAACTGACAGCAGACTGAAGATCCCAGAAGATCTCAACAGACCGTAATGATGGACTGAGTTGAAAAGAGAGGCCCAGCTGCACAATTAAGAACAGGATCTGGGAAATGGGATTTGACAGCAAGAAGTGTGAAAAAAATACTTTGGGCTCAATCTGTTAACTGCGTTGTGCTGTGGGGCTGCCAAGAAAATGAACATCAGCTTCAACTCCAAGCGTCTCACTTGAAAGGGAGCATTGACAACCCCCGGGGGGCCCTGAGAAGACCCAAACCAAAATGCAAAAAAAGATGCCAAAAGATGGGAAGCGGGGGGCTGTGGCACCTGCAGGAAGGGGTAGCCATGGAAATGTAGCAACTTCTTCCAAGTGCTCGGAGGACCTATCCTGGTGGAGAGCTCCGTCCCAGAGGCCCCAGAGGATGGGATCCAGAAGCCCAGTGGAAGTCCCAGAAGGGCAGGTTTTGGCAAAATGTGGGAACAATTTCCTTTGGTTAGTCCAGTAAATGAATTTTGGGCTGTCTTGGCAGATACTGCAGTTCCTTTGCTGAAGCAAACACTTGTTGGGGGTGTGGCAAAGGGAATTAAAATGGGTAACTATGCAGAATTTAGATTAGGTGACTTCAACTTGTTTTCTAATCCTGGGGTTCTGTGATTTTTATCATCATACAAAGAGGGAGTTGAGAATGGAAGTTGGTGTGATTGTCCATGTGTACCTTTTAATTTACTTATAATACGGCCGGGCGCGGTGGCTCAAGCCTGTAATCCCAGCACTGTGGGAGGCCAAGGCGGGTGGATCACGAGGTCAAGAGATCGAGACCATCCTGGCCAACATGGTGAAACCCCGTCTCTACTAAAACTACAAAAAATTAGCTGGGCATGGTGGCGCGTGCCTGTAATCCCAGCGACTCAGGAGGCTGGGGCAGGAGAATTGCCTGAACCCAGGAGGCGGAGGTTGCGGTGAGCCGAGATTGCGCCATTGCACTCCAGCCTGGGTAACAAGAGCGAAACTCCGTCTCAAAAAAAAAAAAAAA
>NW_022437029.1:750287-868465 GCF_009761245.1 Sapajus apella | reverse complement strand
CCTTCACGGCTTCCATCACATGGGTTCATTTTACCTGTTTTGTTTGGTTGGTTGGTTTTTGAGAGACAGGGTTTCCCTATGTTGCCCAGGATGGCCTCGAATTCCTGGCCTGAAATGATCTTCCTGCCTTGGCTTCCCAAAGTGCTGGGATCATAGGTGTGAGCCACCGTGCCTAGCCCAGTTTTGCCTGTTTTTAAGCATGTATACAAATGGAACCATGCAGAGCATTCTCCCTTGAGTCTGGCTTCCTTGGCTCAACACTTGGTTTGTGGGACTCTTTCACGTCAATGTGCATGGTTATAGACGGGACCCTCATGTTGCCCTGTGGTGGTCCACTCATCTGGATCTGTGGCTGGCTATGTGCTGCCGTCTCCTCCTGTCCACACTTTGTGCTCAGACGGGTCTGTGGTTGTCCGGACAGTCTGCTGGCCATGGGCTCACAGACCCCCAGGAGGGACACACCACCCTCTAAGCCCAGAGCCTGGTTCTTCGAACCAGGGCATTAGACAGGCGAGTGTGCAATGGAAGAGTCTGGGGAAGGAGTGCCAAGCAGGTGGCTGACAGGTGGCCTCATGGACGAGAGGCCTGGGGTGCAAGCCAGGCAGATGCCCTGAGGCAGCGTGTCAGGCAGCATTGCCATGGTGGAACAGGCCACTGCCGTTGCTTCCTGAGCTGCCCTGGAGACTGGAAAAGGCAATTCATGCCTTTGGCCAGGTGCCTGACAGCCTTTTTAGGGCAGTTCAGTCTTGGCAGGGCCCAGTTCCCCTCCCAGGGAGTGAAGACAAGGGGCTCCAGAGGGGCTGTGCTGGCCTCTGTCACCGCCCAATATCCCAGCGGGGCCACGTGGTCAGTGCCTGTGCCTTCCTGGGTGCCCCTTGTGGAAGCTGGGAAGCAGAGAGCCAGCATTCTACTTCTGACTCTGCTGTGGATTTGGAAAAGTCATTTCTGAATGTCTCAGTGCCTTCAGCTCCTCTGAGTGCTAATCCAGTGTCCTGGTCTTGTGGAGGCCCGCGGTGGATGGAGGGGGACAGGGCGGAGGCAGAGGCTGGCCTGGCCTGGCTGGTGCACACTGGGGCTGGAGCCTGTTGCCTTATATGACGGTGGCTGGGATGGCTCCCATGGCTTCTGCAGCCTCCTCTGAACCTGGTTGTAGCTCCTGGGAGGGTTTGCGAGGTGGGATCAGGCCCCTTCTGTGGGTGGGAGAGCCCACAGCCAGCCTCGGCCAGCCCCTCTGCTTGCCGCCTGCACAGTTTGGGTGGTATTGGGTGAGGTTTTTCTTTTTTTCCTCCATGGAATAAGTTCTCAGCCTGTAAAATTAAAAAGTGGTCTCATCCCTCCTTGCTGTGTCCCAGTGGGAACTGAGAATGCAGGATTGGGTTTAAAAGGTGGGGAGGGCCATTGGGATGAAAGGCAGTGGGCACGTGGGGACAGCAAGGGGGGCTTGCCACTCAGATGTGGGTTTCTTTTCATCCATTCACCCTCTCGGTGCTTTTTCTGGTGCTTTTCTTCGTTTCTGGATGACAGCCTCATCCTGACCCACCCAGGCCCGCCTCTTCCCTTCTGGAACCACCCCTAGCACTGCTTTGCCAGCCTGCCTGTTCCCCTCACCCCCAGGCCAGCCCTCCCCGCCTTCTGCAAGTAAACGAGCTCCCTCACAGGCCTTGGGTTTTGGATTAATGAAGCCCAGATGCAGGACTTCTGACTCGCTGCAAGTTCACTATGGAGCAGCTCAGAGGGGCCATTGACCTCCCACTGTGTTCCCAGCCCAGCTGCTGCTGGGGCTCCTGCAACAGCTGGAAAGCTGGCCGTGTCTGACAGGCAAAGGCCTGTTGGGGTGGGAGGAGAAAATGAAGCTTGGGCTCTGGGTGTGGGGCCAGGCGGTAGCCTGCACCCATGGGGGTGTGTTGCAGGGCCAGTAGAGCGCAGATAAAGGGCTTCTGTTCGCCATCCTATAGCTCACTCTGGGTGGGGGCTGCCTTTTCTCAGTGCTCTAGCTGAGGTGGGGTGGGCCAGTAGAAAGGGTTGAGTGAGTCCTCGGTGGCGCTGTGCAGAAAGGGGTTGAGACTAAAGGGAGCCAGGGTCAGGGCAGCCCACGATGGTTCACATCAGGTCTCACCGGCCAGGTATGGAGGGAAATGGTTGATCCCTCCCAGGGTTGCCAGATATAATGAACATATCACATGGGACAAACGTATGCTAGAAAAATTTTTAGCCAGGCGGGATGGTACATGCCTGTGATCCCAGCTACTTGGGAGGCTGAGGCAGGAGAATCGCTTGAACCCAGGGGGCAAAGGTTGCAGTGAGTCAAGATCGCGCCACTGGGTGACAGAGTGAGACTCCTTCTCAAATAAAAAAAATTATTTTCACTTATCTGAAATTCATATTTAACTGGGCATATATTTTAATTTGCTATATCTAGCAATTCTATCTCCCAGCTGATGTTTTTTTTTTTTTTTTTGAGGGAGTCTCACCCTGTCACCCAGGCTGAAGTGCAGTGGCTCAATCTCAGCTCACTGCAACCTCTGCCTCCCGGGTCCAAGCGATTCTCCTGCCTCCACTTCCCAAGTAGCTGGGATTACAGGTGCATACCACCACACCCAGCTTATTTTTGTATTTTTAGTAGAGACAAGGTTTCACCGTGTTGGCCAAGCTGGTCTCGAACTCCTGACCTCAAATGATCCACCTGCCTCAGCCTCCCAAAGTGCTGGTATTACAGGCGTGAGCCATTGAGCCTGGCCTGAATTTTTTTTCTTAATTATTTGATTGAACTACAGTATACAAACAGACCAAAGACAGTTAAGTATATGGCTCAGTGCATTTTTACAAGTTGAGTGCACATGAAGCCAGCAACCACGTCAAGAAATGAAACATCAGAATCTGCCCTCCACCCCTACCCCAGGGTCACCAGTATCCTGACTTCCAGCAGCTGAAGTTTGCCATTTGTATTTTTTTAAGTGTTGGAGTCGCCATAATCCCAGCACTTTGGGAGGTCGAGGGGGCTGGATCATGATGTCAGGAGTTCAAGACCACCCTGGCCAAGATGGTGAACCCCTGTCTCTACTAAAATTATAAAAATTAGGTCAGGCACGGTGGCTCATGCCTGTAATCCCAGCATTTTCGGAGGCTGACGCAGGCGGATCACCTGAGGTCAGGAGTTTGTGACCAACCTGACTAAGATGGTGAAACCCTGTCTCTACTAAATTAAAAAAAAAAAAAAAATTAGCTGGTTATGGTGGTGCCTGCCTGTAATCCAAGCTACTTGGGAGGCTGACAGGAGAATTGGCCTGTACCTGGGAGGCAGAGGTTGCAGTGAGTGGAGATCACACCACTGCTCTTCAGCCTGGGCAACAAGAGTGAAACTGTCACAAAAAATAAAAAAAAGAAAGAAAAGCAGTTCAGCACTCCTGCCTCTGTGGATCCATGGATGTGTATTGGCAGAGGGGACAAAAAACTAAGAAAAGCCCTGCCCTGTGGGCCTCTGAAATTACCAGGGACTTTAGTTTTTGTGTGGACTTACTTTTTAATTTTCTGATCATGTTTCATTCCTCCTAGAATACATATAATGCCATAAACCCATGGAGAAAGCCCTTTGCCGAGGTACCCCAGATGGAGGGTGGCTTCCCCAAATTCCCTCTTCAGGGGTGTTCTATCCCCTCTGGCTCCCTGACTTCCAGCATTCCCCCTCTCAGGCTATCTATCACTCCTCCTCCAGGCAGCTTCGAAGCCAGCTCAGCCTTGTGATCATTGCTCGAATGCTGGGCCAGCAGGAGACGCTCCCTCTCTGGCAAGAGAAGACCCAGGTGAGTGTTTGCTTCAGACCTGGGCAGGAAGGCCTCGGCCTATGGGCTCTGGAGGCTTTCCCCAAAGGCCAGGAACTCAAGCCCCAGAGCTAAGCTGGCTCTGAACTCTCTACTTATGTTCTTTCATCAAGAATTACTACTTTCATGCCGACCATGTGCTGGACACTGAGGATGGAGCAGTAAGCTGAGAGCCTGTCTTTTTTAAAAATTGTAGTAAAGGCCGGGCATGTTGGTTCATGCCTGTAATCCAGCACTTTAGGAGGCTGAGGCGGGCAGGATTACCTGAGGTCAGGAGTTTGAGACCAACCTGGCCAACTAAAAATACAAAACTTAGCTCAGCATGGTGGCGGGTGCCTGTAATCTCAGCTACTCAGGAGTCGGAGGCAGGAAAATTGCTCGAACCCGGGAGGCGCAGGGTTGCAGTGAGCCAAGATCGTGCCATTGCACTCCAGCCTGGGTGACAAGAGCAAAACTCTGTCTCAAAATAATAATAGATTGTAGCAAAATAATATAAAAATTAGCTGGGTATGGTGGCACATGCCTGTAATCCCAGCTACTCAGCAGGCTGAGGCAGGAGAATCACTTGAACTGAGGAGACAGGTTGCAGTGAGCAGTGATCGCACCCCTGCACTCCAGCCTCGGCAACAGAGCAAGACTCCATCTCAAAAAAAAAAAAAAAAAGATAGCATGGTGGCTCATTCTTATAATCCCAGCACTTTGGGAGGCCAAGGCAGGTGGCCTCCCACCTGAGGCCAGAAGTTCAAGACCAGCCTGGCCAACATGGCAAAATCCTGTCTCTACTAAAAATACAAAAAAAAAATTAGGCATGGTGGCGCACGCCTATAATCCCAAGTACTTGGAAGTCTGAGGCAGGAGAATCACTTGAACCTGGGAGGTGGAGGTTGCAGTGAGCTGAGATCAAGCCTTGCACTCCAGCCTGAGTGACAAGAGCAAAACTCCATCTCAAAAAAAAAAAAAACTAACATTTTCCCAACATAAAATTCATGATTTTAATTTTTTCGTAATCTTAAGCATAGTGTTTCAGCCATTTCTTTCTTTCTTTTTTTTTTTTGGGACGGAGTTTCGCTCTTGTTACCCAGGCTGGAATGCAATGGCGCGATCTCGGCTCACCGCAACCTCTGCCTCCTGGGTTCAGGCAATTCTCCTGCCTCAGCCTCCTGAGTAGCTGGGATTACAGGCACGCGCCACCATGCCCAGCTAATTTTTTGTATTTTTAGTGGAGACGGGGTTTCACCGTGTTGACCAGGATGGTCTCGATCTCTTGACCTTGTGATCCACCTGCCTCGGCCTCCCAAAGTGCTGGGATTACAGGCTTGAGCCACCGCGCCCGGCCTCAGCCATTTCTAAGTGTACAATTCAGGGGCCTTAAGTGCATTCACACTGTTGTGCAGCTGAAACCACCATCTATCTCCAGAACTCTTGCATCTTTCCAAATTGAAACTCCACACTCATTAAACACAACCCCCCCCCATGCCCCCAGCCTCTGTTTTTTTGTTGTTTTTTTTGTTTTGTTTTGTTTTGTTTTTTTGAGACAGAGTCTCGCTCTGCCACTAGGCGCCAGGCTAGAATGCAGTGGCGTGATCTCGGCTCACTGCAACCTCTGCCGCCTGGGTTCAAGCAATTCTCCTGCCTCAGCCTCCCCAGTAGCTGGGACTGCAGGCACGCACCACCATGCCCAGCTAATTTTGTATTTTAGTAGAGACGGGGTTTCATCATGTTGGCCAGGATGGTCTCAATTTCTTGACCTTGTGATCCACCCACCTTGGCCTCCCAAAGTGCTGGGATTATAGGCGTGAGCCACTGCTCCTGGCCTGCTTTATTTTTTATAGTAAAGTGTAAAAACAAATACTATTTGTAAAGATGAAAACAAATACTATTAAATTAAAACTACTCCCTCTGGTGTCCCTTCAGTCCCCAGGGTTAGGTATCGTTGGGGCAGCAAGGGCATTAAGAGTTCTGCCTTCCTGTCCCCTTCCTCTTCTCTCCAAAAAGCTCTGACTGCAGCCTCTTGGCAGCTCAGAGATTATCACTTCAGGGGGTGATGAAGGGGTCACTGGCAGCCCAAGGATGGATGGCAGGGAGGTTAAGCACACCTGCACCTCCCTAGCAATCTTCCTGGAATCCAGGGAGAAGAGCTGCTGGGTACAACTGACCCTTCTGGCTCAGCAACGCTAGGAGTGCTCTGGCTAGAGGGTGGATCTCTATCACTGAGGCAGCATAACCTCTTGCCTAGAGGGCTGAGCTAATGTTCCAGCATATCCCAGTTTGAGGTGGACCATCTGGCTGAGTCCCAGATGCTGTGACTGCAAGGAGGGAGCTCAGAGACGTGGGGTTGAGCAGCTTCATCCTGGCTTTTGCCCTGGATGCCCACTTTGCCTTGAATGCTTCGCCCAGACCTTAGTAGAGCTGGAACTTCTTATCATTTCCACTCCTGCAGAAATGTTACCTCTGCAAGGGAGCCTTCCTAACCACCTGACCTATAGTGCCCCAGCACTGGCTGTCATCCTGTCCTAAAGTTGCTCCTGGTGGCCACCCCCTGATCTTTTCCTATTTGTTTCCTCAGCATCTGTGTTTTCCAACCCCTACTCCCAAGCAGAACATAAGCCCCTGAAGAACAGGGAACACATGGTTTCTGCCCTCCACTGCCCCTTGGCACCTGGCAGTGCCTGGCACACCCTGGAAAGGCAGTGCATGTTTGTGGAAGGGACAGGCACCCAGGTGGGTCATTGGGCTGCGTGGGAAGAAAGTGCCACAGGCTGAGACCTTGGGAGGGGCAGCGAGGAGGTGGCCGGTACTAAGGTCACTTCACAGATGGTCTCTGAGGAAGGAAGAACAGAGGGACCCAGCGGTGTTGCTGGGAACAGCCAGCAGTTAGAGGCAGGGGGAGCACAAAATGGGGCACTTGGGAGGGCTCTGGGACGTAGGCTGACAGACAGGCCCAGTGCAGAGTGGAGGCCAGAGGGGGTACAACGCAGGTGGCCGGAGAGTGGGTCAGGGCTAGTTCAAGGCTTGGCATTTTGCTTCATTTTGTTTTTCTTGGCCAGCAGCTGTGCAGAGAGTGAGGAGAGGTTGGTGGGGCTGCCTTTCTGATGGAGGTCAGAGTGGCAGAAGGGAAGTTCCATGGCAGAAGGGCTGGGTTGTTGGGCCTGAGAGTTGGAGGCTACAGTGAGCTATCATCACACTACTGCACTGCAGCATGAGCAACAGAGCAAGACACCTTCTCTTAAAAAGGTGAGGGATGGGGGCATGGGGGCCAGTGGCTCACACCTGTAATTTCAGCACTTTGAGAGGCTGAGGTGGGAAGATCACTTGAGCTCAGGAGTTCTTTATAAAAAGTAAAGTAATTAGCTCGACATGGTTGCATGTGCCTCTAGTTCCGGCTACTCAGGGTGAGGATGCTGAGGTCGGAAGATGGCTTGAGCTCTGGAGGTCAAGGCTGCAGTGAGCCATGATGGCTCCACTACACTGCAGCCTGGGTGACAGAGCAAGACCCTGTTTTTGTTTTTGTTTTTGTTTTTTTAAAGTACACGGGGTGGCCGCTGCCCCCCCTTGGGAGATCCTGGCCCGGCAGGTCTCTCAGGCTCCCCAGGGACTAGGGTCTTGCAGCCTGTTAGGGCCAAGCCAGGTCCAGCCCACCTGCCCAGCTGCCATGTGCCCACCATGCGCCTGTGTGTTTGTTAGACACTAGATGAGCAGCCCGAGTGCCAGGCTCTGTGCCAGGCACTGGCACTGGGGAGACAGCACCAGATGACCTCAGAAGAGAGGGGTGAGCAAGTCAGCCACGGCCACAGTGACTAACTCTGCCCAAGCACAGTGCGGCAGCTGCTGGCGAAGATGCCCTGAGCCAGGTCTTGGAGGCTGAGTCAGTGCTTGTACTGCAAAAAAGAGAAACGGAGTGAGAGATTGATGGCGACTGGAGGGATAGGAAGGACCTGCAGGGGCCTGCCCATGGCCTTCCTGGAGCTCCTTCCCCGTCTCCACTGCAAACCCAAGGCTGCTTGCAACCTCCTCCCAGGTCCCCAGGCTGCCAGGCACTCCCCTTTCCAGTCTGGCCTGTCAGACGTTCCTGAAACACTCCTTCAAAGGGCCACGTCGTCCCCACAGCCGCCCACTCAGCCCACATGCCCCTTTCCCAATGTTTCCTCCACAGGGCTTGCCCATGCTGCATGTTCTCCTCAGCCCTCATCGCAGGCCCCTCCTGCTCTCTGCACAC
Source organism: Sapajus apella (assembly GCF_009761245.1). Lineage (NCBI taxonomy): Eukaryota > Metazoa > Chordata > Mammalia > Primates > Cebidae > Sapajus > Sapajus apella. Next base: position 860,431 of record NW_022437029.1, on the reverse strand, counting down.
AGCCCTGGCTGTGTCCGGTCCTCTTCTTCCTTTCCACCTGTCACCCCCAGCCCGCAATAGTGGCAGCTCCCATGTGCACAGCACAGCTGTGTCCCAGCTGCTGTCCTCAGCACTCGCCCCTCCTAGCAGCCCTAGGTCCTCAGACTTACTGTCATTCATATTTTACAGACAGGGAAACTTTCCAGGGTCACTCAACGGGGAACTGATACAGCTGGGATTATTTTATTTTTGAGGCAGGGTCTCACTTTCCCAGGCTTGGAGTGCAGTGGTGCAGCCTCAACCCCCTTGGTTCAGGTGATCCTCCCACCTCAGCCTCCCGAGTAGCTGGGACTATGGGTGTGTACCACCACACCTGGCTAATTTTTGTATTTTTTGTAGAGTGGGGTTTCACCATGTTGACCAGGCTGGTTGCAAACTCCTGGGCTCCAGTGATCCACCTTAGCCTCCCAAAGTGCTGAGATTATAGGGATGAGCCAACGTACCTGGCCTAGAGCTAAGATTAAAGTCCTGCCGTTGACCACTGCAGGGCACTGCCGTAGCCTGTCCAGCTCTCTCCTCGGCTCTGGACATCCTGGACCACACCTGCCACTTCATGGTGAAGTGCCCTGCTTGGTCTTTGGGCTTTAGTCCCACTTCACACACAGGAGGACAAGAACCATTCCTCCCTTCCCTCATCAGTGTAGAAGTGCTGGATAAAGCCTGCCAATCAATTCATTGTAAAAGGGGGTGCAGGGGTTGACAATTGACTAGTGTAGGAGCAGAGGACCTAGGGGTGGATCTCAGCAAAGCAATTTGCAGGGCACTGCTGGGCAGGAGTCCCTCATGCCCAAGTGTCTGGGCTCTGTATCTCCCCCAGGCTGTAGCTAAGGGCCCAGGGAGCAGGAGCAGAAGCAGATGCTGGAGAACTGAACTTAAAGGACAGGACTTACAGTGTTGAGGTCACACAGGAAAGTGCAGGCTCAGTTAGCCAGAGCCTCAAGGCCGTGGTAAGTGTTTGACTCTCCCCACCACCCCAGACAGAGTCTCACTCTGTCGCCAGGCTGGAGTGCAGTGTTGCAATCTCAACTCACTGCAACTTCCACCTCCCAGGTTCCAGTGATTCTTCTGCCTCAGCCTCCCAAGAGGCTGGGATTACAGGCGTGTACCACCATGTCTGGCTAATTTTTGTGTTTTTAGTAGAGCTGAGGTTTCACCATGTTGGCCAGGCTGATCTCCAACTCCTGGCCTCAGGTGATCCACCCACCCGGGCCTCCCAAAGTGCTGAGATTACAGGCGTGAGCCACCGCCCAAGCCTGAGGGTTTTGACTTTTGTGCAGAAGTGGGGAGCCCCTAGAAGGTTTTGGGCAGAGAAGAAACAAAATCTGGTTTATAAAACTTTTAAACATTACTCTGGCTGCTGTGTTGAGAAAAGACTATTGGGAACGGAGAGGAAGGAGGTGATTGCAGTAATCCTGGCAAGAGATGGCAGTGGTTTGGCCTGGGGAAATAGCAGTGTGGGCGGTGAGAAGTGGTCGGAGTGTAGGTGCATTTCCCAAGTACAGACAGTGGGATGTGCGATGCAAGAGAACAGAGACAAGGACTCCAGGTCTGTGTAGCTGGCAGGATGGAGACGCCCTTTGCCTACTGTAGGCAAGATGCAGGTGGAGCAGGTTTGGGGAGGAAATCAGGAATTTGTTTCTTATCCTGGGGCATCTCTTGCAACACAGTAAACCTCTGGTCAAACTATGTCTTGCAGTTTGGGGTTTGGAAAACATGGGCTTCAAGTGACTTAAGTCATGGAGGATAAAGGTTTGCATGTACTCAGAAAACATTAGCTGCAGTCTTGACTATTCATTTATTCATTCAATCATTCATTCATTTGACAAATACTTGTTAGACATGTACCATGTGCCAGGCATGGTGCTAGGTTCTGGAGACTTTGCAGTGAAAAAAAACTGCCCTCAGAGAGCTTACATTCTAGAAAGGGAGGGGGAATAGGTGATAAATAATAAGCAAGTAAATTGCAAAGAGGCCAGGTGCTGTGGCTCACTCCTGTAATCCTAGTGCTTTGGGAGGCCAGGGTGGGTGGATCACTTGAGGTCAGGAGTTCGAGACCAGCCTGGCCAACATGGTGAAATCCTGTCTCTACTAAAAATACAAAAATTAGCCGGATATGGTGGTGGGCACCTGTAATCTCAGCTATTCAGGAGGCTGAGGCAGGAAAATTGCTTGAGCCTGGGAGGTGGAGGTTACAGAGATCCAAGATCGTGCCACTGCACTCCAGCCTGGGTGACAGAGCAAGACTCTGGATAGATAAACAGAGACAGGGTAGGGGGAGACAGGCAGATGGGAGCTTGGGCAAGTGGGCCTCACTGAGAAGGTGGGCCTGGAGCAACGGCTGGAAGGAGGAAAGAGGAAGGTGCCATGTGTGGTCAGAAGGCCTGGGCAGGGCACCAGCTCCGGAGAACAGCAGGCAGGTCATTGGGACCACTTGAGTCTTTACAGACACTTAAGATCTTGGCTTCCTCTCCTAGGTGAGGAGGAAGCCAGGATTTGCACCCAGGAGCAACATACTGTGAGGCCAGTTGCTTCTCTGGAAATCAGCCTTCATCACCTCTTTGCCATCTCTGAGAAGGCTGGTGGAGGCCTGTCTTCCTGAAGGATCATTGCTTCTCACCCTAGGTGTCCGCCCTAAGTGGCTGAGTGTTTGCAGAGCCAGCTGCTAGCAGTGGAGTGGGGGTAGGGAGGGTTCTGGCCTGGCCCATCCCCACTGATTCCCATGAGGCCCAAATAAGCCCTTATACTGGAGAGGGGTTTCGTGTGGGAGAGAGGCTGGCTAGAGCGTCCAGAGATGGAAACAAAAGGGAATCAACAATCAGAAGGCACAATGGCTCAGGCAGATCGCAGGGGCAGCAGCTTGCTGCGCTGAGTACAGTCAAGCTGTTTTCAAGAGTGAGAGGAAAAACACAAGAGCAAGTGCCGAAAGAGTGCTGTCCTGTGTGCCCCTGCGCAGTCCCACCCAGGCCTCCGTAGCAGGGGGGATCTGGGCCAGCAAGGCCTGCCTGAGGTCCATGCTGGGGGCGTGGGCTGCAGAGCCTGGCACGCAGAGCCTGGCCCTGTGCTTGCACAGCTGTGAGCCCTGAGCGGGCAGGGCTGTTTGGAAACTATCCTGACTTGGGAAGCCTCAGCAAGGCGGCACAGCTATGGTTTGGGAGAAACCCCAGATGGTGCCTCTTCACCCAGAACCTTCCTCTCCCCTCCAAAAGGGATCAGACACTAGGCTGAGAAGCCCTGGCTGCCACTCATAGCCCCCAGCCCAGCTGCTCTTGTGGGCTGTCCCATAACCAGCTGAGGTGCTGAGCAGGTGTTGGTGGGTGAGTCACCGGAGGAAGCCAGGTGTGCCAGCCAGGCTAGGCTCAAGTGGGTGGCTGGGCTGCAGGCCTCAAGCTCCTAGCCCGTGGCCACCCTGCTTCTGTGCCATCTAAAGAGATGGCGTCTCTGTGAACTACCCTGGCTCTGCTCCCGCTTCCTCCCCTCTGCCCCAACAGCTGCTGTGGCCTCATAGAGGCCAAGGGCTGGGAGCCTGCCCGCCTCTGCCCCAGCTAAGAGTCAGCTTCAGGGCAGCTGGGCGGTCCTTGCTGGGGCTGGGCCCAGGCTGCCCAAATTGGATGCATGGCCTGGGCCAGAAGGAGTGGCTAACTGTAGACACCTGAACTTACACAGGTCACATTCCCTCCAGAGGGGTTCAGAGCCTATTTGTTCAGAGAGGTTGGGCAGTGTATTCAAAAACTAAATTGGGGGTGGGGCAGCTAATAGATTAGGTGACGTAGTCAACCAAATGCACTGTGTAGGCCTCTGGCAAATCTCCTTTCAAACAGACCAACTGTTCGAGGACATTTTAGAGACAGAAAACTGAACACAGGTGTTAGATGATGATAAGGAAGTCGCGATGATTTTGTTAGGAAATAATGGTATTATGATTAGATTAGGGGGAAATCTTTATCTTTTCTGTAGAAGTTCTTTATGGGTAAAACGATACAATGTTTGTATTAGCTTTAAAATTCTCTGGAAGGAGAAGAGCAGGAAGGGGAGTGGAAGGCAGGGGCTAAAGACACGGGCTAGGTGGAACGAAGATGGTCATGATCATCGCTCACAGTGAGGGACAGTTGGGGACTTAGTCTGTGGTCTCTCTTCTTCATGGTGTTGCAAACCTCCACAGCAAACGGTTAAACCAAAAGACAGGGATGCGGGGGAGGGTGGGCCCACAGATGCGGAGCGGCTCTCAGGGTGAGTGGGAGGGGGTGTGGGTCTGTGGGGGTATGAGTGGCTGGAGGTGGGTGGGTAGGAGGGCTGTTTATGTCTGGGTGTGGGGAGGATGAGTGGGTGTGTGAGTGGGTAGGTGTGGGGTCTGTGGGGGATGAATGGGTATGTGGGTCTCTGTGTATGTGGGTGAGTGGGTGTGTGTGGGGGTGGTGGGTGGGGGGCTGGGTATATGTGGGTGTCCCTCCTCTCCTGGAAAGTATGTGGGGTCCATTTTACAGATGAGAACACTCAGGATCCAAGAGGTCACAGTTTGTAAGGGAGAGGGGGGTCCAGGTCTTGGAACCCAGTGCTCTGACCCACTGCCACAGCTGAGATGTCCAGGCCAAGTCCTGGGAGCACCTCGGCTCTCAGCCTCCACCCTGTGTGAGTGACAGCCTCCCTTCTCCTCCCCAGCTGTCCTTGCTCAGCCGGCTCCTGGGCCTCATGAGGCCATCATCTCTCAGGCAGTACCTGGGCTCTGTGCCCTTGCCACCCTGCCAGGAGCAACAGCCAAAGGCCAGTGCCGAGCTAGACCACAAGGTGAGCACCCGGCACCTGCCTGCACCACCACCACAGGTAGCAAGGAAAGGTAGGGCTGTCCACATTACATGGCCTGTGGGTCCTTCCAGAACCCCAGAGCCATGCCAAGGAGAGGCCAACAGGCTGCCTCCCTGTGTTGGGTGTAGGTGCTCAGCATCTCTCCTGTAATTTGTGCTGTTATCCGTGCCACAGGGGCAGGGGACACCTTGTACGGGGGCCGATGTCCGCCTGTCCATGCTCATGTGCCTTCTGTCAATCTGGGGTTGTCTATTAGTCTTACAGCACAATTGAGGGAGGACGCAGGAGCTGAATGCTGGCAGGGGGATGGGAGCACATCAGGATAAGTGCAAGGCTGTCTAGACATGCAGGACACCCCTTCTGCAGGCAGAGCTGGTTCAGCCTCCCTGTTCGTTTTCACTATGGTTGTCAATGAGGCTGAGTCCTTGGCCTGTCCCCAGTTCTTCCTAATTGACTTTCCAGACATTGCCCAGCTTTCCTGAAAGCCAAGCTTTGGTGGGAGTCAGGAGCAACAGGGTGCCCCAGGGCCTGCAGGTTGTGGAGTTTGTAACAGTGAGGGCTGTGAGTCCCTGGGTGAACATCAGAGCAGGGATGATGGTGGCTGTGAGGGCTTCAGAGTGGGCGTCCCAGGCCCAGCTTCCTGAGGAGCAGGGCTTAAATCCTGGTGCACTCTCCTGCCCCTGGGGACTCTGGGATAAAGAATGGAGATAGGGATCATCTTAATTGGGGAAGGTGGTAATTCCAAAAACTCACTCGGAGGCTGGATGTTGATGATACAGAATTCCAACCTTTGGGCATCACTCTGCAAATCAGATAATTAATTACTTAATGAACACAAATGAACCATTAAGGAGATATGCTAATCCCCAGGTGCACGCTCCTCTCCTGGAACATGTGGGGAAGGTTGTCTTTCAGTTGTGCCTAATATTAGTGCGTTTATGAGGCTGCTGCCTCCCAGGAGAGCGTGAGCTGTCTGCATGCCCCTTCTCCTGTGCCAAGTATTTCCCCAGAAACTGAAGCTGCTTATAGGCTGGTTATGGGGCTTCTAGAAAGGAGGTGGGGGTCAGCCCTGGAGTGGTCTGTCTGAGCAGGACTCAGGAGGCCTGGGTACTGGGGAAGGAAGAAGAAGGCGAGTGGCAAGAGAGGAAAGAGGCTCACGTCCGGATGAGTGGAGAGCGTGGCCTGCAGGTACTTTGGGGGCCAGTCCCAGGCCTTACCTAGCAGAGACGTGGTTCCTGCCAGGCTCACTGCAGTTCAGAGGCTGTCCAGGCGGCAGAAGACGTCCTTTCAGCAGCTGGGGAAGAGGGGCAGTGAGCAGGCTGAGGGTGCCCTTTCTTTTGAGGACTGTTCTTACACACCTAAAGAAGGTTTGAAAGGATCCCCCTGGTCGGCCGCCATATTGGAAATGACCTGTTTGGCCTGAAAACATGGAAGCACTGTGCAGCTAGGCAGAGCCCCAAAAGGGTAGGGTGCTCTGGTCCAGGGCAGTGGAGGGGCAGGCGAGGCCCAGGCAGCTCTCAGAAGGCCTTTGCTGCAGCACAAGAACACCTTAGATTCTGCTGCACTCCCCTTCACCTCTGTCTCCGAGTGAGGGAGCCCTGGGCAGAGGAGGGTGCATGGGCAGAGCAGTATGAAACAGGCCTCTGGGCTGGGCGCTGTTCTAATTGGGAGGGGCCAGCTGGGGCAGGTGACTGGGCTCCACTCCCACCCCAGCCGACTGACTCCTCATTAGGCCTGAGCATGTTTCATCTTCAAAGAGGTAAGATGGGCCACTCACCAGCCAAAACCAGGGGCGGCAGCAGCATCCACCCTATTTTATAAGGAGTGGTGGTCTGGGCCATGGCTGAGCCTTTCATCCCCAGAACTCAAAGTCTTTGCCTTTTTGTTTCCCTTCTGTGCAATGGGGAAACTGAGGCTACAGTAAGGTTGAACTGAGGCGCCCCAGCCTGGAGGAAATGGCTACTTTCCCAGCCTTGGGGCTGCTGAGCTGAGCCTCTGTCCTTTGATGCCTGCCCATCCCCTGGGCCCTCTCACTCCTGTCTGGGAGATTTCCTGCCCTGTGCCACTGGGTCACAGCCCTCCTCCAGTCCTGCAAATAAATACTTCTGCCTCGCTCCTTCCCCACCTCCTCTCCCTGCCTCAGGCCTTGGCCCAGCCTCTCCCTCTGGGATGAGGCTGGAAGAGCTGCTCTTGGTGTCCAGGGCACAACTTTCTCTCCTCATTGATCCCGTGGCAAATAAAGTTGTCCCTTTGCTTGCCCCCTGTCCAGCTAGACTGTGGGCACAGCCAGTGTCTCTCAGCATTGCGTCCCACATTTGGCAGTAGATGAACAAATGAATGAATCAAGTTTTAATTCCTGCGTCCTTCTCTAAACTCCCTTCCTCCGCCCTGTTCTGGCTCCTGCTCTCCTGCACCCATTCTAGAAACCTCCCACCTCCTGCACGCCATCTGACTAGCCTCTAATGGTGGCCCCTTTGTCTCTTAAGGTCTTTGTATCATTAAGGCCACAAGAGCTCATAGCCAGCCTGCCCTTCTCCTGCAGGAGATCCTGGACTAAAGTGTTACCTGCGTGCGGCAGAACCAATCCCAGCATATCATTTGTAATGAGAAGCTTAGTGAGGTCCTGCCTGGGAAAGCACCAAGCACTTCAGCAAAGGAAGCTATGTGCTCCTGCTGCAGCTGTGCATGGGGGTCAGGAACTGGAGAGAGTCAGGGGCAACACAGGTTCCTGCACTGGCCATGTGTCCTAGCTTTGACCACAGAGTCCTAGATGAGCAGGCAGAGCTTATATGGAATATAAGAGCTTCTGTGGACTATCCTGCTTAGTGAGCTGATGAGAATATTTTTAGCATTTTGAAGAGCTTCTGGATAAAGAAAACAAAGCTGAGCCCCTTTTCGTTATCGATGGCCCTGTGCATGCCTGGTTTGAACTGGACTTTATTCCTGGAGAAGAATAAACATCTGGGTTGGTGTGATGCTTGGAGGTCTGCTGCAGCCCATCGAGAGGCAGAGACCCTATTTGGCTGACAGAGGTGGGAGAGGGTGTTCTCCTGTAGGAGAGTTAAGACAGCAGAGTATAATACTTAGAGCTGGCTTCCAAGTGCTTCCCTTTGGCCCATGGATACTGATTTGCCCCAATTGCCTTCCCAGGCAATCAAGGGAGACTGTCCTTCTGGGTGCAGGCAGAAAAATGTTGCATAACTTGACTCAGTGACTCAATTTGCCACTGTCTCTCCAAGCTACCACCTGAGCCCACCAACCCAGAACCAGGGACTTCCTGGAGCAGATTGTTTCCCTGTAGCTGACTTGTATAAAGCATAACTGGCCAGATATTATCTGGTGTGTTCTGTCCAGCTTCAGGACTCAGGGTCATGGAGGGTCATGACCCGTTCACTTCTGTTTTTTGAGACAGGGCCTGTCTCATTCTGTCGCTCAGGTTGGAGTGCAGTGGCGCCATCAAGGCTCACTGAAGTCTTGCCTTCTCAGGTTCAGTATATCCTCCCACCTCAGCCTTCCAAGTAGCTGGGACAGGCATGCACTACCATACCAGGCTAATTTTTATTTATTTATTTATTTGAGACAGAGTCTTGCTCTGTCGCCAGGCTGGAGTGCAGTGGCATCTCAGCTCACTGCAACCTCCGCCTCACGGGTTCAAGCGATTCTCTGCCTCAGCTTCCTGAGCAGGTGGGACCACAGGCGCATGTCACCATGTTGGCCAGGATGGGCTCGATCTCTTGACCTTGTGATCTACCTGCCTCAGCCTCCCGATATTTATTTATTTATTTTTTGAGATGGAGTTTCACTCTGTCACCCAGGCTGAAGTGCAGTGACCCAATCTCAGCTCACTGCAACCTCCATCTCCCAGGTTCAAGCAATTCTCCTGCCTCAGCCTCCTGAGTAGTTGAGATTGCAGGCATGCACCACAATGCCTGGCTAATTTTTGCATTTTTAGTAGAGACAGGGTTTTACCATGTTGGCCAAGCTGGTCTCAAACTCCTGACCTCTGGTGATTTGCCCACCTTGGCCTCCAAAAGTACTAGGATTACAGGTGTGAGCCACCATGCCGGGCCAATTTTTTCTTTTTTTTATGGAGATGGGGTTTTGCCATGTTGCCCAGACTGGTCTCAAACTCCTGAGCTCAAGCAGTCCTCCCACCTCAGCCTCCCAAAGTGCTGAGATTACAGGTGTGAGTCACCTCAGCAGACCCCCATTCACTTCCATTGAGATTACTGATATTTAGGCTGTGTCAAACCTGCCATTTAATACTACACTCCTTACCACACGTCCTAATTGTTTCTTGCTTTTCTTTTGTTCTACTGATGCTCCGTTTTTTGTTGTTTTTGAGACAGAGTCTTGAACTCCTGACCTCAGGTTATCTACCTGCCTCGGCCTCTCAAAGTGCTGGGTTTACAGGCATGAGCCAACAGGTCCAACCTACTGATGTTCTATTGATGAGGTTTTTCATTCCATTTTCCCCCTTAGGGATTTGGGAGGTACAGAGTACCAGGATCTTTATGGTAGGGTGGAAATTTTTCCCCCGGTTGGTTAAATTTGGGGACTGTGAAATTGTTAAGTGTTCCCTGTTGTATGGAAAGAAAACTAAGGACCACAAAGGGGGAAGGTCTCAGAGCTGGGGCAGAGTTGAGGCACCAGGAGCCTGGTCCCCATTTCTCCAGCTGCCTCCTGGGCATCTCCTCCTCCCAGCTGGATGATGTCCTCAATAGACAACTAAGGGACAGTCTGCTGGCTCTGCACCTGTGATGGTCCCTGTGGGGGGCACCACCCAGACCAAGGCCCCCGACTGAGAGCAAGTGGCTGCAGCCAGCTTCCTTGAGGGGCACACCACTTAAGGTCCCCAGCTCATGCTCCTGAGGCCTGGGGATGTGTGGCTTATTAGAGAATTGCATTCATACAGAATGGAGTTACTGGGAGTGGGTGTGTGCTCCAGGGGTTGGGTGATGCTCTGGGGTAAACTTAGCCCAGCTGTGTCAACTCCACTGCACTCATGCTTCTTCTGAGTAGCTCTGCCCATGTTCTGCAGAGGGCGTGGCCTCTGCTGTGTGTTTGTGTGTAAATGCGTGCTCTGCACATCTCCTGTATATCCTTGTGGTGTGCCACGTGTGTTGATAGAGTTGGCAAACAAGTTTTACTGCTTCTTTCCTGCTGCTGTCACTGCAGTTGTCTGTCCCTGTGCTGGGTGACCCTGCCAAGAGCTGCCATAATGGAAGGTTGTGATGGAGAAAGGCCTGGCTCTCACTGCAAGACCAGGCAGGGAGGGGGCTGCAGCCCTCTGACAGCTGTGTGCTGGCCTCTGCCCTCTCTCACTGGCATGCTGAACTTCAGCAATGGGACATGTGTTCCTTTGGGCACCAGCCACTTACCCTCTGTCCCCCTGAAAGGCAGGTGGAGCCTCTGCCCCCATTCCCCCATGCTCTCTGCCTTCCCACTTGTCTGTCTCTTCCCTCCTGCCCCACTGGGCTGGGAACCTTGGTGAGGCCACGGTCAGGAGGGTTGGGAGGGAACTAACTGGTTTTGAGGAACAGAAAATGGATATTCAAAACTTGTGAGTTCCTCTCCTGGTGGTTCTGTCTTACTTCCTCCAAAGTATAGAACATCAAACATCTTTAAAAATAAACCTCAAAGAGGTGGCCTCTGGGAAGCTGACTCTCCAAGAGAGGGGGACCTCTACAGATCTGGGGACAGGCCAGTGCTCTGGGCATCCCAATGCCAGGCAGAGCCCAGGCTCAGGCCAGCTTTGTTTGGGTCCCCGAAATTCTGGTTTCTTTGCAAGTGTACGAGCAGGCTTGAAGTGACAGAGTTAAGATGCGGAGGAAGGCTTGCATTCATCAGCCAGCTTTTGCTCGGGGCCTTGGCAGTATCTGGGCCTGCTCCCTGCCCCACCCAGGCCCAGTCCTCCTGGAGACCCTTCTCAGCCTCTCTCCCTAGGCAAGTGACTCATCAGCTTCTAACCTAACACTCAACCTGGGTCTCATCCTTTAACTATTCTTGGACAACCCTGTGGATTGTCTTCCTCTCATTCTGACTTAGGAAAATAGACCCTAGTGCCTGTCACATCGTATGAAACCCTGCCATCTAGAGCCTCTGCCAGCTGGCCGGATGCACAGCTTCACTGCTGCACATCACACCGTGACATCTGAATTCAAGCAGTGATGGTCTCCCAGAAACACTCTGTTCTCACGCCATGTCTTTGCTCTTGTTGTCCCTCCTCCCTGCAGAGCCCAGCCTGTCTCTCCTGTCCTTGGATTGCTGCGGGCATGGCTCAACCCGTGGCTTGTTTACACGTTGCTTCACAAACCTGAACAGCTACCTTTTAGGGTCAATCCAGAGTTTCGCCTCAACCACAGCCTCCATGGCTCCCCCTGAAATGCCTCACCCTGTGGCTCATGCCTGTAATTTCAATGCTTTTGGAGGCCGAGGCAGGAGGATTATCTGAAGCTATCAGTTCATAGACTACCTGCACAACATAGGGAGACCCTATCTCTGCAAATTTTTTTTTTTTTTTAATTAGCCAGGTGTGGTGTTAGCAGGACACTTGGCACACACCTGTAGTCCTAGCTAATCGGGAGGATGGTGCGAGCCTAGGACTTCAAGGCTGCAGTGTTTAAGGCTCCCAGCTGTGTTCTGAGGTGGGCCGGGTACAGTGGGGGAGGTCCATCACACACTCTCCTCATTCTGCAGGAACAGCTGCCAGGCCCACCATGGCCTTCCCAAGTGCTTTCTGCACACCACCTTTTCTGTTCCTCTTCCGTGTCTTTGCCAGGCCTTTTTAGTGATGGAAACACAAACATAAATCCTTGAAAGCCCTGGGATAGCTCATCAGGCTTAGAGGGACCAAGGGCTAGACAGTATCACGAAACCTCAATGTCCCAACCTCCTCCTGGGGACTCTGGCCCTTGGCGCATTCCCAGACAGGCTGTCCCCTCCTTCCCTCAGCAGCCCTAGGCAAGTGACTCATCAGCTTAACCTAACATCCTTTAACCCTTCCTGGACAAGAAAAAGCTTCTGTCCTCCTATCATAACCAGAGTGGTATCTCATTGGCTTGGCTTGGGTCAGGTGCCCATCTGCAAGCCCGTCACATTGCCAAGCTAGCTTACAGTGAATAGCCAGCCTGCGCCATGTGTCCACCCCTCGAGTCAGGGCTAGAGTCAGGGCCTGAGTGTAGGGGACAGGAGGCTGGGACACTCTTAAAAAGGAAGGGAAAGGAAAGGACAGGACCCCTGGACGTCCACAGCATCCCTGTGGTTCAGTCATGAGCAGTGGCCTTGTGCTCTGGTGTCCCTGGGAAGGATGAGGAGGGGAGTCCAAAGCTCTGGCCAGCTGTGCCAACACCCTGGAGACAATTCAGTAAGTGAAAAAGCGAAAGACAAGAGGGGGAAGCCATGGAGAAACCATTGAGGAAACAACACCCTGGCTGGTATCAGTGACCCCCTCCTGCACCCCACACGCTCACACGCACACTGACACATACACCAGCACACACGTGTACAGGCGTGAACTCTTAACACATATGCACAGAGAATCTTGGCCCTCTCTGGGCAGTCGGCAGAGCTAGGTTTTCTGGTCCAGATCTCCCTGGGGTCAAGGTCTCTGGTCCCAGCTGGAGGAGCAAGAAGATCTGGCCAATCCCTGCCTCTCATCTCCCCGACCCCCACCAGCAGGAAGCCAGAGAGGAAGGTGGGCTGGGTGGGAGCACTCTGCCCTCCAGCAAGGACTTGCCTCCAGTGCTTTGGCTCCTGCCACCAGCAGACAGAGGAATGGGGAGATGCTCTGAGATAGCCTCCCCATGGCAGATCTGCAGCCTTCCATCTCTTTCCCTCCCCAGCCCCATGCACCATGGCCTCCATATTCCCTCTCTATAAGCCAAAGCCAGGGTTGCTCAGGGCCGAGGCCCCACCTAGGGGTAGAACTTACCAGAGCCCTGCTGTGAAGGGTCTCAGATCTTTGAACTCACCTCTAGGAAGTCAGAGGTGCAGGCAAGGGCTCCAGGTCTGAGGATGTAGAGGGTGTGGGCATGTGCTGGGCCCCAAGGCCTCTGCGGCCTGGAAAGAGACACCCACCTCTGCCCAGCAGGGCTCAAAAGCAAACTTCCATTCAATGGCCATTCACTGCAGTGGAGCTGGAAGTCCTACCTGTCCAGCTGCTGCCAGCCCGTCTCCCATCACTCTAAATGGGCCTCATCCCTGCTCCATGTTTAGGATCCCACCCACCCCCACCCCATACCCTAGCAGGAACTTTCATTGACAGAATTGGGTGTCTCTCCTGGCAGACCCTGTGAGGAGTCTGGCAGGCCCCATAAATGACGCCTGCTCTCTGGCCTCTTAGCCCTGTGTCTTCCAGGACCCTGGGTTGGGAAGAGGTCTTAGGTCACCCACCTCATTTCCTAGTGGTCAGTCATATGTCTTCATTTCTTCCTCACTGCAACCTGTCCTGGTCAGAGCCACTTCTCAAGTCAGCTTGACTTTGGGAACAGAACTTTCGAAACCGCCCTCCGCTTCCTTCTTTAGTGCCTGCCAAAGTCAAGGTCAGGGGGTGCGACCTTGGAGCAGAAGCTGCCTGGGCAAGGGGAAGAGGTTATGCGATCTGCTCATGGGGCAGAGAAGACATGCCAGCCTTGTCCTGGTGGCCAGTGCCACACTCCAGGATGGGCTCAGACGGCATGTACCTAGAAAAATGCATCCCCTCTTGCCTGGTGTCCTAATGACATACCAGTCACCTGCCCCCTAGCTCCCTCCCCAGACCGCGGCTCTTGGCCTGGGGCCTGAGTAGCCCTACCTCAGCATTACTCATGACTAATTGTGCTCAACTGTGTGGATACCTAGACCATGCCCCAGGGGCCCAGACTGCAAAGGGCATTCCTCCTCTACCCTGGGGGAGCAGCCTCAGCCTCGCCCTATCCTATGGAGCCTTGCTTTCTCCCAAGGGGGATGTCAACAGTGTGAGTCCTCTTTAGAGACCCTACCACCACCCATGCACACTTGGGGAGCTTGTCCTGCTGAAGGCTCAGAGCCCAGACATCTGCTCTTGGGCCAGACCTGCCCTTCCTTGACACAGGGTCATGCACATCAGGGGACCTCCCCACACCGCAGCTTCCGTGTCTGCTGAAGGTGGGGTCCCAGCCCCTCTCTGCCTGCCCTACTGCACCAGGATGCTGTGAAGTGGTACTACATATGTTTAAATTGAACCAAAAAAGGGAAAAAAGGATTGTGGCCCAGCCACATCCTTGGGTCTGAAAGGGCCCGGGTAGACCAGTGCCACTTCAGCCTCTCCCAGACTCCACTGGCTCTAGAGTCCATCTTCAGTCCTGAGAGGACTCATGTGTGGCAATGATGACACCTAAGGCAGCATGCTTTTCCAGGGCTAGGCTTCACCTCTAGGCTCTCGAGATTGCCTAGGGCTGTATGCATACTCCTAGGCGGCCACCACCCAGGGCCCATGAGCATCAAAAGGGGAAAACATGGGGACCGCCCTGATTCCTGGTACCCCAGGCCAGAATCCCAGCAGCAGCAGCAGACATCAGAGCCAGCTTCCTGAGTGAGAGGCAGGGATGCCTAGGGTTGATTCCCCTGGGCCACAGCAGCCTGGCTGGGAGAGCCGTGCCCTTTGGGTCCATCTTTGTCCTTCCCAGCAGGTGTTCCTGGGTCAGCCTCGGTTCTCCCCACAACACACACACAGCAGCTGCCCCAGAGCCTGGCTGGACCTGCTCCCGCAGGGTCCTCCTGCCAGAGACAAGGTCTGTCTGCCTCACCTGATCTGGCAGCCTTCAGGAGAGGGCTTGGTTTGAAGACTTGCCCAGGGTAAGGCTGGATTCTTGGTCATGACCTGAGCGGGGAGAAAGGTTATACGTTCTGGCCAGCACGAGTGGCTTCCTGGGAGAGCCTTTCCCTCCCCCTTTCCTGCCCTCCTTCAGCGTAAATAGCCCAGGCCACAGCCCGCTCCCTTGGCATTGGCTAGAGGGGAATTTTCTAAAGGATGAAGTTCCTGGGAAATGTCTACCCTTTTCCCTTTTGTCTATGACAAAAGCGCTGCTAATGGATCCTGCTTGACTTGGGAGTCAGCTGGAGGTGCCTGGGGTCAGAACTAGTTGCACTAGAACATGGAGACACTGACCTCCCTTCTTTTGGTGATGGTCCCTGTCTGCTCTCTGTCATCACTCAGCCTTGTCATTCCTTCCCCAGTGGGGAGGGCATGACCTGCTTTTAAGGCTCTAGAGCCAGGAGTGAGGCATTCCTGCATGGAACTTTCGAGAAGAGCCAGCCCACCAGCTGCTGGGGAAAGACCCAGAAAATGGGAGCTGTGGGCCTTGCTGGCACCGGTGGCAGGAACAGGCCCGGCCTTCTCGTCAGATCTGGGCATGCCTGTAGACTTGGCCTGTCCCCACGATGTTGACTGAGGTTTCCGGGGTCCCCTTTCCCATCAGGGCTTCCCAGCCTGACTAATGTGCCATGAGGGAGGAGCTAGGCTGCCCTAGCTGGCCAGGGTCCCATCTTCAGACAAGGTCCTGAGGCCTGGAGGAGTGTAGCCTCCCAGCACCCATGGAGGGCTAATCCTGAGGCAAACTGACGTCCCCACCACACCAAACAGTTCTAAGAGACCTGGAAGGGCCTCCCTCTGGCATATGGAAGGGCCACCTTGTGTTCCCAGAGGGAGAGGAAGCAGGTAAGGCAGGAAGTGCAGCCTTGGCCCAACCTCCCTCTCCTGCCTCCTGGAAGGGAAGACAAAACGCCATGCCTCTGAGGTGCCAGCCAGGACAGGAGCAGACTTGCTAAGTTCAGGAATTGGTCACACTGCAAAGGAAGCAGGAAGTGCAGCTCTCACAGGGGTCCTTGTCTTGCAGGGAAGGTCCCCCTCACTTGCCTACCCCTGCACCCCTCCTGGGCCTGCCCCTGCTCTCCCAGCTGCTGGTGGTTTAGATGGGGAGACTCAGGGTCTCCCTGCTCCCAGCCACAGAGTCCCCAGTTTCTACTGAGGTTTTGTTCCTCTGGCCTTCACAGAGAGAGGAGTCTGGTGGCAGGGTGGGGACTCCTTACCCACTGTTTGGACAGGACCGAACTCTCTCTTACCTTTTCGCACCTCTGAAACCAAGAGTCCTGGGGAAATGCAGGGAGGAGGTGGAAGTGTGGGCGTTTCCCATGCTAATAATGAAGGCTTCTTTTCAGAATCCCTACTGGGAACCCAGCTTCGGCCACAGCCCCCCTAGATGCTCCAAGGAAGGGGCTCTGCACAGCCACCAATCTCCTTAAATTGGGTCAGTGTCTTCCCTAAAGGGCTTCCCCTCACTTGGACCCAACCACAGGGAACACCCTCAAATGCAAGGAAGACTACCCAGCCTCCAGGCAGTGGCAGGTTTCGTGTTTTCCCTTTGGAAAAAAACAGCTTACACAATGTGGTTTAACAGGGCTTTTCTCTAGGACTGCCATTTCCTACTCACTAACCACCCAAACACTAGGAATAGTTTTCCTTGGATTCCCCTCCCCCCACTCCCTGCCCCCTGCAGATTCAATTATGGGAATCAGCATAAGAAACAAGTTGTGAAACTAGTAACTCTCCACTGCCTGGTGGAGGTCCACTGATAGATTTCCTCCTTGGTATTCCTCCAGGGCATTCCTTAGATCGCAGACCCTCAACACCACTCCTTCTAGGAGGGGAAGTTCTGCAGCCTCTGCCTTACAAGCAGACGCCCCCATGAGCCCATGGGTGGGGCAGGCCACTGAGCTGTGCCTCCAGGGACTGGGAGTGAAAGGTCTGAGAGGGACAGGCTCCCTCCCAGGCCCGCACATTCTCCCTCGCAAAGAGTCCAGGGTGCCTTTGATGGCCCTGATAACCCTTGGTTGTTTTCTTCGGCGTCCCTGCCACCTCTCAGCATTAGCTTGCCCTCTCAAAGAGGGGCCTCAACTTCTTTTTTTTTTTTTTTTTTTTGAGACCAGCTCTTGCTCTGTTGCCCAGGCTGGAGTACAGTGGCACAGTGACAGCTCACTGCAGCCTCAACCTCCCAGGCTCAAGTGATCCTCCCGCCTCAGCCTCCCAAGTAACTGGGACTACAGGTTACCACCATGCTGGATAACTTTTTGGTTTTGTTTTTTTGTAGAGATAGGGTCTCTCTATGTTGCCCAGGCTAGTCTCAAACTCCTGAGCCACAGCCTCCCAGAGTGCTGGGATTACAGGTGTGAGGCACCTTGCCCAGCCTGGGTCTCAACTACTTTTCATGGCCAAGTCCTGCTCCCTTGCCCCACAACCACCCCGAACCCACTTAGGTTCAGTGAATTACAATTAGCAGTATCTTGCTAAAAAAAATTGTTTTAAACCAACTTTCATTGTATTCCCACTGTATGAGTACACACATGGTAGAGAAATAAAGACCGGGCATGGTGGCTTATGTCTGTAATCCCAGCACTTTGGGAGGCTGAGGCAGGCAGATCACCTGAGGTTGGGAGTTCGAGACCAGCCTGACCAACATAGAGAAACCCCGTCTCTACTAATAATACAAAAAAATTAGCCGGGTATGGTGGTGGGGGTCTGTAATCTTAGCTACTCGGGGGACTGAGGCAGAAGAATCGCTTGAAACCGGGAGGCAGAGGTTGCAGTGAGCCAAGATCACACCATTGCACTCCAGCCTGTGCAACAAGAGTGAAACTCCTTCTCAAAAAAAAAAAAAAAAAAAAAAAAAGGAAGAATCTTAAAAAGGGAAAAAGGAAAAGATAAGGATACCTTGCAATCCTTTCTCCCAGACAGAGCCCATTTTCATACTACCTAGTACTTTCCAGCACACCAGTGTGGCCACATTCTATCACCTGCCTCCCCCAGACCCTCCCAGCCTATCCCCACAACTCTGCCCCTGGGTCGCCCCCACCGCCTTGCATCTGCACTGGCTTCTGTTTCTAGAAGCACCCTCAGGGTCTGTTATTAGCCTTCTGCCTGCACAGGGCCATCTTTGCCTCAAATCCTACTGTTCCTTTGAGGCCCACTTTAGCTTAGTCACTTCCTCCC
Organism: Sapajus apella; assembly: GCF_009761245.1. Classification (NCBI taxonomy): domain Eukaryota; kingdom Metazoa; phylum Chordata; class Mammalia; order Primates; family Cebidae; genus Sapajus; species Sapajus apella. The sequence continues at coordinate 842,586 of NW_022437029.1, read as the reverse complement.
TGAAGCCTCTAAGTTGTACTCTCCCATCCCCCAAAAACCCTGGAAGGGCCTTTTCTCCTTTTGGTCTATGCAGCAGCAGAGGTATGGTATTTCCTGACCAAATGGCTGCCCTCCTGAAATATCTTTCTCCCTCTGATGTCTGAGTTTGTCTTATGTCGCCGTTTATCAGTCTAGGCACAATGTCTGGCACGCAGGCTAGAACCTGCTTTATGCCAAGGGGGCAGTGAGCTGTTGCAGGACTGCAGAGGGCCAGGCGGAGTCCTGAAGGCAAGGCCAGGTTGGAGGGAAGGTACGCTGAGGGAGCCAGCAGTGCACCGCCAGCAAGCCAGACTCAGGCAGCTGCAGGGACCTGGCAGGCAGGGGGAGCTGGGCTTCAGAGAGGTTGGGTCTTCCCCACCCCAGGGCAGCTCTCCTGGAGGCATGCCTCGGTTTCCCCCACCATGTCTTCTCTGCCTGCCATGTGCAGGGCCACCTGGTCAGCTTGTGGAGTCAGGCCAGCTGTGGGCCTTATCTGTTGTGTTGAAGAACTGGCTGGGGTCCCAGGCAGGATGGGCGCTGCTGATGGGAGCCCCAGGTGGCCTCCAACCTCAGGATTTTGCATGGTGTTATCTGGGTTAAAGAAATCAGTTGATGGTACTAAATCTGATGCCCTCAGAGGTCGTCTGGCTTCTGTCCTGAGGAGACTCCTGGGCCTGTGCAAAGAAGCTTCGGCCATTGCTGGGGCACCACCTGGCACCCTGGGAGGGCAGAGGGTGATAAGGGCAGGGGAAGCTGGGGCACAGGGGCTGTGGGCTGGCTCTCAGCTCCAGCCCATTCTCACCTGCCAACATCTCTAGATCCCGCCTCTCCCATTCCTGCTTGTCCTCGGGGCTGGTCATCTGCCACCGATCCTAGACACGAAGAAAGAGCCGAGAGGACGAGGCAGGAGGGGCCTCTCTGGAGGGGTGCACCTGCAGGCAGTAGTTGGGAATCCAGGGCAGGTTGTGTTCTTTTAGGAGCCTCACTCCCTCAGACACTCCCCGTGGCTTGGTTTCTCCAAACAGCAAGCATGTGTCCCATAATCGATTGGGTACCAAGAGAGTCCAGGGGTGCCTCGACATCACATTGCTCTCAGGCCAGATGGAGCAGGCCTGCATCCTGTTTTCACTGCTAAGAGTGTGCAGTTGGCAAGAATGAGGGTGGAGGCGAGGTGTGCAGACGCTCAGCCAAAACCATCTTCCATCAGCTCCCGTCTCTTTACCTGCCTCCTCGAGTCAGCAAGGCAACTGTCCAGGCAGGCTGCATCTGTGTTGGTGCAGGTGGCATTCTGCCGAGGGGTAAGCCGAGTCCAGGAGCTGTGGGGCCATGGGCCACATCCCCCCAGAGGGGACTCCCTCCCTTTGCTGTTTGCATAGAGGCACCCTGGCCACAGTGCCTATGGTAAGGTCGGCCCAGGAAACAGAGACTGCAGAGGTCAGAGTGGATGAGCCCCTCTCCCCCGAAGGTGCCCTCTGCTGCCCCAGCACAAGGCTGGGGGACAGTGTGCATTTCTGGATGGCTGACTCCTCCTGTTTCTGGAGGAAGGGAGGACAGCCCTTCATCAGAGGCCAGGCTGGGAGTGCCTTCCAGGGAGTCACAGCTCCAAGTGACTGGGCCTAGAGCCTGGCTCACCCAGCCCCCTTGAAGATGCCTCCCTGGAAATTGTCACTGAAAGCCTAGGGGTGGGCTGAACCTCTGCCCTGGCCCGATTCGCCTGACAGCAGCATGCAGGTGGAGGGCCTGCCATGCTGCCCTGGGCAGAGTTAGAGAAGCAGTTCTCCTTGTGCTCTTCCTCCAGGCCTGCTACCTGTGCCACAGCCTCCTGACACTGGCCGGGGTGGTGGTCAGCTGCCAGGACATCACTCCAGACCAGTGGGTGAGTCTCCCAAGGGGTGGGGCTGGGGTGGGGTGCCCAGCTCTGTCTTCTCCCCGCAAGCAGCGTGGGGTTGGCTGAGATAGCACTCCGCCAACTGTTAGGAACTGCAGAGAGTGGGAGGCTGAGAAGCCAGCCTGGGGGAGCCAGGGCCTCTTCCTCCCCGTGGTGTCCCACCAGCTGAGCCATTCCCAAGGGACACTGACCCAAGCCCTAGCAGTTGTGCTGGCCCCGTCCTCCTTTTCCTGCTCAACTTCTGAGCAGTCATTCAAATGTGCCCCTTCCTTTCTCTGAATTTGTTCTCCTCCTGCCCCACTTTGGATGCGCCTGGCCTGGGCTGCACCCGGCCCTCGGCCTCCCTCCACCTCCGCAGGGGGAGCTGCAGCTGCTGTGCATGCAGTTGGACCGCCACATCAGCACGCAGATCCGGGAGAGCCCCCAGGCCATGCACCACACCATGCTCAAGGACCTGGCTACCCAGACCTACATCCGTTGGCAGGAGCTGCTGACCCACTGCCAGCCCCAGGTGGTGTCCCCTCCAGCCCTCAGACCTGGGAGGGGCGGGAAGCGGTCAGGCAGGGCTGGCCAGAGCCAGCAGTGAATCCACCCACTGCAGCTGCTGAACTCCTGGCAGGGACATAGATGGAGTGGGCATGTGGGGGAAGGGTGGGAGCACCTTGGGGGGTATTCATCATTCTTATAAAGAATCCAGTGCCAAAGGCCAGGCACGTTGCTCTCGCCTGTAATCCCAGCACTTTGGGAGGCCGAGGAGGGCAGATCACAAGGTCAGGAGTTCTAGACCAGCCTGGCCAACATGGTGAAACCCTGTCTGCTAAAGATACAAAAAATTAGCTGGGCATGGTGGCATGTACCTGTAATCCCAGCTACTCGGGAGGCTGAGGCAGGAGAATCCCTTGAACCTGGGAGGTGGAGGTTGCAGTGAGCTGAAATCACTCCAACCTGGGCAACAGCGTGAGACTGTCTCAAAAAAAAAAAAAAAAAAAAAAAATCCAGTGCCCAGGGTGGGTGTGGAGGGAAGGGGACGCAAAGAAGTGTAGTCTTCAGGAAATGCAAAGAAAAGTTGCCCTGGAGAGGGAAGAGTCTGGACCCAGAGTGCCATTCTGTTATGGGCAGTGCCAGAAAGGGGCCCCAGATGTCCACCTTCTGCCCACCTTCTGCCCACCAGGCCTGAGGCTGGCCTCCTACTGTGTTAGGAGGAAGGCTCGCAGGCTGCCATGGTCCTCTCCACTGTACCCCCACACCCCCACCGAGTTTCCTCAGAGCCTCTAGATGTGATATTTACAGCTAGTATTTATTTCTTTTTTGTTGGGGAGACGGAGTCTCACCCTGTTACCAGGCTGGAGTGCGGTGGCGCGACTACAGGCGTGCGTCACCACACACAGCTGATTTTTGTATTTTTAGTAGAGATGGGGTTTTACCATGTTGGCCAGGATGATCTCGATCTCTTGACCTCGTGATCTGCCCACCTCAGCCTCCCAAAGTGCTGGGATTACAGGTGTCAGCCACCGTGCCTGGCCCACAGCATTTCTTGAATGAAGATCTATTTCTATAAGAACCCACACAACCCCCGTAAGCCAGGTGTTGTCAGGAGCCCATTTTACAGATAAGCAGGTTCTGAGAGGCTCAGTGGCATGCCCCTTCTTGCAGGCAGCTTGTGTGAATGTCAGAATCAGGGCATAAGCCAGCCTGACTCCCAAGCCTCTGACCTAACCAGCTCCAGCCCCTGTGCTGGTGCCCTCCCTTCTGGCGCTTTCTCTCCAACAAGCAGCTGGGCCAGCTTAGGGTCTCCTCCCTTCCTGAGCCCCCAGCCCTCCATGGAGGAGCACAGGACTTGGTGAGGACCACCACCCACCCCACCACCAGTGCCCCTCCGCTTCTAACCTGCCTCTCCTCAGACTCCTCTCTCGTCCTTCCCCTATAACCTCTGACTTAGGGCTGACACATTGGCCACAGGCTGTGGTTTGGGTCTCATATTTCACCAAGTCTCTGAGAAAGCTGAGGAGCGAACCTCACCCTCACTCCCCAACGAACTAGATCTCACCAGCCTCTGGTGGGAGTAGTGGGCTTGTCATGAGAAGAGGGAAAAGTGATTCGGAGCCTGGTAGAGGGGCCCTGGCAGACCACTTATACGGTCACATAGCCTGTTGACCGCTGTGTCCCTGCCAGGACTATGAACCCAGCATCCTGCTCACTTGGCACCTGGCATGAGCCTGTGATGAGTGCTGAGTAGACACCGCCAGTCCAGGGAGCTGCAGGGCAGTGGGCAGCACCTGGGCCCAGGCCCTCACAGCCTGCTTCCCTCCTTGCCGCAGGCCCAGTACTGCAACCCCTGGAAAGACATCTGAAGGAGCAGGGTCCGGACAGCCCAGGGCTCCTGGCTCCAGCAGGAAGTGAATAGACTCAAGGAACTGGAGGAAGCGAAGAATCAAGGCCAGAGGAGGCCACATGCTGACCAGCCTGATGAAGCAAGAGCCGGCCACCGCCCCTGACCTGCGCTCCTCTTGGCAAGGGATGGGCCTCTCTGCCTGGCCCACCCCTCAGGCCTCCTTCCTCCTAGCCATCTCCTCTTCCCTAAGGCCTGTCTCCATAGCTCTGGTTTCCCTGGGCCTCAGTCCTCCCCACCCTTCTTCCTCTCTCTCCCTGTCACTAATGTGAGGTTTCTTTGTGCACATTAAAGTCTTCTTTCAGCATCAGTGGTTTAGAAGACTTCCTTCAGTCCCTGTCCCGAGGGCTTGTGCCAACGTCCAGTCTCCTGATGCCTCTGCCTGTGTCTGCTGGGTTCTCAGCTAGACAGTTACAGCACTGAGGCCCAGGCCCCGCCTGCAGCAGAGGGCTATCTGCAAGTCCCCAGGGAGGGGCATTGCTCCCTGCAGCCCACTTCGGCCCAAGAGCTGTCAGAAACCCAGGAACTGGACGTTTGTTTGGACCCAGTCTGGGACCGCTCCCCATTCCCCGCCCCTGCTGAGGAGGACGCAGGGAGTGAGATGTGGATCAGGGCTGTAATTACACTTAATTCCATTTAGTGCTGAGCTCTGAAATCAACTCCCCAGCCTCAGCAGTGGGGGCGGTTCAGAAGACACTTTGAGATGCTGTTTTTGCTTTTCCTCTGGTCTGCCGCAGATGAGTTCATGGGACCTGATCCCTAATGGGGTGCTGGGTATCTTTGACCTGAACCCCTTGAGAAGTGAGTGATCTCTTTGGACTCCAGGATACCACTGGGTATCTACTTTGCCCAATCCTCCAACCCTGAGAATCCACAGTTAGTCCCTGGCCCCTCCTGACTCTTCCTGGGTGTGGATGGGGTTTTGCAGGGTACACAAGAGGTAGCTAGGCAGTGGCAGAGGATTGCCCTTGCCACTGGACTGTGCCCACTCCTCAACTCAACCCTGGCTGTCTGCCAGAGTGACTTCCCCATGGCGGCTGCATACAACTCTGCTTTCATATATCCGTCTCTTTGGCTTTCATGTACGGGGATGGGGTGGCCAGGCTAACTAGGAGAGAGACTCCCCTAAAATAAAGGACTTTCAGGCCAAGTAGCTCAATGTGCAGAGCCAAAGTGGAGCTCATCACTTCCTGGGCCTGTTTCAGACAAAGCTGCCCCTCTCACTTCGTCCCCAGAATGCTAGGAGCTGGGGGCATCTTATTCAGGGGCACGGGCACATGCAGGGCACAGTGCTGGATACCACACAGGATGCCTTTCTGCCTAGCAGCCTTTGCCAAATGTGAGATGGAAGAAACTCAGCCAGGGTGCCTTCGATGCCAGGCGACATGCATGAGAGTTCTGGTTTCTGTTCCTGGCTGTGTCACGTGCCCCCTTGGCCTGGGGAACCACCAAAGCCCCAGCAGCATCAAGTCAGCCTCAGATCCTCCAATGAACGAGTAGAGACTCTGGTGAGCCAGCCTTCTTCACCTGCCCTCAGGGCTGCCTTGGGACCACACCAACACCGCAGGCATGCTTTGACAGTTCATCTGTAGCTATTCACTTTTCTCTGGAAACCTGGAAATCACCTTTGAAATTTCCCTTCTTTGTTCTTACTGCCAAGGGCAAAGAGGAAGTAGGGAGGCCAGAGAAGGTAAACCCGGGAGTTTCCAGTTTTCGAAGGTAGCCTACCTGGCTCTGAAAAGGAGCTGAGCTGTCCATCAGCATCGACAACTGGAGCCTTCCTCCCCAGTCCTGGCTGTTGTCCACTGGCCCTCCTCTCCTGCTCCCCAAACATACCCATCCCCAAGAGAGAAATAGATACCCAGGGGAGAGGAGGTGTCGGTGACGACTCAGTTCCTCCAGAGACCTGGCTGTAACCTGAGCACAGGTGTGCGCTGCAAGGTCGCCCAAGGGCGCATGCTGTCCTCTGGGGTGTGTAATGGGCCCTCTCTCGGACTAGCTGGGAGCTGACCAGATCTTCTAAAACTAGTCTGGGATCAGTTAAGAGATTCAGCCTCCCCAAGGCCAGATTTCCACAGTGGTGCTGGTAATGTGACCACTTGCTCTCCAGATCTTTGACTTTTCCAAATCCCTAAGCCCTTGGGAAAAGGCTGGGGGATATCCTGATAGGAGCCACTGGAAAATCCGCATCCGGGGCTGTGATGACGGATGTTTTCCTGCTTCCTTTTGGTACTGGTGACAGGGAGGGGCTGGGAAGGGAAAGGAGTCCCAGGTGGGCAGCTTCGATAACTCTCCTTTGAAGGAAGTAGGGAGGGAGAGTCCTTTTCCTATGTCCCCAGTCACCTCGGTCCCCAGGCGCTCAGAAAGACCCTTGAAGGGTAGCTGACCCAAGCTTTCTTACTTCCTCATCTATGAGTTGACGGCAGTCCTGGCTGCCTTGGAAACCCACCAGGCAGTGTTCACCAGAGAACCTAGTGTGCACCTCGGGCCTCCCTCCTGCTCCCTAAGGAGAGCTGGCAGGTGAGTAGCTCAAATGAAGGGCACTGTTACCCACAACCAACATCAAGAGATGGGGAAGGGGACTGGCTCTTCAGGAAAGACTCCTAGGTCATCTCTAGGGGCTGGCCTGAGCTGCTGGGGGATCCTTGGAGACTCTTGAGAGGCAGTTAGCACAATTTCTGTCTTTCCTTGATTTGACCACAAGCAGTTGTCAAGACCTGAGTCCTAAAGGGTGGATACCTTCCATAGAATATACCAGGCCCTAGGGAGACTAGCAAGGTACATGTACTTCCCCCCACCCCACTCCACCCCCGTACCTGTATTAGTAATTTTTTTCTTAATTGAAGACCCAGAAATCTTTTTTTCTACCAGTTGTACTTTCATTTAGAAGTATGAATCATGAGCAAACAGTCATGCAGGAAACTGTATCCTCTGGCCACCCACCCACAGAAAGGGCCAGTGCTGGAATGGACAGAATACAGCAGAAGGTGCACAAAGGTGGAAAAGGGGAGGGAGCTGGGAGCTTATCTCCAAGAGCATTTGGGAGGAAAGGCTAATGGACTCTGTTAGCTGGAGGCTTCTACATCCCTGGGCCTTCGGAACCCAAATGCCTGCCACTGCCCTGCCAGTGAAACCAAACCGGTTGCCTTTTCAAACTTTCCACCTTGAAGTCAGAGCCAGGGAGCTCAGGTCTCTCTACCTGGTAACCTTCACACCTAGAGGTGAGGGGATGGGGGAGGAGTATTGAAGGGGAGGAGAAACAGCAGGAAATGGACCACTGTCAGGATAGATGGTGACTTCGTGAAAGACAGAATTGGCAGTCCCAAGACCTGATTTAAAAATCTGACCTTGGCCGGGCGCGGTGGCTCAAGCCTGTAATCCCAGCACTTTGGGAGGCCGAGGCGGGTGGATCACGAGGTCAAGAGATCGAGACCATCCTGGTCAACATGGTGAAACCCTGTCTCTACTAAAAATACAAAAAATTAGCTGGGCATGGTGGCGTGTGCCTGTAATCCCAGCTACTCAGGAGGCTGAGGCAGGAGAATTGCCTGAACCCAGGAGGCGGAGGTTGCGGTGAGCCGAGATCGCGCCATTGCACTCCAGCCTGGGTAACAAGAGCGAAACTCCGTCTCAAAAAAAAAAAAAAAAAAAAAAAAAAAAATCTGACCTTTCCAGCCTGGGCAACAGAGCGAGACCCTGTCCCATGTGAGATGGCATGCACCCATAGTCTTGGGAGGCTGAGGTGGGAGAACCACTTGAGCCCAGAAGTTCCAGGTGACATTGTTTATTTCTCTTTTTTTTTTTTTTTTTGAGACTAAGTCTCACTCTGTCACCCAGGCTAGAGTGTAGTGGTGCAATCTCAGCTTACTGCAACCTCCACCTCCTGGGTTCAAGCGATTCTTCTGCCTCAGCCTCTTGAGTAGCTGGGATTACAGGCGTGCACCACCACACCCGGCTAATTTTTGTATTTTTAGTAAAGACAGGGTTTCACCATGTTGGCCAGGCTGGTCTCAAACTCCAGACCTCAGGTGATCCGCCCACCTCGGCCTCTCAGAAGGGATTACAGAAGGGAGCCACTGCACCCAGCCAAGACCCTGTTTCTTTCTTTTTTTATTTTTAAGACCCTATTTCTTTTTTTTTTTTTTTTTTTTGAGACGGAGTTTCGCTCTTGTTACCCAGGCTGGAGTGCAATGGCGCGATCTCGGCTCACCGCAACCTCCGCCTCCTGGGTTCAGGCAATTCTCCTGCCTCAGCCTCCTGAGTAGCTGGGATTACAGGCACGCGCCACTATGCTCAGCTGACCCTATTTCTAAAAAAAAAATTCTGACCTTTCTAATTATCTACGTGACTTGGGCCAGTTGTTTAACCTTTCTGACAGATCTCCAAAAGGGGAGCAACAATACTTATTTCCTTATTTTGCGGAGGCAGGGTCTTGCTCTATAGCCTGGAGTGCAATGGTACAATCACTGCTCACTGCAGCCTCAACCTCCTGGGCTCAAGCGACCCTCCCACCTCAGCCTCCTGAGTAGCTGGGACTTATAGGTGCTTGCCACCAGGCCCTGATAGTTTTTTTTTTTTTTTTAATTTTTGGGCTGGGTGTGATGGCTAACACCTGTAATCCCAACACAGGGAGGCTGAGGCGGGTGGATCACCTGAGGTCAGGAGTTCGAGACCTGCCTGACCAACACGGCGAAGCCCTATCTCTACTAAAAATACAAAAGATAGCTGGGCTACTGGGGAGGCTGAGGCAGGAGAATCACTTGAACCCAGGAGGCAGAGGTTGCAGTGAGCTGAGATCATGCAACAACAGATCTGGTGATAGAGTGAGACTCCGTATCAAAAAAAAAAAAAAAATTTTTTTTTTTTGCACAGACAGGGTCTCAGTATGTTGCCCTGGCTGGTCTTGAACTCCTGGGTTCAAGTGATCCTCCCATCTCAGCCTCCCAAAATACTTACTTTTTAAAGGGTGGTCATAGGGTGGAGTAAGAAAATATATATCAAGGCAAGTTGCAAAAGTCTAAAATACAGAACACAAGTGAGGGCACTCAGTTTCCCACCCCCATCCCACATGAATAGATATAGGGTCTCTAATCAACACAAAGGATGGCACATCTTCTCCCTCCTTGTCAGCTGAAGCAGGAGGCCTTCCCTGCCCAGCCCATGGTCATTATCTCCAGCATCTCCAAGGCCACAGCTTTTTTTCTTTTTCCTAGTGAAAAAGAGCTGGGAAATGTGGCTTTGGCCAGCAAGGGAGAAGGGGCCTTTCTGTGTACCAGCAAAGACCCAATTGTTACTGAAACCAAACTGGGCTGCTTTTCTCAATTATCTCCACTACTCTTCTGGTACCTACTTTTCAGATGCCAACCCAGAACAAAAGCTGCTGTCGGACTGATTTATGATCCAGATCTGCTGACGCGGCCTGAAGTGTTCCTCCCCTCCAGGACTGCACCCTGGCTTAAAGTTACCTCCAAGCCTCAGGGCCTCAAGTCCCTTCACCTCTGCCTTTTGCCCCTAGCCAGGAGGTAGCATCTGTCTCCAGGTGCCCGTGGAGTGTCCTCCATGAGGACCACCTCTTCTGACCACCTGCCCAGCTCAGAAGACCAGCTGGCAGAGGGGACGCCACGCTGTCCATGAGGCCAGAGCTACAAGTTGCTTCTAGGAGTGGCTGTGGGCGGAGGCTGGCGGTTCTGAAGGTGGCTGGCGGTGGTTCTGAAGTGTGGCTCCCCCCTGCCCCTTTCATCTGAACAGTCAGGTTCATGCCACTTGTTAATCAGCTTTCCGGTGGCACCAGGAGTCATTTTCTGGGGATAGGCGCTTTGCCTGAAGTGTGAGAAGCAGGGGCAGACCTCTCTGTTGATTTCACCAGCCAGGTCTTCCAGGCTGGTGAAGTCCCTTCCAGACTTGAGGGCTGGGACCAGCTGTCCTCCGGGCCTAGAAGCGGGGAGAGTTGGGAGCCAAAAGGCAGACCCCTCTGGTCAGCCCCAAGAGAAGCCTCGGTTTCCCCAGTGCGCCTCCCCTGGCACTCGCCTCGAGGTGGCTCGCCCGCGTTCGTACCTGCAACTGCAGGGTCGGGAGCCCCTCTCCCGAGCCCAACCCGCCGGGGGTCTTCGGGGGACACTTCGGAAAACCTGGTGAGTGTGATTACCCCGCGGCCATACCCAGAGTCCCTTCCCCGCCCCATCTCCCTCCGGGCACTGTGGCGCAGCCCGCGACTCGGAGCACTGGGGCTGCTGGGCACCCGGAGGGGCGGAGGTCCGAGCCCTGGGGCGGAGAACGGGCGGGTCCAAGGGTCCCGGCGGGTCGCAGCACCCTCCTGAGCTAGCCTTCGCGTCCCGCCCCCGGCCTCCGCTCGACCCCCCCACCAGCCTGACGTCAAGGGGAAGGGGGCGGAGAACCGTGGTCGCGCTGGAGAAAGAGCAGGCGCCCGCCGAGGTGGCGCGGGGAGCCCGAGCCCAGGGGCGCGGAGCCGGGCGGGGACCGTGGGGCGGTGGCAGAGGGGCCGCGGAGGTCTGGCGGGCGCGCGCGGGCAGGGGCGGACCGCGGTCGGAGCCGAACGCCAGGGCGGCGCCCGGGGACTGGAGCTGCGCTCAAGAGGTAAGCCAGGCCGGGCTTGCGTCGGGCGGGAGACGCGGGGCCCCGGAGCCGCCGCTTTGTCCCCTTGCTCAGGCAGGGGCTGCGGAACGCGGGAGGGACAGGGGCTGGGGCGCAGGGAGCCGCGGCGGCGGAGACGGCTGTCCGCGGGGATCCTTCTTGCGCCCCCCGCGGCAACCTCGCGGGGTCTCGAGAGTGGGACGCACAGCGCCTGCAGCCTCACAGCCCCGGGGCCGAAGGGGCGCGCCAGCGAGGGGCCACGGGCAGTGAGGGTTCCTCGCGCGGTCCGGTCCGCGGTCGGGATCCTCGCCAGGCTCCTGGACTGCCCTCGGCACTCCCACCCCGATGGAAAGTTTGGGGCGGGCTTGGAGCAAGGCCGATGTTGTGGGATCGGATTTCCCTGCCGCGGCCCCCCGCCTGCCCGCCCGCCCGCCCGTTCCGCTGGGGAGGCGGGTTGTCCCGGAAAGCCAGGCCCCCGGGCCGAGCAGTCCCCGGCTGGAGCGCTCGCCCTGGAGTGCCGCGGTCCACGGCTGGCCTCTCGGGGTGGGCGAGGGTGCGGGGCGCCCCGCCTGGAGTCCGCACCCCTCCCCCAAGCCCCCCAGCTGCCCGTTTCCTCACCCTGGCGTGGAATTGCGGGTGCGGGCACCGCTGGCGGGCGGATCCTCGGAGCACGCCACGGGGTGCGGCCCGAGTCTCGGGTAAGGAGCCGAGATGGGGCCGGGGGCGTTTTGCTGGGCTGGTTGGGGGCGCAGCCCCCACCACCCGCCCTCCCGCGCCGGGGCTCTGGGCCGACAGGGGGCGTTTGCAGGCCGGGCTCGCCACGCTCCCCGCGCCGACGCTTTGTTTGCGTTCAAATCCCTGGATCTGGGGGAGGGGAGAACCTGGGGTGACCCGGGATGGGGTCTTGGCGGGGACCCTTTGTTTGGGGGTGAGGAGGTCCCCAGTTTCTGCGTCTCCGCCCCCAGCAAGGGAAGGCTGGAACGGGGGAAGCCAATCCCGCTGGCCCGCCCAGGCCAGGGTCCCTGGGGCGCAGTCCCCGAGTTGGGAAGGTTCGTCAGAGCCGCGGGAGCGCAGCGGGCGCCGACCTTGCGCGGCGCGTCGCCCGCAGCCTGGGAGGAACCCTCCCGGTACCCGCCTCTAGCTCCCCCCGCCACCTGCCCGCGTCGCCAGAGTCCCCGATTCGACCCGAGCTTGGTCCCCCTGCCGCCCCTCCGCCAAAGGGCTGGTGTCTCGGAGGAGGCAGTGCGAGGAACAGGATGAGGCCCTGGTCATTTCCACGCCCATCCCACCCACTTCCTGCCTCTCTCTTGGGCAACAAAGGGGCCTCGGGAAGCTGGGCCCCTTCGCTCCCGGCCTTGCTCCCACTCCTGCCCTGCTGATGTGGAACGGGGTTTGGGGTTCTGCCGGGCTATTGTCTGCGCTGGGGGAGGGGACAGACCGGGACCGGGACCTCCGCTTGCTGCCATCCCTACCAGGTCCCTCTGTGGGGCTCTCCCGACCGCCTACCCCACCGCATGCCCCTCGCCGCCCTAAGGAGTTTTCCTCCCAGAATTAGGTGTTGGGGGGGCCGGAGCCCCAGTGGCTGCAAGGCCTGCTGCTTGAAGTTCTTTTAAGAAACTCAAACCTCTTAGTCCTGAGGGTGTGTGTTGGGGGGGTCACCTTATTATTTATCAAATTACTTCCTGTTGCGAAGAGGGAGTGGGGGCTCTGGAGGCCAAGCAGGGCTTCCCAGAGCCTGCTTAGCCTTAAGCGGACTCAGCTCCTCCGTGCTTCCCAGGGAGACTCGTGGTCTTTTAGGGGCTGAGAGGGCAGGGGCCAAGTGTGGGGACTTAGGTCCACCCCTTAAGAGAATAGGAAGAAGGGCACCCGGGGCTCCTGGAGAGGCCTGATGAGGAGCCCCGTGGCCTCTCCTGCTGCGGGCCCCTCTAGTTTGCTTTCTCTGGCCCGGATTCTGACCATTTCTTTTCCCTCAGCAGGGTGGCTGGCCTGGAGCTCAGAGTCGGGGTGTGCGCCATGGCCCCACATTGGGCTGTCTGGCTGCTGGCAGCAGGGCTGTGGGGCCTGGGCATTGGGGCTGAGGTGTGGTGGAACCTTGTGCCTCGGAAGACAGTGTTTTCTGGGGGTGAGTGCCTGGAGGGGTGTGGAGGAAGGTGGGGACAGGCTGCTGAGAAGTTGCCCCCATAGTGTGCTGGCTTTATTCTGATGTGTGGCACAGCTTTCTAAGAAACACGAGTGACCCCGGGGGCCCAGAACGGGCAGTGCAGGTTGGGACCTGGGATTAGCCTTCTCTGGAGGAGGTCTGTCCAATTCCCCAACCCAAACTGCCGGCCCAAATGTGTGAGGGAGAGCCCTATGCCTCAACTTCCCCTGCCTCGCTTCTTGAATTGTCACTAGCGCTGGGAGCCTAAAGAGAAACCGGAACCAGGATAGACATAAACTGGAGGCTTGCTCCCCAGGACCCCCTAAGACCTCCTCCTGCCCGGTACTCATCATGCCCTCTGGTGGCCCCGGAAGGGTGTGTGTATATGCAGGAGCTCACATGGTTGCCAGGGCACAGCAAGGACCTGTTAGTACCCCATGTGCACACACCCGTGTGAAAGGTGATGTCAGGTGTTTGTATCGGCCGTGTGCTCTGGGGACCTGGGATGAGCTCACCTCCCACAGTCTCCACCCAGGTGCCTATGAAGCCCTGCCTTGCCGGCTTGTATCTGGATCCACCGTTGCCTCCAAAGACTAAGACTGGTTTGGGGGGACCCTGAAGACAGGTCAGCAGCTATATTTGGCAGCTGATGTAGGAATCACGTGTCTATGTAAATGTCGTGGTGCCCTGGATGCTGGGTGGCACCAAGATTTCCCAGGCCCAGGCCCATCTCCGGTCCCTCATCCTCTGGTTTCTCTGGACCTCCCTGGCCTGGATCATAGCCAGGCTCCCCTCCTCCCATCCCTGCCTGTCCTAGTGGCCTGCTGTGCTCATATCTCTGGCAGCCTGGATTGGGGTTCTGCTGGAGTGAAGGGTTTCCTGAGGTAGGGAGTACTTGTAGCCATCTGTGGCTCCTGCCCTGCTGGACTCTGATAGAGGCAGTGGGCAGCAGGGCAAAGAAGGAAGCAGCAGGCAAGGAAGCGACGGTGGGGTGGGGACGCCTAGCCCTGCGGCTGGAGGTGCCATTGACCCTCAGAGCAAGAGCTCTGGCCGGAAGCTGTGGCTGAGATATCCTTCCTTCCTCCCAGCAGCCTGGATTTGCCTCCTCCCAGGCTGGGAAAGGCCAGGGAGGCCTGGGTGGAGCTGTCAGGGCCAAAGCCTATTTCAAAAGTGTCTTTTATCAGGGGGTTTGGTTGGCATCTGCTTATGGCATGGGGTGCTGGCTCTAGTGTGGGGAACTGGGGTATGAGGTCCAGGAGACTGTTACATGGAGGAAGACTGAGGGGTGCCTTGAGCCCCAGGGGCCCTGCCCATCAGCAGCCATGCTTACCCCTGCAGAACTGGCCACAGTGGTGCGGCGGTTCTCCCAGACGGGCATCCAGGACTTCCTGACACTGACGCTGACGGAGCAGACTGGGCTTCTGTATGTGGGGGCCCGTGAGGCCCTGTTTGCCTTCAGCATGGAGGCCCTGGAGCTGCAAGGAGCGGTGAGAGGTGGGGCAGCGGGAGGCAGTCAGGCCTTAAAGAGGGCAGGACTTAGAAGGCCTGTGCTTGGCTGCCCCCACAAAAGTGCTGCTGGGCATCCGGGGCCTGCCCTCTGGTCGCGGTCAGCATGTGGCCTTCCTCTCCTCTCTGGCACTTACTGGATTCTGTGTAGTGGGGCGGTTGGGGGCTTCTGTTCTGTACTGAAAGAAGCACCCAGAGAATGGGGACCCGCCTCTGCACTGGGTATCCCTGTGTTGCTGCTGCAGGCTGTGCTTGTGATGTGTGCTTAGTCCATACCTGTGATGAGGCTGATGTCCTCTTTCCTGTCCTCAGATCTCCTGGGAGGCCCCTGTGGAGAAAAAGACTGAGTGTATGCAGAAAGGGAAGAACAACCAGGTGGGTGCTTGGATGCGGTGCCTGGTGCTGCCTTTGCCCCATGGTGTCTCCTCCCATTTCTGCCTTGGTGCTTTCACTAACCGGACTCCTTTCTGCCCCTAGACCGAGTGCTTCAACTTCATCCGCTTCCTGCAGCCGTACAATGCCTCCCACCTGTACGTCTGTGGCACCTACGCCTTCCAGCCCAAGTGCACCTACATTGTGAGTGCTGCCCTCTCCCTTTGGTGTCCCCAGCCCCCCCCCCCCCGCCCTTCTTTGGACTCTTGGATGTGGCCCAAAGGGCTCTGCTCTTGAGCATCTCCTCATCACCTCTCTCCCGGTTCCTAGGACATGCTCACCTTCACTTTGGAGCGTGGACAGATTGAGGATGGGAGGGGGAAGTGTCCCTATGACCCAGCTAAAGGCCACACTGGCCTCCTTGTGGGTGAGTGGCTGCCCCCCATGCAGGCTGGGCGAGTCCTTGGGGCTTGGTTCCACTTTGGGCTGTGTTGGCCGGATGTGTCCATACCTCATGTGTGGCCTGGCTGACCTCTGTCTCCCATAGATGGTGAGCTGTACTCGGCCACACTCAACAACTTCCTGGGCACGGAGCCCATTATCCTGCGTAACATGGGGCCCCACCACCCTATGAAGACAGAGTACCTGGCCTTTTGGCTCAACGGTGAGCCCCCGGGCACCTGAGGGAGCTGTGGGTGGGAGGCTTCCTGGGGCCCAGCACCTCCCTGCTGACCTTCTCCCCTTCCCACAGAACCTCACTTTGTAGGCTCTGCCTACATCCCTGAGAGTGTGGGCAGCTTCACAGGGGACGACGACAAGGTCTACTTCTTCTTCAGGGAGAGGGCAGTGGAGTATGACTGCTATGCTGAGCAGGTGGTGGCTCGTGTGGCCCGCGTCTGCAAGGTATCAAGTCTCATAGCGGTGGGCCCTGGGAGCCCTGCTGGCCTGGCCGGGCTGACTGGCAGTGTCCCCTTGCTGTCTGCCAGGGCGATATGGGGGGCGCGCGGACCCTGCAGAAGAAGTGGACCACCTTCCTGAAGGCACGGCTGGCATGCTCTGCCCCAGACTGGCAGCTCTACTTCAACCAGCTGCAGGCAATGCACACCCTGCAGGATACCTCTTGGCATAACACCACCTTCTTTGGGGTTTTTAAGGCACAATGGTGAGTTGGCCAGGCTCCTGCAGAGTGGGAAGGACCTGGGATTCAGGTCAGAGATGGTACATGGGTGAGAGCCTGGACCAGGCCTCAGGGGCAGTCCAGTAAGCCAGGTGTCCAGAAGCCAAGGGGAATGCTGGCACCTGCCCCTGTCAGAGCTGCCTGCGAAGGGGCAGAGCCCCACGCCAGTTTGCACTTTTGAGCTGCCAGTGCATTCTGGTGCCCATGGCTGGTTTTTGCCAGGATCTGCCTTCCTGCTGCTTGCCCTGAGCTGGGGTGGGAAGGGTAAGGTGGGTACCTGACCCTGGGGCTCCCTCTTGCTGCAACAGGGGTGACATGTACCTGTCGGCCGTCTGTGAGTATCAGTTGGAAGAGATCCAGCGGGTGTTTGAGGGCCCCTACAAGGAGTACCATGAGGAAGCCCAGAAGTGGGACCGCTATACCGACCCTGTGCCCAGCCCTCGGCCTGGCTCGGTGAGTGCTGGGGTAGGGATGCATCTCCCCACCCAGCTGTGATGCCATCCCTTCCTGCTGATGGCTTGACCCCCACATCCTACCCCCAGTGCATCAATAACTGGCACCGGCACCACGGCTACACAAGCTCCCTGGAGCTGCCCGACAACATCCTCAACTTCGTGAAGAAGCACCCGCTGTTGGAGGAGCAGGTGAGGCCTCGGTGGAGCCGCCCCCTGCTCGTGAAGAAGGGCACCAACTTTACCCATTTGGTGGCTGACCGGGTTACAGGGCTTGATGGAGCTACCTATACAGTGCTGTTCATTGGTACAGGTGGGTGCATGGGTATGCAGGCATGGCTACTTGAGGCTGGGTGGAAGCCCGTGTGCCCAGGGCAGGGAGATCTGGAGCTGCCCCAGAGCCTTATGTCCTCTCATTCATACCTTCCCTTCCCCTCTGCACCCCCCAGGAGACGGCTGGCTGCTCAAGGCCGTGAGCCTGGGGCCCTGGGTTCACCTGATTGAGGAGCTGCAGCTGTTTGACCAGGAGCCAATGAGAAGCCTGGTGCTGTCTCAGAGCAAGGTAGTAAGTTGGGCCCCATCTGCCACTGCCTCCAGCACTGTCCCATCTCACTCTGTCTGCCTGCCTCTCCCAGTTGGGCCTATGTGCTTGACCAGTGCAGAGGTAGGGACACAGATATGCATGCATGCACATCTTGCCCAACTTGGGGTGGGTTCCTGGAAACGAGAATGAAAACAGAACAGAGTCTGCGCTGCACAGGGCCATCATATATAGCCAGGTTGCAGGGCCAGGGGCCGCACTCCCAGCATCAAGCCTTGGCAACTGTTCCCATGTTTCCTTCAGACCCTCCATCTAAGTTTTGCTGTGGTTCTGGCTCTGGCCTCTTGCCTGACCATGCCCCTGTGACCAGACCTCCCAGGCTGTGAGATGTTTATGATGCCCTCACCATGATGGTTTCCCTCTAGTCCCCAGTTGCTCTCTGGTCCCAACCCTCCATTTCTGTGACCATTTCCCTCAAGTGCTTGCATTATACTCTTGTGCAACAATAAATACTCTTTTTAAAAGTTTTTTTTTTTTTTTTTTTTTTTTGAGACAGAGTCTCACTCTGTCACCCAGGCTGGAGTGCGGTGGTGTAATCTCCGCTCATGCAACCTCCACTTCCCAGGTTGAAGTTATTCTCCCACTTCAGCCTCCCAAGTAACTGGGACTAGAGGCATGTGCCACCATACCCAGCTAATTTTTGTATTTTTAGTACAGACAAGATTTCACCATATTGGCCAGGCTGGTCTTGAACTCCTGACCTCAAGTGATCCACCCAGCTCAGCCTCCCAAAGTGCTGGGATTACAGGCATGAGCCGCTGTGCCCCATTGCCTTGTGCAATACTCTTGTTTCATGTTTGCTACACCTCCTGAACTTTGATTTGTTTGCTTTTTACCAACAATTGTGAATCAAAATCATCCCCCAGAACATGGATAATGGCAGAAAGTGTGTGGTTGAATAAACACACAGATCGGCATCCACCGTTGAAACGGGAAAACATCTTATGTTATGCTGCTGCTGTTGTGAGGGCTGATGGGCCTTGAGAGAAATGTATTTCCTGCACTAAGTGTGTGTAAGTGAGTGTGATTATACTTTTTGGCCTTGCAGCCCCATCATCCTTTTCTAATCAGGTCACACTTGTAAGGGGCTTAGGATTGCGTCTGGCCTGTGTAAGCCCTCTGAGTTCTGTGGTTCTTAGATTTCCCTCTTCAGCACTATAGCTCTGCCTTGTTCCTCCTTCTGCCACCCCATCCTGTGCCCCCTGTAGAACTCCGAGCTGCCCCCATGCTGCATTCTGGTCCGGCCGCCCCTCCTGCGGTGTGGCCCTGGCTGACCCCCACTCCTGCTCCCCGCTTTTCTCGCAGAAGCTGCTCTTTGCCGGCTCCCGCTCTCAGCTGGTGCAGCTGCCCCTGGCCAACTGCATGAAGTACCGGTCCTGTGCAGACTGTGTCCTCGCCCGAGACCCCTATTGCGCCTGGAGCGTCAACACCAGCCGCTGTGTGGCCGTGGGTGGCCACTCTGGGTGAGTCGGGCTCTGCATAGGCCAGGACCAGGAGGGAGTCAGGGTAGTGGGAGCCAGGCTGCTGATGTACCTTACATTCCCTACCAGATCCCTGCTGATCCAGCATGTGATGATCTCGGACACCTCAGGCGTCTGTAACCTCCGTGGCAGTAAGAAGGGTGAGCTTTTATATTGCCCTTGCATCGAGCTGTGCCCTGGACTAGAGCCAGAGTTTCTGTTCTCCTCTTCCCCAGCCCTGGTTTCCTGCCCTAACCCTCACTCTCTTTTCTCTGCCACTACAGTCAGGCCCACTCCCAAAAACATCACGGTGGTGGCAGGCACAGACCTGGTGCTGCCCTGCCACCTCTCCTCCAACTTGGCCCGTGCCCACTGGACCTTTGGGGGCCGGGACCTGCCTGCGGAACATCCCGGCTCCTTCCTCTACGATGCCCGGCTCCAGGCCCTGGTTGTGATGGCTGCCCAGCCCCGCCACGCTGGGGCCTACCACTGCTTTTCAGAGGAGCAAGGGGAGCGGCTGGCTGCTGAAGGCTACCTTGTGGCTGTCGTGGCAGGTCCATCAGTGACCTTGGAGGCCCGGGCCCCCCTGGAAAATCTGGGGCTGGTGTGGCTGGCAGTGGTGGCCCTGGGAGCCGTGTGCCTGGTGCTGCTGCTGCTGGTGCTGTCACTGCGCCGGCGGCTGCGGGAAGAGCTGGAGAAAGGGGCCAAGGCTGCTGAGAGGACCCTGGTGTACCCCCTGGAGCTGCCCAAGGAGCCCACCAGTCCTCCCTTCCGGCCCTGTCCTGAACCAGATGAGAAACTTTGGGATCCTGTTGGTTACTACTATTCAGATGGCTCCCTTAAGATAGTGCCTGGGCATGCCCGGTGCCAGCCTGGTGGGGGGCCCCCTTCACCACCTCCAGGCATCCCAGGCCAGCCTCTGCCTTCTCCAACTCGGCTTCACCTGGGGGGTGGGCGGAACTCTAATGCCAATGGTTATGTACGCTTACAACTAGGAGGGGAGGACCGGGGAGGGCTCGGGCACCCCCTGCCTGAGCTTGCAGATGAACTGAGACGCAAACTGCAGCAACGCCAGACACTGCCCGACTCCAACCCCGAGGAGTCATCAGTATGAGGGGAACCCCTACCGCGTCAGCGGCAAGCATGGGAGGTGCAGCTCCTACTTTTGCACAGGCACCAGCTACCTCAGGGACATGGCACGGGCGCCTGCTCTGTCTGGGACAGACACTGCCCGGCACCCACCCGGCCATGAGGACCTGCTCTGCTCAGCACGGGCACTGCCACTTGGTGTGGCTCACCAGGGCACCAGCCTCGCAGAAGGCATCTTCCTCCTCTCTGTGAATCACGGACACGCGGGACCCCAGCCGCCAAAACTTTTTAAGGCAGAAGTTTCAAGATGTGGCTGTGTTTGTCTGTATTTGCCCGTGTGTTTGTGTGTGTGTATGTGTGTATGCACGCGTGTGCGTGCTGCGACATAGCCTTCCTGTTTCTGTCAAGTCTTCCCTTGGCCTGGGTCCTCCTGGTGAGTCATTGGAGCTATGAAGGGGAAGGGGTCGGATCACTTTGCCTCTCCTAACCCCCACTGTCCCGAGTGTCGGGCAGCAGTGTACATATGGGGGTGGGGTGGGCAGGGTGCTGTGCCCCTTCACGGGGAGTTCAGGGCTCGGGGTGGGCCTAGTCCTGCTCCTAGGGCTGTGAATGTTTTCAGGGTGGGGGGAGGGGGAGGAAGCCTCCTGTGTGTTTGGGGGAAAGGGTGGGTTCAGTGGTATTTTATACTTGCCCTCTTCCTGTACAGGGCTGAGAAAGGCTGTGTGAGGGGAGAGAAGAAAGAGGGTGGGCCTGCTGTGGACATTGGCATACCCTCTTCCAGTCCTAGGAGGAGGGCCTCCTAATGGTGTAACTTATTGTGTCCCCGCGTATTTATTTGTTGTAAATATTTGAGTATTTTTATATTGACAAATAAAAATGCAGAAAATGAAACGATTACTGTGATGGGGCTAAGACATTTGGGCTAAAACCTTTCTGGGTGCCAAGAGGGAAGGCTCTTTGGGTAAAGGGAAGCTGGACTGGGCCTCCCCCACAGTCCAGGGCAGCCACCTCTTTTGCAGTCCCTGTCTGCCTGTGGGAGGGGACAGCCCAGCTCCAGTGTTTTCCCACAGTGGTGGCTGTGGGGCTGGGAACCAGACATGGCCACAGCCCCTTGGGAGCCAGCCTTGGCTTCTGGCCAGAGGGAGAAGTCAGGGCACTGGGAGTCCAGGGGAGAGGTGGAGTGGGAGCGGGGGCGCCTTCCCAGACTCAGGACGGTTAGTGGGAGTGAGGGGGCCAAAGGAGGGGAAGGTTGTGGAGATGAGAGAGTTGCTTGTGTAAGGATTTTCAACCCACTTAGGAGAGGTGAAATGACGTCTAGACTTCTACCACCAGCAATGCTAGGGTCTTCAGGGCCCCAGCTAGGTGGGGAAGGAACTTAAACCCACACCCAATGTGCACCAGACCACTGTCCTGGAGAGGAGTGGCACAGAACCCCTCCCTGTCATTTACGCACCCTTTCTAAGCCTATCAAGCGGTGGAAGTGAGGTCTCCCCTGTACACTTAACTGTGGCTTCAGCAGGTGGCTGCCTAGGTTTTAACCGGGAATTGAGAAGGCTGGGGTCGGCTGAGGAGCACGTTGCGGGGGTGCACCGTCCGCAGATGGCCGCCCAGATGATGTTTTGATCCGGAAGACGGATTCAGCAAACTCGCCACCCACTGTGGGGCCGTGGGGTTCTGCACAAACCAAGGCCCTGTCCGTACCCTGGAGGTGGAGCCAGAGGCAGGACAAGTTGTGGCCACCTGCTCCTTGCTGGACTTTTAAGAAAGCGGAGTACAGGGTGTCCCGAGGCCTTTCCAGCCGTCACTTTGCCGCTGCCTCAGGGCGGTCGGCCTTGGCCAGAGGTGGTCCCGGAAGAGGGGGTAAAGACCGTAGAGCGCGGCTGGGAGCCGTGGCTCACGCCTGTAATCCCAGCACTTTGGG
Source organism: Sapajus apella (assembly GCF_009761245.1). Taxonomy (NCBI): domain Eukaryota; kingdom Metazoa; phylum Chordata; class Mammalia; order Primates; family Cebidae; genus Sapajus; species Sapajus apella. Next base: position 820,982 of record NW_022437029.1, on the reverse strand, counting down.
AGGCCGAGGCGGGCGGATCACGAGGTTAGAAGATCGAGACCACTCTGGCTAACACGGTAAAAACCCCGTCTCTACTAAAATACAAAAAATTAGCTGGGCATGGTAGCACGCGCCCGTAAGTCCCAGCTACTTGGGAAGCTGAGGCAGGAAAATCGCTTCAGCCCGGGAGGTGGAGGTTGCAGTGAGCCGAGATCGCGCCACAGCATTCCAGCCTGGGCGACAGAGCCAGACTCCGTCTCAAAACGAAACAAAAGACCGTGGAGCGAGCCGGCTCCCTAGTCCTGGGAGCCCGGCGGGACTAGAGGCGGTAACAAGAGGAGCCTGCGAAGCCGCTGGAGGCCTGGGTCCTAGCGAAGGAAAACGGAAAACTCCCCACCGGACCCAGAGGCCTCATCCCCCCGACACCCCGCAAGGCCCTGCGGCCCCGCGCGCCCTCCAGCGGCGCGCGGTTCTCGGAACGCAGCGCTTCTGCCTTCAGCTTAGCCTCGGACGCCCTCGCGCGACTGCCTCGGGGTACAGCCCGGCGCAACAAGTCCCGCCCTGCCACTGCGACGGGGTCGCGAGCTAAGGCCTAGGCGTTTGATTGGTCAGCTTTGGCAAGGAGGCGGGACTAGGATGATAACGGAGGATGCCGAACGGCCAGATAAAGGACGCGGGGCGGGCCTGAGATCCCAGGTCGTTTGGCTGGGGCGAGAGCCGGGATGGCGACGCCGCGGCCCTGCGCGGACGCGCCGTGCTGCCCGCATCCCAGCGCGGTGCTCGGTGTACAGCAGACGCTGGAGGAGATGGACTTCGAGAGGGGTGAGGCGGCCGCGCGGCCCTGCTGGCTCTTCCCAGGCCCCGGCCTAAGGAGGAGGCGCCAGGTTAAGGAGGGGCGGGTGAACTGGGCCCTGAGAGCTTGGGGCCTGGTGAGAGACGGCGGGCCGGATTCGAGGCTCCCGCATCCTGAGAGCATACCAGGTGTCTCCCGCACGAGCTCTGTCCCGCGGGCGGCGGCGAAGCGGACGCACTGGTTTCCGTAACCTTTCCGAGTGACGGGGGACAGCCCTGCTTGGGAGACACAAGTCTGCTCAGGTATTGGAGAGAGGGACCGGGGAGCAGAATCTGCACCTGGGGCATTGCGCCCATCCTGAGGGGCATGGAGCTGCAGGCCTGGGGGCTGCTTGGTGAAGGAGGACACTGGCCCTTGCTTAACCCCGGATGCCAGGCAGCCTGCGTGCTTTAGAGGCAGCAAGAGCTTATCACGGGCAGCCTTCAAGTCAGGGCACGGTATCTCATCTGTGGGACCCAGAGATAGTAATAGGTAACACGTTTGCCCCGGATTACACAGAGATTATGTTGCCAATAGGAACAGAGGAAGGTGGGAAACCAAGGTGCTTCTTCTGGGTGTTGGGAACCACTGTGCTACTGTGCTGTGTCATCTGTCCGTGCAGACTCAGCCAGTGCAGTAACAACAGTACTGCCCTTGATTGCCACTGCTGTGTAAGCATTCGCATGGAACTCTTCCTTTACCATGGTTCTGGCACCTGCCTACTTCCCTCCACCTCTCCTACCACTGCCTTCTGCACTGCTGAAGTGGTTGCCTCAGAAGGTCTTTCAGCTTCCACGCTTGCTCTCCTACAGGGTTTTCTACAAACACAGCAGCCAGAGCGGCTTTTTGAAAATGAGAAATCGCTGTGGCCAGGCACAGTGGCTCACGCCTGTAATCCCAGCCCTTTGGGAGGCTGAGGCCGGCAGATCACCTGAGGTTAGGGGTTCGAGACCAACCTGACCAACATGGAGAAACTCCATCTCTACTAAATGATTTTTCCCCGGCCCCCTCCCCTACCATCTCTACTAAAAATACAAAAAATTAGCCGGGCGTGGTGGCACATGCCTGTAATCCCAGCTACTTGGGAGGCTGAGGCAAGAGAATCGCTTCAACCCAGGAAATGGAGGTTGCAGTGAGCTGAGATTGTGCCATTGCACTCCAGCCTGGGCAACAAGAGCGAAACTCCGTCTCAAAAAAAAAGAAAGAAAAGAAAAAGCAAATGAGAGGTCGGATCATTCCCTGTTATGGCTTACAAAGCTCTGTGAACCCACTGCTGCTGGCTCTACTTCTCTCCCTCATTTCATTTCTCATGCTTTTCTTCTCCCAATCACTATGCTGCAGCCACACTGGTCTTGTTTTGGTGTCTCAAATATGCAAGACCTTTTCCTGAATTAAGGCCATTGGAGTTGCTGATGGACTTCCTACAACTGTTTTTTTTTTTTTTTTTTTTTTTTTTTTTTTTTTTTTTGAGACGGAGTTTCGCTCTTGTTACCCAGGATGGAGCGCAATGGCGCAATCTCGGCTCACCGCAACCTCCGCCTCCCGGGTTCAGGCAATTCTCCTGCCTCAGCCTCCTGAGTCGCTGGGATTATAGGCACACGCCACCATGCCCAGCTAATTTTTTGTATTTTTAGTAGAGACGGGGTTTCACCATGTTGGCCAGGATGGTCTCGATCTCTTGACCTCGTGATCCACCCGCCTCGGCCTCCCACAGTGCTGGGATTACAGGCTTGAGCCACCGCGCCCGGCCCCTACAACTGTTAAACTAGCTGATGTTATTTTTCAGATCCCAGCTCCAATATTACTTCTTCAGAGGCCCTCCCTAAACACCCTGGCTCTCAACTGGGGGCAGTTCTGCCTTTTAAGGGACTTTGGCAGTGTCTGGAGACATTTTGGGTTGTCACAATCTGGAGGCTGCTACACAGGCGTGTAGTAGGTAGAGACCAGATGCATTATACCTGGTACAATGCACAGGACAGCCCCCTCTGGTAATCATCCAGCCTAGAAGGTCAATTGTGCTGTTGTTGAGAAGTAAACATTGCCTTATCCAAAGTTAGGTGTTGGTTACTCTGATGTGTCTATCATCTTGCTTTTTTTTTTTTTTTTTTTTTTTGACAGAGTATCCCTCATTGCCCAGGCTGGAGTGCAGTGGCACAATCTTGGCTCACGGCAACCTCCACCTCCAGGCCTTTGCCTGGCCCTTATAGAGTTCACTTGCCTGGGTCAGCTTTTATGAAAGATCCAGATTATAATAGATTCTATTTTTTTTTTTTTGAGACGGAGTTTCACTCTTGTTACCCAGGCTGGAGTGCAATGGCACGATCTCGGCTCACCGCAACCTCCGCCTCCTGGGTTCAGGCAATTCTCCTGCCTCAGCCTCCTGAGTAGCTGGGATTATAGGCACGTGCCACCATGCCCAGCTAATTTTTTGTATTTTTAGTAGAGACGGGGTTTCACCATGTTGACCAGGATGGTCTCGATCTCTTGACCTCGTGATCCACCCGCCTTGGCCTCCCACAGTGCTGGGATCACAAGCTTGAGCCACCGCGCCCGGCCCCTATAATAGATTCTTAGCTTGGAGTTTTTGTTCTATAAAGGTACAGATATCCTTCCCATACCTCCAATTTGCATAGGTCAGGGTAGCTGGTTTTTTGGTTTTTTTTCTGCCTTTGCTATCTTCTCACACCTATTTGAATAGTACCTTTTCTCATGACCTTTAGGTTTCTGTTCTAAGGTTGCCTTATCAGAGGGGCCATCCCTGACCATTGCTCATTCCCTCCTATGGTTTTTCTTCAGAGCATTTAGCACCACCAGACTTACTATTATTATTATTATTTTTTGAGATGGAGCCTTGCTCTGTTGCCCAGACTGGAGTGCAGTGGTGCAATCTCCACTTACTGCAACCTCCACCTCCTGGGTTCAAGCAATTCTATTTAAGCCTCCCAAGTAGCTGGGACTACAGGTACATGCTAGTGTGCCTGGCTAATTTTTGTTTTTTCGATAGAGATGAGGTTTTGCCATGTTGGGCAGGCTGGTCTCAAATTACTGACCTCAGGTGATCCACCCACCTCGGTGTTCCAAAGTGCTGGGATTACAGGCGTGAGCCATAGCGCCCAGCCCACCAGACTTATTTTATAAAATTTATAGGCTATATATATGTGAAATTATAACAATTGTATATAAAATGTTTATATAGTATACATAAATATATAACAAATATATATGTATATTATATATTACAAATATATATGTATATTTGATATATATTATAACAAATATATAGATGATATATATATTTGATGGTATATATAAAGAAATAGATATATTTGGTGTCTGTCTTCTTCAGTTAGAATGTAAGCTCTCTGGAGCCTAAAATTTGGGTTGGATCTTTTATTCCCTGTTGATTTCTAGTGCCTAGAACAGTGCCACACACACAGTAAATAAAAACTTGCTGAATGAATGAATGATCTGGGTATGGCAGCTTGCTTTGCAAGGCAGGAGATAGAGACTGTCCAGCCCCAGTTTGTCATGCTAGGGCACTTCCTGCCTGCTGGCTTTTTGCACAGATCCTTGCCCCAGCTCCTGCCATGTGTGTAGCAGCGGCTTTCACTGTAGACCCTGCCTGGGTGTTTGCACCAGAGCCCCTGAGCTGTGTGTGCAGTTCCGAGTGCACTTCAGATTCACAGCCTCAGTGACCTCTCACCACCGTGACTATGGTTCTCACTTTGTGAAATTTCCTTTTATTGCCTTTGAATTTTTTTTTTTTTTTTTTGAGATGGAGTTTCACTTTTATCACCCAGGCTGGAATGTAATGGCATGATCTCAGCTCACTGCAACCTCCACCTCTTGGGTTCAAGTGATTCTCCTGCCTCAGCCTCCTGAGTAGCTGGGATTACAGGCATGTGCCACCATGCCTGGCTAATTTGTATTTTTAGTAGAGACAGACTTTCACCATCTGGGCCGGGCTGGTTTCGAACTCCTGACCTCAGGTGATCCACCTGCCTCAGTCTCCCAAAGGGCTGTCATTACAGGCATGAGCCATGCACCTGGCCTGAATTTCACTCTAGATCCAAACATTTTAAACATTACTTCATCCAGCACTTCTGTGTTTGAAGTGGGGTGGAGAAGTCTGTGTCTGCCCAGTTTTTCTGCCCTGAAGAGACATGCCCCTGTCTGTCTTGTTCACAGCTAAGTCACCAGCACCCAGAACAAACCTTGACATAGAGGAGTACTCAGTTGATATTTGTTGAAGGAATGAATATCCTCTATTTTATAGACAAGAAAACAGAGGTAAAGAGGCAAAGGAAACTCTGAAACTCCCAGTCATTCAGCATCATTCAGTGCTTTGGTTGATTTTCTGCAGGAATCTGGTCGGCAGCCCTGAATGGAGACTTGGGCCGAGTGAAACATTTAATCCAGAAGGCCGAGGACCCGAGTCAGCCTGACTCGGCTGGCTACACTGCGCTGGTGAGCTAGGGAGGAGCACGGGGTCGGGAGAGAGAAGCGTTAAGTCAGGAGAGACCTGCTCTCTGAGGAGGGAGATTAATGTTTACCTTTTATCTTCTCCCTCCCTTTCTTCTCTTCCAGCAAAATTTCTAGATTTTTAAAATTAGTGTGAGAGCTTTACAGCAATAATTTAGGTGTTTTTTTGGAGATAAAGTCTTGCTCTGTCACTCAGGCTGGAGTGCAGTGGCACGATCTTGGCCCACTGCAACCTCTGCCTCCCAGGTTCAAGTGATTCTCCTGCCTCAGCTTCATGAGTAGCTGGGACTATAGGTGTGCACCACCACGTCCAACTAATTTTTGTATTTTTAGTAGAAATGGGGTTTCACCACATTGGCCAGGCTGGTCTCCAACTCCTGACCTTAGGTGATCTGCCTGCCTTGGCCTCCCAAAGTGCTGGGATTACAAGCATGAGTCACTGTGGCCAATGATTTAGTTTTATTTTCATAACAATTTTATGAGCTAGGAATGATCATTTTCCCCATTTTTCAGTTGAACAAACCCAGTTTAGTTATGCAGAAGCTTGCCCAGGTCACATGACTGCTGGAGGTGGCACCTGAGATGACTCCAGGCCCCTCACTGCAGGGGGCCGTGCTCTCACCTCTCCACCACCCTTGTTGCCTGCCTGGCTTCTGCCATCTGACCTTGGTCTCTGTTCCCTGCAGCACTATGCCAGCCGCAATGGGCATTACGCTGTGTGCCAGTTCCTGCTGGAAAGCGGAGCTAATTGTGATGCTCAGACCCATGGGGGTGCCACTGCTCTGCACCGAGCCAGCTACTGCGGGCACACTGAAATTGCACGGCTCCTGCTATCACATGGGTCCAACCCCAGGGTGGTGGATGACGATGGCATGACAAGTCTGCATAAGGTGGGCCCCTTCCCCCTTCCAAAAATGTTGTTTCCCTTTTTTTAAAGTTATAACATGTTCGTGTAGAAAATGGGAAAACAGGAAAGCAGAGATAAGACAATTAAAGTCATTTGTAACCCCCTTGCTCACTTGTCATCACTTTAGGACTAATGGATAATTCTCTAGCCTTTTTTCTGAGCATATAAATTACAATGTACAGTGGCACTTTAGTTTTCTTTCCCTTAGTGACATATCATGAAGCCTTTTCCATATAGTTTTCTGAAACTTATATATACTCTCGCCTGTCCCTGTAGTCCACTTGCTGTGTTATGCGGAGTGATCATTTAATTAAACTCTTTCTTGCTGGAAATACCTGTGCATGGTAAACAATCTGAAGAGCATACAAGGGCATCCCACGAAAGCGAGTTTCCCTCCCATCCAACTCCTCATCCCTCAGTCTTCTTTGAGGCATTCACTTTACCAATTTTTTTTTTCCTTTTTTTTATGGGGAATGGGGTCTTGCTGGATTGCCCAGGCTAGTCTCAAACTCCTGGCCTCAATCAATCCTCCTGCCTCTGCCTCCATAAGTGCTGAGATTACAGGTGTGAGCCACCCTGCTCGGCCACTTTACTGAGTTTGCAGGCATCTTTGAGAGGTGGTCTGTGCATATGTGGCATATGTGTATAAATCATTTATGTGCGTAAATCATATGTGTAAATCTAGTCCGCTCTCGCCCCTTCTTTGGTTTTCTCCCAGAGCAATGGTTTACAGCAGCTCTGATCATACCACGCCCAGACTTGGAGTCCTTCAGAGGCTTGCTTTCTTCAGGTCCATGAATTATTTTGAAGGTTTCCTGGGGTTTGATCTTGTCCCCTTCTCCAGTTTTTTTTTTTCCTTGTCTTTTTTTCCCCCACCCCTCCAGTTTTCTCCTGAGCAGTTCCCTTGTCTCTTACACTCAGAGGCCCTACTGATCATTCTTCTTTTCTCTTCTCTTTTTTTTTTTTGAGAAAGGGTTGCGCTCTGTCACTCAGGCTGAAGTACAGTGGCATGATTACAGCTCATTGCAGCCCCGACTTCCTGTGCTCAAGTGATCCTCCCACCTCAGGAGGCTAAGGTGGAACTGCTAGGACTATAGGCATGCATCACCATGACCGGCTATTTATTTGTTTTTATTTTTTTTATTTTTTGAGACAGAGTCTCACTTTTTCACCCAGGCTGGAGTACAAGTGCATGATCACAGCTTGCTGTAGCCTCGACCTTCTGGGCTCAAGCAATGCTCCCATCTTAGCCTCCCAAGTAGCTGGGACTACAGGTGCATGCCACCATACCTGGCTAATTTTTGTAGAGACAGCTTCACCACATTGCTCAGACTTTTAAAATTATTATTATTAGGAGTAGTAGAGACAGGGTATCTCACTATGTTGCCCAGGCTGGTCTCAACTCCTGGGCCCAAGCGATCCTCCCAAAGTGCTGGGATTACAGGTGTGAGCTACCACATACAGCAATTTTAATTTGCTTGAACATACTACTCTGTCCTCCGAGAGCCATATATAACAAGCCATATATAACCCTGCCTGGGTGCCTCTCCCCTCCCGTTTTTTTATCTGGCTTTTTTCTGGATCTCAGCTTACACATCACACCCCATGAGAGCCTTTTTTGATCCCTAGACATGGTTAACTCACCTGGATGTATGCCTAACTGTATGTACCATGGACTCAACTTTTCCTAATTCTGGTACCTCTTGAAATTCCCTGTTTGAGGTCTGCATGTCTCAGTAGAGACAGCTCGGGCTTTGTCCTGTTTAAATTGTTGCAGCCTGGCTGGGCTCAATGGCTCATGCCTGTAATCCCAGCACTTTGGGAGGTCAAGGCAGGCAGATTGCTTGAGTCCAGGAGTTTGAGACCAGACTGGGCAATAGGGCGAAACCCATCTCTACTAAAAATACAAAAATTAGCCAGGAATTCCAGCTACTTGGGAGACTGAGGCACAAGAATCACTTGAATCCTGGAGGTGGAGGCTGCTGTGAGCTGAGATTGCACCACTGCACTCCAGCCTGGGCGACACAGAGAATCCATCTGAAAAAAAACAAAAAAACACAAAACACATTGCAGCCTTAGCACTTAGCACAGGTGCCCAGTGAATAACGCTGACTGAACAGCTCAATGTTGGGTTTTTAAAAAAACCCTTGCCAATTGGATAGACAGATTATTTATTTCTTAATGATGTTGCTCAGGCATTTTTCTGTTAGAATTCACATGATGGATGTAAACAGCCAGTATGCTGCTGTGGGTATACCTGGCTGGCGTTTCCCATAGTTAGGTGCATCTCCATTCCTTTTTCTCTCATGCAGATAATGCAAATGTGAGATATTTGAATTGTTTATTGTGTATGTTTTTGTTTTTGTTTTGTTTTGTGACAAGAGTCTCACTCTGTTGTCAGGCTGGAGTGCAGTGGCGCAGTCTTGGCTCACTGCAACCTCCACCTCCCGAGCTCAGGCAATTCTCCTGCCTCAGCCTCCCAAGTAGCTGGAATTACAGGTATGCGCCACCCCACCGGCCAATTTTTTGGATTTTTAGTAGAGACAGTTTCACCATGTTTGCCAGGCTGGTTTTGAACTCCTGACCTCAGGTCATCCACCCACCTTGGCCTCCCAAAGTGCTAGGATTACAGGCGTGAGCCACTGCACCCAGACTACGTATGTGTCTTTTAAAACTATTTGCAGGCCGGGCGCGGTGGCTCAAGCCTGTAATCCCAGCACTTTGGGAGGCTGAGGCGGGTGGATCACGAGGTCAAGAGATCGAGACCATCCTGGCCAACATGGTGAAACCCCGTCTCTACTAAAAATACAAAAAATTAGCTGGGCGTGGTGGTGCGTGCCCGTAATCCCAGCTACTCAGGAGGCTGAGGCAGGAGAATAGCCTGAACCTGGGAGGCGGAGGTTGCAGTGAGCCGAGATCACGCCATTGCACTCCAGCCTGGGTAACATGAGTGAAACTCCGTCTCAAAAAAAAAAAAAAAAAAAACTATTTGCAAACATTGGTGCTTTTTGTGAAAATTATTTGAGATGCATCTCACAACTGCTCACAATATCCCACTGCCTAAAGGCAGTGGAATTGAGAGCTCTGGGTCTGTACTCATCAGGAGGACCAGCTGAGTAAAGATTTGGATTCAAATTTGGGATGGCGGTTGCCTCTAGTTTAATTTTGATACCTCTCAAAAGCCCCTGTAGTCTATCAATTTCTCTGTTGGGAGGAGTAGGAAATATAGTGGTTCACAGAGTTATTACGAGTCCAGGCAAACCTGATTTAGAATCCCAGGTGACCACATTAGCCCTGTGACTTTGGGCAAGACACTTATTAAGCCTAAATTTCTTCATCTGTAAAATGGGAATAATGATGAATCTTGCCTGTGAGGTCTATTGTGCAAATTAAATAAGATAATCTGTGTAAATCACTTAACTGTATTATTTTTTGGAGGAGGTAGATTAGAAATTGACATCCAGACTAGGATCTTCTACCTTAAAAAAGAAGAGAACACAGAGACCTGGGCCCCAATCTTTCCCTGCCTGTCTAAAGGGACTGGCAGGCACTTTGGCTCATGCCTATAATCCCAGCACTTTGGGAGGCTGAGGTGGGAGGATTGCTTGAGTACAGGAGCTTGAGACCAGCCTGGGCAACATGGTGAGACCCTGTCTCTATTTTTTTTTTTTTTTTTTTTTGAGATAGAGTCTCATTCTGTCGCCCAAGCCCGAGTGCAGTGGCGTGATCTCGACTCACTGCAACCTCTGCCTCCCAGGTTCAAGCAATTCTCGTGCTTCAGCCTCCTGAGTAGCTGGAATTACAAGTGCACACCACCACACCCAGCTAATTTTTGTATTTTTAGTAGAGATGAGGTTTCGCCATGTTGCCAGGCTGGTTTCGAACTCCTGACCCCAAGTGATCTGCCCACCTCGGCCTCCCAAAGTGCTGAGATTATAGGCATGAGACACCACACCTAGCCCTGTCTCTATTTTTTAAAATTCAAAATAAATATATATATTTTTTAAACTTTAGCCAAGTGTAGAGGAGGTGCAGTGGCTGTAATCTCAGCTACTTGGGAGGCTGAGGCAGGAGGATCACTTGAGCCCAGGAACTGGGCTGCAGTGAGCTATAATTGCACTATGAACTCCAGCCTGGGCAACACAGTAAGACCCTGTCTCTAAAACATAAAGATAAAAAATTTTAAATATAAGAAAATAAACAAAAGTTCCCAAAGGGTGGGTGCCGTGTCTGGTGCCTCCTGTGCCCACAAAGCGCAACTCCCTGTAGGTGATGTATGCAGGTTTGTGAGTGATGCCTGGAGATACAAGGTGCTGTATCCGTTTTTATTTTTTTAGGTATGTATGTATGTATTTATTTCTTTTTAAGATAGAGTTTTGCTCTTGTTGCCCAGGCTGGAGTGCAATGGCATGATCTCGGTTCACAGCAACCTCCACCTCCCGGGTTCAAGTGATTCCCCTGCCTCAGCCTCTCCAGTAGCTGGGATTACAGGCATGCGCCACCATGCCTGGCTAATTTTGTATTTTTTAGTAGAGATGGGGTTTCTCCATGTTTGTCAGGCTGGTCTTGAACTCCCGACCTCAGGTGATCCACCCACCTTGGCCTCCCAAAGTGCTGGGATTATAAGCGTGAGCCACCGCGCCAGGCCTTGTTTTTAATGTGTAGGTTTGGCCAAAGACAAGAATGGCCAATCTGGCAAAGGACACAATAAAGAAAAACTGAGGCTAACTGCGAGAATGGCACTGGGATACTCCACAAATATGTATAAAGTCATTGGGATTTGGTGGGAATTAAGAGAAATCTACTCAAACAGCTGTGTCTCTATTTCCATGAGGCCCCTTTTTTAGAAGGAAGAAGTCCCTGAAGGTGGAAGAAGAAAGAGCAGAGCCCAGTGTGGGGTATGCCCTTTGATTCCGGCCTCTCTCTCTGCAGGCTGCTGAGAGGGGTCACGGAGACATCTGCTCCCTCCTCCTGCAACACAGTCCAGCCCTGAAGGCCATCCGGGACCGAAAGGCACGGCTAGCATGTGACCTGCTGCCCTGCAACAGTGACCTGCAGGACCTGCTATCCAGCTGAGCCGGCACTCTGCCTCCAGCTGCCTTTCAAGGGTACACAGACCAGTTCTCCAAGCCCCTGCATTGGTCAGCATCCATGCTACTGGGCGGGGAACTGAGGCCAGATGACCCGGGAAGAGCCCCAGTTTGGTCACTGTGGAAGCGAGGGAGTAGATTTGGTGTGGCTGAAAGTATTAAGCCTGGACAGATGATCATATTCTAAATTAGTTCATATGAGACATCTATTCACTTGGAAAAAAATAAAGTTATATCCTTATCTCATCCCACACACCAAGATAAATTACAAGATTAAAGATCTAAATATAAAAACACAAAACTATGTAAGTATTAGAAGAAAATAGGGACTATGTGACAAGCTGCTTTCTAGCTGAATGCCCTTGGTAAAAGTCACTTTAGCTGTCTGCCCCTCCGTTTTCTCTTTTGCAATGAGAATGGTTCTCATAGGACCTGCCTCAGAGTCATCGTGGGATGAGGTGAGTGTGCACTGTGTGAGCCCTCGAGAGAGTGCCTGGCACGTGGTAACCAGCCTCGGGGAGGCCTGATTCCCCAGCTCCTCATCAGCCCTTCACACATACCATGATTTCATTCATTTTAACAGTCCGATGGGAAAAAGGACTGTGGCTTTCATTTTTCATTGCTGGTTTGAGCACCTGTGTCTTCTGTGAGCTGCCTGCCCAAGCCAATTTTAGAAATGCTTCTTTTTGATTTATGGGAGTGTTTATATTCTAGATCCTGATCCTTTGTTTTATATATGTACTTTTTTTTCTTCTTTGAGAGAACCAACTCCTCCCTGATAGGGAGTGGTTGAGTTCTGCAGACCCAAGTTCTCTGCCATGCAGCAGAGCACAGCTTGCTGACAGGAGAGTGCTGCTTGTGTCCACAGTGGGACCCTCTTCACACAGGACACACCTGTAGAATGTGATTGCCTTTCAGCCTTTTGGTTAAGATCAAGTATAAATGTATGGATCTATACGTGGAAGTAGGCCAGGTGCAGTGGTTCATGCCTGTAATCCCAGCACTTGGGAGACCGAGGAGGGTGGATCACCTCAGGTCAGGAGTTCGAGACCAGCCTGGCTAATATGGTGAAACCCTGTCTCTACTAAAAATACAAATACTAACCAGGTGTGGTAGCGCATGCCTGTAATCCCATCTACTCGGGAGGCTGAAGCAGGAAAGTTGCTTGAACCTCGGAGGTGGAGGTTTCAGTGAGCCAAGATTGTACCATTGCACTCTAGCCTGGGTAACAAGAGCAAAACTCCGTCTCAAAAAAAAAAAAGCAAGGAACATCTTTGTCTGAAAAAGCACCCTAAATTTAGCCTAAGAACTGAGTTTTTGGCTGGGCGCAGTGGCTCACACCTATAATCCCAGCACTTTTGGGAGGCCAAAGCCAGCAGATCACTTGAGGTCAGGAGTTCAAGACCAGCCTGACCAACACAGTAAAACCTAATTAAAAATACAAAAAATTAGCTGGACATAGTGGCAGGCACCTGTAATCCCATCTACTTGGGAGGCTGAAGCAGGAGAATTGCTTGAACCCAGGAGGCAGAAGTTGCAGTGAGCCGAGATCACGCCACTGTACTCCCAGCCTGGGCAACAGAGCGAGACTGTCTCAAAATTAAAAAAAAAAACAAAGCTGAGTTTTCTAAGAAAGCTCTGCCTTTCCTTGAGTTCTCTGAAAATGCAGAAGCCCTTCCCAGAGGCCAGCTCTGGGAGCTGGGCAGCCGTTTGGGACTTGTGACCGTCTTTGGCCACAGTTCTCCCTGCTTGTGCCCTGGTCATCTCTGCTCAGGTTGCTCCGATTCTGTGGTCTTATTTACTGGCTATCTGATTTCCTTGCAAAGGCCAAGGTGGAGTTCAAGGTCCAGCTGGATGAAGAGTGTTCCTGGCTTCCTGAGGAGAATTAGGAAAGCTGATTGGTGGCTTGAGACACATTGCTCTGTGGCTGGATTTCATGGTTACTATTCCATCCTGGGACCTGGCGCAGATCAGTCTCCTCTTCCCTGTGGAGAGGCCTGTTCCTTCCCTGGAGAGCATCTGGTAGGAGCCTGTGGAGGGGCGGAAAGGACTTCCAGAGGCCTGAGGACAAGCACCAAGCTTGGCTCTGGAGCTGGGGTAGCTGCCATGGGCTCTCAGAGCGCTGGGGGAGGAGCAGGGGAGCCCAGGGGCACAGGGAAGGGCATCCTTGAAACTGCAGGTTGGGAGGTCACAGTTTCCTTGTGTGGCCACCAGGAGGGCTGAGGCTATAGGCTGGCCGCTCCTGCCCTCCTGACTATCCCCTCAAGCTTGTGGTCTCCTTGCTCAGCCTCCCGGGCTGGGCTTTCAGGTTTGCAGGCAGACGGCCCTACAACATGGAGGTCCAGGCTGAGCTTTCTTTACGAGTGGCATCTAAGGAGAGGGGACACATTTCACCTGAATCTGGACTATCAGCTTGTTGGTTAAATAGCCCGAGTAGGTGTGGGGCATGGCAGAGATGCGGGAGTGGGTGTCCGAGGATGTAGCCAACTCAGCTCCAAACAGGTCCTTTTCGTGTCCCCAGTGGGCTGCATTCCCAGACTGGTATTTTGGTTGGTGTGACAGAGTCCCAGAGTCATCTGGCCCAGGCGCAAGTCTCTGGGCCAGTCCTTCCCTCCCCGCCCCCAGGTGCTTCTATAAAGGGCTGAGCAGCTCAGCTCTTCTCACTGAGGGGTGTGAGGAATAGGGGGGACCATGGACTTCCTCAGCATTCAGCAGTTGGTAAGGATGTGGGACGGAGGCGGGAGGCACCCAGGGACTGGCTTGGCAGGAGGAGGCTGTCTGGCTAGAGGAGCGCTGGCAGTTTCTTTCTGTGGTGCGAGGGTCAAGTCTTAGGAGAAAGGAAGCATGCAGTTCTTTTATAAAAATCCCTGTTTTTTGAAATGGAGTCTTGCTATGTTGCCCAGGCTGGCCTCAAACTCCCAGGCTCAAGTGATCCTCCCACCTGGGTCTCCTGAGTAGCTGGGACTCCAGGCGTGAACCACCACACCCGGCTGAGCGTGCAGTTCTTCTGGGTGTCTGCTGGGTGCTCATGTGAGGTGCTGAGGGGGTGAGGGAAAAAGTCAAAGGGGAAAGGAGACATGAAAATCCTTGAGTTCAGTAAGTTTTGCCCTGGATGGTGATGGCGAAAGAGGAACGGGTAATGGCAGATTACTTTGGAAGATGCAGGTATGTCGGAGCATCATGATAGTTGTTGCTCTGGAAATGGCCAAGGGGCCTGGCTGCCTCGGGGATGGGGAATGGTGCTTTTGTGCATCCTGGGCAGTGAGAGAAACAGTGGTGCTTAGGGATGTCAGTTTGCGTGAGGAGGGGCATGGAGGGTGTGTGGTGCAGCCTCTGCCAGGAGACCAGTGCAGGGAAGTGTTAGGTTGCTAGCGTTCTTAAGAAGGAATACGGTTCTGCCTGGCTGGAAAGCCCTAGGCTCTGTTACCCTATCATTCCAGCCTGTTCTTTCCCCACAACATGCCAATTCTTCAGTGTTCCCCAGCTCCTGAAGTCCTGAGGTGGGGCCTGGCAGGAGGCAACATGGAGGTTTGCTGCAGAGGCTCTGCCCCAGGCACAGGTCCCAATAACTTAAAACCTTCACAACTCCTTTAGGCAAGTGTTTAAAGTGTTTGAGCTTAAATGTAGCTTCAAAAGGAGGCTGAACTGAACCCAGGCATTTAGAATTTTACCATGGGGGCTTCTCCTCTGTTCCTCTGACCTTGGAGTCAGGTGGCAGTAGGTGTGATCTGGTAGGAATAAGGACAACAGCATGGGGGAAGCTAAGGTGTCATCTGCCTTGAGGCCACCTGGACACACGCCCAGCAGTATAAATAGATAGTGACCTCTTGTCCCCCCAGCCGTGTTCCTGCTGACAGTAGCAGGGTAGGTGGAGATCTGTTGTCCCCCTGGGTGTCAGCTGATGTCAACCTGATGCCACAGTTGTGGAGCCAGCAGCACCCACAGGGTGAAGGAGCTTGCCAGCACTCCGGACTGCCAGGGCTTTGAGGCTGACTCCCATCCCGAGCACCAGCCTTGTGACATCCGCCCTTGTCAGATAGCTCCCTGGTACTGCACAGCTGTTTTCTAAAGAGGGTTCCTCCAATTTTCCTGACTCGGTACTCATATACTATTCCTACAGGTAAGCGGAGAAAGAGATGAAGGGAAAGTGTTGGGATTTGGACATGGAGTTCCTGACCCTAGAGGCTGGCCTAGTGACTGGAGGAGGGGCCCCCAAGAGGCTGTGGCCCGGGAGAAGCTGAAATTGGAAGAAGAAAAGAAGCGAAAAGTGAGACAGGGGCAGGGGTGGGGTTGGGGGCTGGTTAATCCCTGAGGCCGGCTAAGTAGTGAGGCCTGGAGGGGCTCTGGTGGGGCGAGAAGCTGGTGTCTCCTGTTGGCAGGACAGAGAGGTCTCTTGACCAGTGGCTGATGGCTGGCATGGTCTTGTTTTTTGCCCACATTCTGCTCCAGCTGGAAAGATTTAGCAGTTCCAGAGTTAATCTGGATAATCTGGCTGACTTGGAAAACTTGGCTCAAAGACGGAGAGAAAAAAGACTGAGACGCAGAGTCCCCCCCAAGAAACCTGAGCCCCTGGTTAAGGTGAGTGGGAGTTCAGGACTAGGGCAGTGCACACACCAGGGCTCCAGTTCCAGAGGAAGGGCTTGGGGAGTAGGCACAGCAGGCCAGGACCACACAGCCAGTGAAATCCACTCCAGAGCCCCCATGGATGTGTCCACAAGGGCTGCCGCAACAAAGTCCCACAGCCTGGACAGCCTCAACAGCAGGCGTGTGTCACCTCGCAGTCCTAGGGGCTGGAAGGCTGAGTGGAAGGTGTCAGTGGGGCTGGTTCTGAGAGCGGTGGGGGAAGAATCGCTTCATGCCCCTCTGGCTTCTGGTGGATGCTGGCATTCCTTGGCTTGCAGATTCATCACCCGACTCTGCCCTCATGTTCACTGGGCGTTCTGTGTGCACGCTTGTGTCTATGTGTCCCCTTCTATAAGGACACCAGTCACACTGGATTAGAGCCCACTTTAACACAAGTCGTATTGGTAAGGGACCCATCATACTCAGGCATGACCTCATCTTAACTAATTACATCTTCAGTGGCTCTGTTTCCAAATAAGGTCACATTCTGAGGTACCTGGGGTTAGGACTTCATGACTTCATATGACTCTTGGGGAGATAACAAGTCAATCCATAACACACACACACATTGTCTATTCAATCTCTTGGGGTGGGATTAGAATAAGAAACTGCATTAGTACAAGCCAGCGGTGTGCCAGTCCTCGGCTGGCTGTGTAGGACATGCAGGCCAGGTGGTGAAGCTGTGCCATTTTGGGCACCTGTGGCCTTTGGGAGTGATTTGGTCTTGTTTTCAATTGACCTAGCCACAGCCCCAGGCCCATGTAGAGCCTGTGGGCCTGGAGATGTTCCTGAAGGCAGCTGCTGAGAACCAGGAGTCCCTGATTGACAAGTACCTGACAGATGGAGGGGATCCCAATGCCCATGACAAGGTAGTGCAGTGGGGTGAGTTGGCTGGCAGCAGCTGCAGCTGCAGGAGCACCACCTTCATTGTGTTCAAGTCCTGGCCTAGGAGGCTGCAGGGCTCTTTACCTTTATGGTGCCTCCAGAGGGAGGGGAGGGAGCAGCAATTTCGTTCAGGGACCTGGCCTTGGGAAAGGGACGCCGTGAGGTCATTAGGGGTGGCTGTGCTCCCTCTGCCTAATCTCCCGTCTCTGCCTCCAGCTCCACCGCACCGCCTTGCACTGGGCCTGTCTGAAGGGTCACAGCCAACTGGTGAACAAGCTGCTGGCAGCAGGTGCCATAGTGGACGCTCGGGACTTGGTGAGGACTAGGGAAGGCCCAGCCTCGGGTCGATGCCCTGCTTAGCATCCCAGCATCTCTGAGTGCTTGGATGCTTTGGTTTTGCAGCTGGACAGGACACCCGTGTTCTGGGCCTGCCGTGGAGGACATCTGGATATCCTCAAACAGTTGCTTAACCAGGGAGCCCGGGTCAATGCCCGGGACAAGGTACGGGGTACAGCGCTTTTGGGACCTGTCAGCGATGCAAGGGAGCAGGGAGTGGACACAGTTCCTGGAGAAGAGAGCACGTAATCTGGTGGGTTGGGGAGGCCTCGCCAATCCAGACCCAGCACTGACCCCCACTTGCTCTCAGATCTGGAGCACCCCCCTGCACGTGGCAGTGCGCACCCGGCACCCCGACTGCCTGGAGCACCTCATTGAGTGTGGCGCCCACCTAAACGCACAAGATAAGGTAAGGCAAGTGACTGGTCTTCCTGCTTGGACAGTTCCACTGGGGCAGGGATTGAGGAGCCCCAGCCAGGACCGGATGTGCTATCTGCTCAGTGATAGCAGCCCTGACCTTCCCATGTGAGGAGGGCAGGATGCGGAGGCAGGAGCTTGACCACCTGCGTTCTCAGCAGGAAGGGGACACGGCTCTGCATGAGGCTGTGCGGCATGGCAGCTACAAAGCCATGAAGCTGCTGCTGCTCTACGGGGCCGACCTGGGGGTGCGAAATGTGGTGAGTGTAGGTGCAGCCCCAGCTCCTGTCCTGAGGGTGGGCAGGTGGAGCACCTACATGGGACTGACCCACACTGTTGCTCCCAGGCCTCAGTGACCCCAGCGCAGCTGGCTCGAGACTGGCAGCGCAGCATCCGGGAGGCCCTGCAGGCCCATGTGGCGCATCCCCGCACCAGGTGCTGAGGTGCTGACGGCAGCCCCATGCCTCACGCACTGCCACCATTCCATTCCACGCCCCACCCCCGCATCTGTGTCTCTGTGGTTCCTGCCCTCAGCTCTAGTTCCTCCTTCTTTCTCATGGCTGTGCCTCCTCGGGCATCTGAGGAAGCCCTGGCAGAAGTGAGGTGCAACACCGGGCTCAGCATTCAGAGAGAGGCCTCCCTGGCTTCGAGTGTCAGGGGAGTCAGCTTCCCTGCCGGGAGCAAGAGGCAGGGGAAAGTGTGGGTCCAGATGAGAGGAGGAGTGGGGGCCAAGGGCAGAGCCCAAAGGGAGCAGTCCGGAGCTGGGGCCGCCCAGAGCTGGGTCCAGGCGTCCTCAGTGTCCACTCATCCCAGGTTAGGGGGTTGCCTTGCTCTCCCTGGGGCCAGTCTCTGCTGGTGTGAACTCAGCCTGTGGCCAGCAGATGCCATCCAAGATGTACAAGGGGCAGCGGAGGCAGGCCGTGCAGGGCTAGGCCGGTCTGCGCTGGCAGATGCCCATGCGCAGGGCTTTCTCCGGGGACTCCATTCCTGTCAGCAGCAACCCTGGCAGTGTCTGGACAACTTTAGTCGTAGGGACTCTGGAGGTGGGTTCTGGCCGTCTGGCGCAGGCTGCTCAACAGGTGTGAGGTCTCACAGCAACAGAAGTCGAGGACCCACCAGGTTGCCTCAGAAGCCCTAAGACTGATCGGCTGGAGTGCGTGTTTGAGAGAAGCCTTGCACCCACTGCACTGGCCCCGCTCAGGCTGGCCTGGCACACTGTCGCCTGCTGGTAGCTCTCATGGGGGAAGTGCCTGGGCACTGGGGATTGCTTGTGGCCCACTCAACTCGGGGCAGTGGCCCGTAACCCTAGTTTGCCTGAGGCTCTTATGCGCCCTTATGTCCCTGGTACTGGAGTTTGAGGTCTTGCGTGGAACTCTGCAGCTGTACCCACCCTGCTTGATCCCACCTCAGAGGCCAGGACACTGAGGGGCTCTGAACCCAGCCCACAGGGAAGCAGAGGAAGGCGAGGGCCCCCCTCCCTGTCCCTTGCTCCCTGGTGGTCTAAGGACGCAAGCTCCCTAGACTTCTTCCTCTGCCACTGGCTGTATGTTTCAAGTTTCACTGGTGCAGACCTGTACTGCTGGCGGGGCTGGGTCCCTAAATGCCAGAAAGTGAATCAAGCTCTGCCCTCATCTGAGAACCACAGGCTGAGAGAAGGGCTGAAAGCTGCAAGCTCAGCCTCCCTCACATGGGTCCTGGGTTACATTAGGTACAACTGGGTTGATAGGCATTTGGCCGTGGTTTTTAGTCTACCTTTGGTGGCCTTCTCAGGCCCAGAACAAGGCTGTTGTTACTATGCGGAAAAGCTGACCAGTGCTCCACACTAGGGGCACACACCTTTCCATGCGCAGCTCCTTCCCTGTGACGACAAAGCCAGCGTGCACCCAGATGCTGGTGCCGTGGCAAAGCAGGCATTCAAGATCAAGAAGACAACTCCTCATCTAGAAAATGAGGACACCTCAGTGACAAACACACCTTTTTATACTGATCAGTATCTTCTGTTCATTAAAACTGGATATCCATTACAGCCTAACTGTCTTTCCTGGACTGGGGGAAGCCCATACTTTGGTTGGGCCTAGGCCTGCTAGCCATGCCGGGCGACAGCAAGATAGGCTGAGCACACAGTAGGCAGGATGAAGGGTCCCA
The DNA here is from genome assembly GCF_009761245.1 of Sapajus apella. NCBI lineage: Eukaryota > Metazoa > Chordata > Mammalia > Primates > Cebidae > Sapajus > Sapajus apella. The sequence goes on along the minus strand of NW_022437029.1, from coordinate 801,286 downwards.
GCACTAGGCTCTTGAGCTTAAGGCAGCTCAGCTCACTGACGACAAGGTCAAAGCAGCAGGAAGGTTTAAAAAGTCCTGCTGTCCAGACCCTAAGTCAGAAGCCATGAGGGGAGGGCCCAGGTATTCTCATGCAGAGGCCACACTTGTCTATGTGGGGAACCCTAGGATTCTATGGAAAGCAGACACCTAGGAGTGCGGCAAAATCTCAGGTACAAGATAAACACACAAAACCTGTTTCTACCTCCTGGAAATGAACATGTAGACACAAAAGTTAAAAACATGTACTGTTTACAACTGCTTAAAAAATGAAATACTTAGGTTTAAATCTAACAAAACATGCAAGGACTCTGTATGGTGAAAATTACAAAACCTGATGAAATCTGATTTAAATAAACATGCCATGTTCCTGGATTGTTAGACACAATAAAGATATCAATTCTCCTCAAATTAACATACAGGTTAAATGCAGTTCCTATCAAAATCCTAGACGATGTTTTGTGGATGTAGACAATGTTATTCTAAAATTCATATAAAAACTGGTAGCGAAAATATTTTGAGAAAGAATAATCAGTGTGATTTCGAGACCTACTATATAGCTATGCGAACCATGAGTGCAATGCTGGCAGAGGGACAGATGTACAGATCAATAGAGCGGAGAACACGTTTGGGAACAGGACCACACAAATATGCCCAGCTGACTTAAAGCTGCAAAGGTAATTCAGTGAAGGAAGGACAACCTTTCAACAAACGGTGCTGGAGCAGCTAGACATCTACAGGCCAAAAAAAAGAACTTTGGCCTAAGTCTTACACATTATACAAAAATTAACTCAACATGGGTCACATACTTAAATGTAAAACTATAAAACTTTTAGGAAAAAACAGACTCTATCTTTGGGATCTAAGACTAGGTGGAGTTCTTATATGTGACACTAAAAGCAACAGTCCATAAAGGAAAAATCAGTAAGGTGGACTTTATCAAAACTGAAAACTTCTGCTCCGTATAAAACCCTGTTAAGAGGGTAAAGACGGCTGGGTGAGGTGGCTCATACCTGTAATTGTAGTACTTTGGGAGGCTGAAGTGGGCAGATCACTTGAGCTCAGGAGTTCAAGACTGGCTGTGGGCAACACAGTAAAACCCCATCTCTACAAAAAATTAGCTGGGTGTGGTGATAATCCCATCTACTTGGGAAGCTGAAGCGGGAGAACTGCTTGAATCCAGGAGTCATGTATGCAGTGAGCCAAGATTGTGCCACTGCACTCCACCCTATGACAAAGACTCTGTCTCCTCAGAAAAAAAAAGGGGATGGGGGTGAAAAGATAAGCTACAGACCAATGCAAACCAAAAATCTCATAAAGGAATCTCAAGAACTCTCAAACTCAACAGAAAGAAACAATCCAATCAGAAAATGGGTGAAAGACAGGGATATTCCACTGTAATGAAACACAGGAGGTGTCCATCACTGGGAAACACAAATGAAAAACCACCGTGAGGCATCATGACACACCTGTCAGAAAGGCTAAAGTAAAAACATGTCACCACTAAGTGCTGCGGAGGATCTGGGGAAACGATCATCCTAGGTTGCTGGTGAGGACATAAGAGTTTGACAGTTTGTTTTAAAAAGAAAACATGCAACCACCATATGACCTGGAATTTATCCCAAAGAAAACTGATCTTTACACAGAAACCTATACATGAATATTCATAGCAGCTTTATTTGGAATAGCCCAAAATTGGAAACATCCCAAGTGTCCTTCAGGGGGCCAATGCGTATACCATGGAATAATACCACTCAGCAATAAAAAGGAACAAACCATTGACACATGCAACCCCTGGGTGATCTCCCAAGAATGAGAGTGAAAAAAGACAATCCCGAATGCTTACACACTATGCTTCCATTTATACAACATTCTTGAAATGACAAAATAAGAGATGAAGGATTAGTGGTTGCCAAGGGTTAGGGAGGGTGGTGAGGGAGATCCTTTCGGGGATGGCACTTCTTTATCTTGATTGCAGTGGTAGTTACACAAATGTACATGTGACAAATGATTTGGACTGTCCACCCACACTGTACCAGCGTCTAAGTCTTGGTTGGAATACTGCATTACAATCATGTAAGATGTAACCATGGAGGGAAACTGGAGGAAGGGTGTGTGGGACCATTATCTTTACAACTTCCTATAATCTGAAATTATTTCAAAATATAAAGTTAGAAAAAAAGAAAGCAATAGCTTTAAGTGAGCATAGCATCCTGGATTGGCTGCTGCAGCAGAAAAAGGACATTATTGGGAAACTGATAAAATCCAAATAAACTCTGTACTATTTTAATAGTATGATTGCACCAATGTTAATTTTTTTAGTTTTGACAAATGTACCAAGGTTATATGTAAGATGTTAACATTAGGGGAAGCTGGGTGAAAGGTCTATGCAACTTTTCTGTGAATCTAAAAATATCTCAAAGCCAGGCATGGTGACTCACGCCTATAATCTCAACACTACGGGAGGCCAAGGCAGAAGGATCGCTTGAGCGTAGGATTTGAGACTAGCCCAGGCAACATAATGAGACCCAATCTCTACAAAAAATTAAAAGAATTAGCTGGGTGTGCTGGTACACAACCATAGTCCCAGCTATTCAGGAGGTTGAGGTGACAGGATGGCCTGAACCAGGGAGGTAGAGGCTGCAGCAAGCCGTGATCACACCACTGCACTGCAGTCTGGGCAACAACAGAGTGAGATCTTGTCTTTAAAAAAAGGAAAAAAAGGCCGGGCACAGTGGCTCACGCCTGTAATCCTAGCACTTTGGGGGGCCAAGGCAGGCAGATCACCTGAGGTCAGGAGTTCAAGACTAGCCTGGACAACATGGTGAAATCTGTCCCTACAAAAAAAAAAACAAACAAAAAAAACAAAAAAAAAAAAACTGAAAATGCTGATGCCCAGATTGATTAAATCACAAGCCCTGGTGGCAGGTCCGGGTATTTTTAATTTGCCAGGTGATTCTGATTTGCAGCCAAGGTTAAGAACCACTGTTCTTAGCTCATGCCCGCAATCCCAGCACTTTGGGAGGCCAAAGCGGGTGGATCACCTGAGGTAAGGAATTCAAGACCAGCCTGGCCAACATGGTGAAACCCCATCTCTACTAAAAATACAAAAATTAGCCAGGTATCATGGCATGAGTGCCTGTAATCCCAGCTAGGGATCAGGGGCTGAGACAAGAGAATCGCTTGAACCTGGAAGGTGGAGGTTGCAGTGAGCCGAGATCACATCACTGCACTCCAGCCTGCGCGACAGAGTGAGACTCCATCTCAAACAACAACAAACCCACTGTTCTGGAGAGGACTTTAAAGCATCTGTTTCCCACCTGGGCTTGCTCTTAGAGTTGATTCCTTGAGGACAATTTCTAAGCAAGCATACCACTGTTCTTTTGGCCTTCAGTCCCATTTGTAAGGGTCCAAATTCCTTTGAGAAAAGTCCCACAAATCCTCCTCCCTCCCTACCCCCAATCTATGATCCTATGTCCTTGTAATGCCCTGGTTTCCACACAGCTCAAGAACTACGGAAGGAAAATATAGCAAATTAGAAGAAAGACAAATGCCTTCCTGTTCCCACTTCTCTAAAACCCCATAGCTAGAAACAGAAAAAAAGGAAAAGACTCGGAATGTTCTAGAGATATAACAAAAACTGATTTTTTTTTTTTTTTAAAGAAAGGTCATGAGGTTCTACCTGGTTCATAAACCCTCCCTAGATGCTCTCTGCACATCACGGCCATACAGCACCTGCAGGGAGGCTGTGGGGAGGTGTGTGGCAGGTGCAACAGGCGGCCACTCTCCCCGGGCCACATGGTGGAGAGGATGTGATGCAGCATGACGATCCCTTCCTCCCAAGCGCGCCCTCTTCTCAGAACACAGGAACTGACAATGCTGTGAGTGGCAACTCAGCAGGTGGGCAGAGAAGCAGAAGGGGCCCTTGGCACCACTAGGCTAGCTCTCAGGGTCAGAAGAGTAGCCTCCAGGGAGGGAGAGGAGCTACAGGAACAGCCTACAGGCAGCGGAGCTTCTGGTTTGGCACATGGGAAAGGCTGGGGTGCATGCTCTGAAACGTGGCACCATCAGGGAAACTGGAAAGGACACCGTGGACAAGGTCATGGATTTGAACCCCCAACACCAAAACGGGTGCTCTCGGTTTGCTCAAAAAGTGCTGCCAGCAGTGGCAGGCTGGCAAATTAAAAGCAAAGCGAGTACAGGTCACGGCCACATAAGGTAGTAACTGCACTCACAAGGTGGCTTGGCCCAAAGAGGTCTGAATATGTTGCACTGTCCCAGTCTCTGGGGAGACGGGGAAGCCAGGGCCCTGGGGACTACAGATGGTGCTCCTTTCGTTCCTTCCTGACGCAGGGCTGGAAAGCTGTGCCCTGGTGACCCCCATCTTCTAAAGTGGGGCAGGGCCGGCTGAAGGATCCAGGCATTGATGTCAAGTTCTGAGGACACCCAGGACCCACATCTACAAGGGCCATCTAAAACGTGGCCTGGAGGGGATGGGGGCAGGCAGGAATGAAGCTTCTGCTTGGCTCACTCCAGCTCCCCACGTGCTCATCTGTTCCCCAGATCTGGGGCTGCCTAGCAAGCAGTTAAACACCTGGGTTCCGCCCAGGGCTGCCTTCCGCCGGGATGCCAGGCCTGCTGTGGTTGGACCCTAGAGGAGACAAGAGAAGGAGAATTAGCATCAAAGCTAGTAAAGCTCCCATCAAAACTAAGTGCCAAATCCTCCGTGGGACAGGAAGGGGCAGGTGAGACGGGCCTCGGGATACCTTAGGAGGTATCAGAGCAGAGCCAGGAGCAGTTGGTTAGCAGATGGTCAGCCAAACTCGCCTCACAAGAGGAAGCCACTGAGGACAGATGACTTCCCTGGGAAACAGGGAAGCTGGGGCTGTGGATTTCTGGCCCAGGCCATTATGCTGAACAAGAGCCCCCTGGACGGGATGATACAGCACCCCGTGCTAGAAGGAAGCACCATTTCCCATAGTGGAGGTATCTCATGACCCCTCCTGTCTTCCAGAAGGATGGAAGGGAGTGCCCACCCTGTACCCCTGGAGAGAAATGCTCCCCAGCCTAGGGAGCCATGGGATCTGCTCCTCCCGCAGGTGAAGGGCCAGGAAAGGAAAGCGAAGGGGCAGGGAGAGGGAAGATATTTACCTTGGGTGTGCTCTGAAAACAAAAAACACGCACTAGTCCACAGTCATTTATCAACTGCAGTTTCCAACTGTGCCAAAGAGGGAAAGGTCTACTGGGAAGGCTAAAGAGAGCAGAGAGAGAAAGAAGAGGAGAAGCTATTGAGCAGAAATGGTTGTGCCTCTTGGCTCCAGGCAGCACCACGGAGAGGCCCAGTGCCATGGGCAGGGGGAGCTGAGGGGGAACCACGGCACTGGGGCTGCGCAGCCCCACAGCTTACAGGATGGTAGAGGAAGCCAGGAAGACAACATGGAGGGCTGCACAGTGTGGGGACCGCCTTTCCCTCAGCATACAGTTCCATGAAGAACTGACATGGAAGACTTGCCCAGGATTTGAAATGGTAAGCCAGGGGTCAGACAACTTTTCTGCAAAGGGCCAATATTTTTAGTTTTTGTAGGTCATACGGTCTCTGTCACAACTACTCAGTTCCACTGTTGTAACTCAAAGGCAGCCGTAGCAATCCACAAACAGATGTGTGGGTTCCCATTAAACTTCATTCTCAAAAACAGGCTGCTGGCCAGATGTGGCCCTTGTATCACCATCTGCCAACCCCTGCTGCAGGCAATTTAAAATTACTGTGCCTTCCAAGTCTCAAGAAAGGCACTTCTCTGGTGGGAATCTAGTACCAAGGTTTCGAGAAACTGGTTCTCATCTGCACGACTTAAGCAGTGCCCCACTGAAACTTACAGGTGTGCAGCCACGCCATGCTTCTCCGGACAGTGAAGTGCCAAGCTCACAGGACAAAATGCAGGACAACCCCAGAGTTCAGGCAAGAAACAGAAAGAGAGCATGCCAGCCTCACTTAGGTGAAAATAACCAATATTATGTCTAGAGAATAATGGATAATCCATTACAACGAGGAAATGACCCACAAAGCCACTATAAACTATTCTCTTACAGGATGGCCCAGTGAAGATTTTTTTTTAAATCTCTGGGTATAGGCTAAGAGATGCACTGATGAGAAAAGCATTATTCTTATAACTCGATCAAGACAGTTGCAGGTGGGCAATAAAAAAAAGGAAAAACAAAAAGAAATTATATAAAAAAAAAAAAAAAAGCATTATTCTGGGATTAGGTCTGTATCTTTAATACAACATGTGCTGTCTGGGTAGCAGTTGGAGCCAGAAAAGGCTCACATGTGGGAAAACCAATTTAAAAAACACAACATCTTGGCCTCTAAGCCCCAGTCTAATGTGAGTGACAGTGGGAACTTCTATATAAGAGGCACCCCATAAAATAAGAAACCATCACAGTGGGTAAGCACAGAAGCATCAAGAACCCTAAAAAATGCAGCACTAGCTGGTCGTCCAGCTACTTTGCAGGCTGAGGCAAGAGGATCACTTGAGCCCAGATTATGAGGCCAGCCTGGGCAACATGACAAGACCTTATCTCTTAAAAAAAAGTACAGCACCATCCTTAGAGAGATCTCTTTAGAAAGAGATGCAACCCATCCCCAGATCCAGGACTTAAGCACCACGACCTCTCCTGCTGCCATTTTGCCAACACCCAGATCTGGAGCCACAGGGACTGAGGCATCCACATGGCCCAGAATGGGGTTTCTGTCCCTTGCACCTGCACATCACCTCACAATTCAGAAAGGACTTTCTATTAGAAAAACACGTTTGTGCTCTCAACTATGGGTCTGAGTAGCCAGAGCTGCTCCGTGGGAGGCCTACAGGAAGCAGATCAGAGTGCCAGGGCCTTCTCTCGGGCTCTCAATCCTGCCCTGTAGAACGGGCAGAACAGCTAGCATCCCTCCAGCCACAGAGGGGTTAGTGGAGTTAGACATGGAAGCTCCTAGTGCGGTGCGTGGTGGAGGAAGCGTTGATAAGGGCTTGTCTTCCTCACGGTGGGCCAGGTGGGGGTGTGAGGAAGCAAGCCTGCAGCTCCCTTCACAGCCTCTCCAGAAGCCCCACCGGCTCCTCCAGGAATCCCAAGTTCAGGCATATCTCTAACCCCAACCTTAGGAACTCAATCAGAATAAAAGTATCTTCTTGAAAAACAAGAACAAGAAAGCCTGACCCTTCACCACTCCTACCCACAGCCTACACTTTAGACTCTTTTCACCTCCCTCCTGACACTGAGGGGGGATGGGGTTTGATATCCCACCACCTCTAGTTCCATTTGCAAAATTTCTTCCAACACAATCTTCCTGCTCACAGTGGAGCCCCAGATGGGTCTCGTTTATTTAAATATTAGCATAAACTGACCAAATTCCTCACAAATGCCCTTCTAATGTCTAGGATGGTGTCCACCAGCCACCCACCCTCTGAGATAGGCCCACTGCTGACTCCAATCTTCACTTACCAAGTGACCTAAACTTAAATGGCCAAAAGTGTCTGAACTGAAACTTACTCCCACTTCCCAGCAATTCTCTGATTAAGTCAATCCATTCTAAGAGGACCTTGAGAGAAAATATTGACTTACTATAGTCTAAATACCAGTTAGTCTATAGCTTGGTGTCATCCAAGCTGTTAAAAACAGCAAGAAGTTCAAACTGAGTAATGAAGAATTAAAAAAAAAAATAGCAAGAAGGGGGCCAGGTGTGGTGGCTCACGCCTGGAATCCCAGCACTATGGGAGGCCGAGGCAGGCAGATCACCTGAGGTCAGAAGTTTGAGACCAGCCCTGGCCAACATGGAGAAACGCTATCTCTACTAAAAATACAAAAAAATTAGCATGACTCCGTCTCAAAAAAAAAAAAAATAATAATTAGCTAGGTATGGTGGCAGGCGCCTGTAATCCTAGCTACTTCAGGAGGCTGAGACAGTAGAAATGCTTGAACAAAGGAGGCAGAGATTGCAGTGAGCCAAGATCACACCATTGCACTCCAGCCTGGGTGACAGAGCAAGACTCCATCTAAAAAAAAAAAAAAAGCAAGAAGGGAAAAGGATGGGCAAAAAGATGGAGGGCAGGGTGGGGCAGTGCGAGTGCAAGTCTGTGTGTGCAAGTTCACGGCCCCTGGGTCTAGACACAGTGCACAGCATACTACTCGGCACTCACCTGCCGCTATGGCCATCTTCTCACCGAGGAGCCTGGTCTGGCTGCCTGGGATGACCTGCAGGTCAGTGTTCTCAGGGGACTGTGGCAGGTTCTGGGCTCGGGTAGCCAGGAGTGCGTTGAGGTACTGCAGCCGCGTAACCTAGAGGATGAAAATATTACTGGCAGACCCAACTGGTGAAGTGAGACACAGAAGGTAGTCAGTAGAGTCCACACCATGCCAGAAGAGGACAGAGGCACAACTTTAAGCTAGTTAAGGGGAGAAGAGCAACTGAGTCAAGTGTTTTTAAAACCTCGCATGGAAACTGGGTGCAAAGGTCTGTGTCCCTCAGGATGAGTGCAGGGCCTTGCTCCGGGCAGTCTCAGACAAGCTGGTAGCCCCGGTGACACAAAGTCAGCTAAAGTCAGCGCCCATGAGCAGCCCAGGCAGTCACCTTGATGAGCTGCAGGTCAGAGAGCGCCCTGACGGTGTAGTCGGGACAATATGCAGATGAACGCGTGCTGTCTGGCTCAGGCTGCAGGTCATGGCGGATGGGCTGGAGCGAGGACACCGGGGACTGGTGAACTATCAAAGGAACAATCAGTGATGGCAGAAGCCAGTGCTGGCAGCTGGGAGCCCCCTCCCCTGGTGAGGACAACTGTACAGTTTCGAAGACCAACCCCACCAATCACCCTGGAGAGGCAATGTGTGTAGGAAGCTGAGAGAGGATGATGAACATAGCTGGGAGAGGTTTCGCAGGGGTGGAGTGAGCCACAAAGACGAGTGATGGAGAATGCTGCCCTCCCTCCCAGAAGCCCAGGGGCCACACCACCTTATGGGGTGGTGGGCTCAGGTAGAAAGGGAGGTGAGGAGGGGCACTGAGAGCTGAAGTGACAAGGGGGGGACAGGCTCCGCAGCCTTGACCCTGGCCCTCTGCGCCAGCAGGGGCCGAGCTTACCCGAGGATGGCACGGTCAGGGCCGACACTCCATAGTACGTGAAGGCCCCATTCTCAAACTTCAGGCCCTCTTTCCCGATCTCCACTTCAACTCTGCCCTGGGAGGAACAGCAGGGAGAGAAACAGATGTGGCCAGATTGCCTTTCCCGTCATTAGACAGTGCAAAGAGAAACCCATAAACTCAACTGTTTTGGGGTAGGGAGGTATCTGCATGCCCCTAGTCCCCTCTTCTCCCAGACCCTTCTGTGGCCTGAGGAAGCAGGAGGCTCCAGGCCTGGTACGCACAGCTACCTGTAGGATAAGAATGAAGTAATCCACCGGTTGGCTGCGCTGATACAGGTAGTGGTGTGTGGCCAGGCGGTTGCTCTCATCAAACCTCACTTCCTGGTTGACGCTGGGATGCTTCAGCAGGTGCAGCAGGACCTTCTCAGAGATGCGCAGTGGGCTGAATACATCCACTTCTGCCCGTGGTGGAAAAAAGGGACGGTGTCCACTAGGGCCTAGTAGCCCGTGGAACCACACCCAACACTTTAGGCAATTTCAAGTTACTGTGCCCACCGGGGCTCTCCTGGGTAGCCTGTGAGCAGCTGCCCCCCACCCCCAATCTCAACACAAGAGAACTAGACAAGGGCTGGGCGTGGTGGCTCATGCCTGTTATCCCAGCACTTTGGGAGGCCAAGGCGGGCAGATCACCTGGAGTCAGGAGTTCAAGACCCGCCTGGCCAACATGGCGAAACCCCATCTCTAGTAAAAATACAAAAATTAGCTAGGCGTGGTGATGCACGCCTGTAATCCCAGCTACTTGGGAGGCTGGGGCAGGACAATCACTTGAACTTGGGAGGTGGAGGTTGCAGGGAACCAGATTACACCACTGCACTCCAGCTTGGGTGACAAAGCAAGAACCTGTCTTAAAAAAAAAAAAAATGGACAGGGCACCCCACATCTACCCAGCTGAGAGCTGAGGCCGCCTGGCCATGGCGTACCAGTTGTGGCACTGCCCTGGCCCTGCTCTTGGCCGTCTGGCAGAGAGGAGCTGCCTCTCCCAAGACTCAAGATGCTGGCACGGCTGCAGAGAACACGGAGGTCCTCAAGATGTGCCTGCTTGCGAGGAATGGGGAGTAGAGTTAGTGTCGGCCCCGAGCAGCCTCCTGACCCACAGGACAGTGAGGAGAGCAGGGGGCATGGACTACCCTCCCGCCTCACCTTGGGACAGGAAGCGCTGGGTGGCCAAGAGCAGCTGAGGCGAGATTTTTACTTTATGTTCATCATCAGACACCTTGAACAAGGAGAACTCCTCCTTCCGCTTGAGAGGGGCCATAAGAGAAGCAGGCTTCCTCTTTACCACAGTGTCTCCTAAGGTGGATAAAGAGGGCACACTCACGACCACACCAGGGAGCGGTGTCATCCTCTCCTTCCTCCTGAGGCCAGCAGGGACATGTCCTCAGCACCGCTCCCTCCATGGGGCCTGCTGCCACCCCAACCACATGGACAGAGGGATGGATCCTTGCCTTGGCTGAAGAGAATGCTGATATAACAAAGCAGCTTTTATAAAATAACAGGCCTCCCTGATAGGCCACTGGATGTAGACCAAAGTTTTTTTAAATTTAGGCCAAATGTAGTCGTTCACAGCTGTAATCCCAACACTTTAGGAGGCTGAGGTGGAAGGGTCACTTAAAGCCAGAAGTTCAGGACCAGCCTGGGTAACATACAGAAATCGTCTTTACAAAAATAAAACAATTAGCCAGGTGTGGCGGCATGCGCCTGTACTCCCAGCTACTCTGGAGGCTAAGGTGGGAGAATCCCTTGAGCCTGGGAAGTTGAGGCTGCAGTGAGCCATGACTGCGCCACTGCACTCCAGCCTGGGTGACAAGGCAAGACCGTCTCAAAAAAAAAACACAACAGGCCTCCTTGGCCACTGAGCGCTACTTCTCACTAAAAGTGTGTATTCAAGGATTACCAGTGCAAAAGGGCTGCAATTAACCTGGAGACCCTATGCCTATGGTAGTCTCACAAACAAGACTAAAGATGCTGTGATTGAAAACTGACACATGAGTAAAGCAATACTTTCGAAAGCATGTGGGGCAGGCAGCCCAGCCATGAAGCACAGGTTCTGTGCTGCTCTGCAGACTTCAGCCACCATCCTAACAGGCAGACACTTTTACCATGCAATCAAGGGCCCCGGGATCAGCTGCTTTGGGAAGACTTTCTTCATGGTAAAGAATGTGTTCTTTCAGGGGACATTTCTGTAATGCAGGAAAAAACCTGCAAAAACAAAAGCACCTAGGGAGACAGAAGACTGGAAAGACGCATGAAGGGCAGGGCCCTCTCAGTAATGCAGGAAACAGGACGGCAGCTAATGGAGCCCCAAGCGAGCCCTGGGATTGCAAGGCCACCGCTGGCACAGGCTACCATGCTTGTGTGGAGGTGCAGGCATGAGCCCTCCTACAAGCACCCATGCAGGGCTGAGGAGAAGGGAGCCTGGCTGTGGATCTCGCTGGGTTCCAGCAGCACAGAGGCCCACTGGCCTCTGACACAACATACACCTCGGGAAGCGTGAGGGCCCAGTGGAGGTGGAACTGCCAGGAGTCTGGACTCACGGTAGTCTTCTGACTCATCCAGGATCTCGGACCTGATGATCTCCTCGATCACATCCTCCAGGGTAACTAGGCCCAGGACCTCGTAGAAGGGGTCGCCCTCACCCTCGTTGTTCACCTTCTGCACAATGGCCAGGTGGGACTTCCCTGTGGGGGTAGGACACTCATGGAACAGCTTGCTGGTGCCCCCCCGCCATCATTTTTCTTTGTCTCCTCTGCGTATAGGCTCACTAAAGGGACACGGCTAACATTCATTTTCCTACAATGTGCCAGGAACAGAGCCAGACCCTTTTCTAGGTTTTTACTTAAGACTCCCAGCATGCTTATGAGGACTGGCCTTATTTTCACATAGGCTGAAAATGAAGCATCAGGCTCATGCTCATCTGCACGAAGCTCCCCAGGCAGAGTATGGCAGAGTGGGATCCAGCCCCAGGTCCTCCACGCCATATATGCGGTTCAGACAAGGATGCATCCAGCTGAGAACACACATGCTTCACACAGCAGTCAGCCTGCAGATGCATGTGAACAAGAGACCGACTCCGGAAATGCAGGCTCTCCCCAGACAGTCCACACAGGGCAGCCGAGTGGGGCCACCCAGCCTGACTCTCCTTGGGAGGTTTTCCTTTTTTTTTTTTTTTTTAAAGATGGGGTTTCATCATGTTGGTCAGGCTGGTCATGAACTTCCAACCTCAGGTGATCCACCCGCCCTGGCCTCCAAAGTGCTTGGATTACAGGCGTGAGCCACCACGCCCGGCCAGGGAGGTTTTCCTAATTTATAAAGCTGCTCATGGCCAGGTGCGGTATCTCATGCCTGTAATCCCAGCACTTTGGGAGGCTGAGGCGGGTGGATCACCTGAGGTCGGGTACTAGGGACCAGTCTGACCAACATGGAGAAACCTTGTCTCTACTAAAAATACAAAATTAGCTGGGCATGGTGGTTCATGCCTGTAATCCCAGCTACTTGGGAGGTTGAGGCAGGAGAATTGTTCGAACCCAGGAGGCAGAGGTTGCACTGAGCTGAGATTGTGCCACTGTACTCCAGCCTGGACAACAAGAGTGAAACTGTCTCAAAAAAAAAAAAAAAAAGCTGCTCATTAGGGGCTGCCAACCTGGGGATGAGATAAGTGGTAACTGGCCACTTGGGAGCCAAGCTGTGCAGGGAGGAGGAGCACCAGGCTGAGATTTTTCACCTTATCCTATGTGTCTTTCTCAGGTTAGCTTCCTATTTGGTTTGTTTGCTTAGTGAGGGAATGTAAGCTTGGAAAAAAGCCCAAGTCTCAGAGTGTTGGGGAATGCTGGGGAAGCTTCAGGAATTTAGTATGTGTCAGGTAAGTGCTTTTCATCCATACTACTTTAGGCCTGTCTGAAAAAAACAGAATGCAAGCCACCTATGTAATTTAAAATCTGAATAGCTGCATTTAAAAAGTCAAAAGAAACACATACAATTAAGTTTAATGATATATTGTAAGTAACCCAATGTAATCAAAATAGCATTTCAACATGTAATCAATACAAAAAATAGTCACAGACAATTTGTCTTTATTTTGCACTCTCTGAATCGGGTGTCACATCTCAACTCAGACTCCACCTTCAGGTACCACAGTCCCAGGTGGAGGGGGGCTGCCGGCCTGGGCTGCGCAGGTCCAGGACAGAGGGCTGGAAGCAACTCATTCAACCAGGTCCTCCTTTGTCACTAGCGGAAACACTGAGGGGAAACTGGCCTGGACCTGCCTACGAGGGGGTGTCTGCTTCAAGACTCTTGGACTCTTGGAAAATCAAAAAGTCAAGTTCGTGTTATTGCGTGAATCATACTTTACATCCTGTGGGCTTGATTAAATAAAGCACAATTCTCCAGGATGCTTGTGTTCCCCTGGACAAAAAACTGGAAATCGCCACATCACGTCATCTCCCCGCTTTCCAGGAGGAAAAGCTATGGCCCTGGAGATCTCCACTCAGTCCTGCTGAACCATAATTCTAGACACCTTCTAACCCTCAGTGCTTGTGCTGGGTACCATCTCTACAATGGCCATGGCTGCCCCGTCAGAGTACCAACCTGTCAGGCCAGACCAGGAAGGCCAAGCATGACATGTGGTTTTGGTTAGTGTCTTGGATTCCAGCACCAAAGCCCATGATCTAAATGGCCAACTCAGCACAGAAAGGCCTCATCTTGGCTCCCTTCTCCCAGGAAGCCAGATCCTTTGGGAGGTTTCCTACAGAGAGGGACTCGCCCCTTTGCTTTCAAACTTCTCTAGAACAGGCACACGATTCTCCATAGCCTGCCACACTGGGATGATTCTACCACGAACAGAAGAAAGCAGGCCCTGGAAGATCCTCGGGAACAGTGGTCGTGTGACTGAATCCCAAGAAGAACATCTGAGGGGTCTAGATGGCAGTCAAAGATGGCAGCAGAGGAACAGAACAAGGGCAGCTGGAGGGACTCAAGGTCACCTCTCATCTGAGTCAAGAGAGTGGAACCACTCACACCAATGCCCACCTACAGGCCAGCTCCACGGAGCCACGAGCAGCTGTGACAGTGTTTCTTGCCAACATCAAGCAGAAAGTCCTGGAAAAGCTTGAAGTTTAATTTTAGTTAGCAGGCTCCAGGGTACCCCAGTTATTTGAATGCCAAAGTACCCTTTCATAATGCCCAATTTCTATAATACTAGTAACAGTTGGAGTGTAAGTTCTTCCACCTTCTCTCTTCTGTTTTCTAAACCACCTTGGTGAATGAACGAATACTGTGAGAAAGACAAAAGTAGTTTGCTAACACACTTCATGGTGGTTGGAGCTGGTTGGACTCTTTTCAGCATCCCAGCAATTATCTGGCTCCCGGCAATCATCTGGCTCCTGACAGACAGGAAACCAGAGGTCCGTTCCTTTAAAGCAGAGACTGCGGCCGGGCATGGTGGCACACACTTGTAATCCCATCTCTTTGGGAGGCTGAGTTGGGAGGACTGCTTGAGGCCAGAAGTTCGAGTCCAGCCTGGGCAACACAGGGAGACCCCAATGTCTACATAAAATTAAAAATTAGCTGAGCATGCTGGTGCTCACCTGTGATGGGAGGATTGCTTGAGCCCAGGAGGTAGAGGCTACAGTGAGTCACGATCGCGTCACTGCACTCCAACCTGGGTGACAGAGGAAGACTCTGTCTCAAAAATAATAGTAATGTTCTTGGGCCAGGGGTGGTGGCTCACACCTGTAATCCCAGCACTTTGGGAGGCCGAGGCAGGTGAATCACGAGGTCAGGAGTTCGAGACCAGCCTTACCAACATGGCGAAACCCCATCTCTACTAAAAATACAAAAATTAGCCTGGTATGGTGGCACATGCCTGTAATCCCAGCTACTCAGGAGGCTGAGGCAGGAGAATTGCTTGAATCTAGGAGGCAGAGGTTGCAGTGAGCCGAGATCACGCCATTGCACTCCAGCCTGGGCAACAAGAGCAAAACTCTGTCTCAAAAATATAGTAATAATAATATTCTTTTGTACATTAAAGTCCCTGACTTAACAATGGTTCAAATTATAATTTTTCAAATTTGATGGTTCAAAAGCAATATGTAGAAACCATACTTCAAATACACATAAAGCCGTTCTGTTTTCACTTTTAGTACAGCATGCAATAAATTACATGAGATATTCAACACTTTATTTTAAAACAGCTTTGTGTTAGATGACTTTGCCCAACTGCAGGCTAAAGTAAGTGTTCTGAGCATGTTTAAAGTGGGCCAGGCTGAGCTATTTTGTTTGGTAGGTTAGATATATCAAACACATTTTTGACTTAAGATATTTTCAACTTATGATGGGGTTTTTCAGGACATAACCCCATTTGTAAGTCAAGGAGCAGCTGTCCAAGTTATTTATTACTGCTCCAAAGCACTCATTCTTCCTGGTGACATCTGCACAAAATAATCAGCGTGTCATCTCACGTTCGCACTGACTGAGGGGCGCCTTGCCAGGGAGGGTACTTCGCCCCCAGACTACAAAGTTCCCTAGCATAGCAGCAAAAGAAACAAAACCTGGAATAAAAGCTGCCAAGATGGCAGGGACTCCAGCTCCAGGAAATTCAGAGGCTCATACACTTGGCAGACAGATGGGAATGGAATCGATTTTTAAAGCCTCACGTGCCACAAAGACTGCAATATGCCCTTTGTTCCTAAGTGGAGGAATGCCTAAGGAGGTTAGGAGGGACAAAAAGGAGTTTAACAAGAAAAAATAATGGTATTTGCCAAAGGACTGCACTGAATTAGAGAGGCAAAGAAAAAAGCTCTCAGATGTCATCAGAAAGACATGGCCAGTCTGCCCACGAATGGCCCTCGCTCACCACAGGAGTGGGGAAGTAAAGGGAGATTAAAGTGCTCCTAATTCAACCTCTAGGTTCCAAAAACCTCCCCCACTGTCTTCCAAGGGCATCCTTTCAGCGTGTTGTCAGGTAACTTTTAGAACGGTCTGTTTCAAGCAGAGGCGGTCATCCCCAAATCCTCCTGCATCAGGCTGCCTGTGACCTGTCTAGAGGCCACCTGGCCCAGAACAGGAGCAGCCTGGAACCTGGCCTCTCTAATTTCCTTCCTAGCTACATTTCAACCTGCATTTCAATCTGAACCTGCTCAACCCGCCCATCTTCAAACAGCAAAGGGCCTCCTCCCTCTCCTGCCCCACGTCCTCTGCCGGTCACTACTCTCTGGCTTCTCTACGGCCACGTTCTGTGGAGAGCTGTCTACATTGGTTCTCATACCTTTCCACACCTCATTCATTCCCCAAATGGCTCCCTTGCTGTGGGCACTAAATCTGCTCTTGCAAAGGTCAAGGGCATCCTGTTTGCTGGCCTCCTCTCCTGTCACTTGCCTTCCCTGGGAAAGTGGTCTCTTTCCTTAGCTTCCAGGACATTCCACATCTCTGGCTCTCCTCCTTCCTTGGCCTTGCCGCCTTCTGGTCAACTTCTCTTGGGCTTCCCTTGCCCCCGACACACCTGTGCTCCTAGGAGGCTGAGGCTCTCTGCCTCCCTCCCATGGCTTGAGAGACACTCCTATTCTGCCTCCCACTTGTACTTCACATCAGCGGCCTGCTAGGAGTTTGCCTCTTGGGACATTGCACAGACACAAATTCAATGGCCAAAACAAGTTTACCTGCTCGCCACACCCAGCCCTTTGTGAAGGGCACTGCCACCGCACAGCCAGAAATCTGGGCCTCATCCTTGGCTGCTCCTCCTTGCTGCACAGCCCTGCTGTCAGACACTAATTTTCCCAATTCCACCTCTGCTGCCCTCCTGGGGCTTCTCTCTCCAGGCCTGCCGTGAACCTTGTTCAGGTTATCTTCCCCTCTCACCTGGATCCCTCACACTGCTGGTCTCCCTGCGCTGGTGTCCACAATTATTACTGATCTGTAAAAATAACTGACGGTGCTGCTTAATGCTCACAGCTCTGGTGATCAAGTCCAAGTTCCTTACACAGCACACAAGCTCCCTAGGGGACATCCTGCCTCTAGGCTCCTTCCCAATCAACGGGAACGTTTTTGATTCTTCCCCAGGTAGAATCCCCGACCACCCTAAGCCAAGCTCATCCAAGCCAAGCTCATCCATCACATCTGAAAGGCAAGAATATGGCAGGGAAGATCCTGACACTAAGGGTTTGGAAAATGAAAGACGACTTTCACCAACCTCATCCTGAGCATATGACCAACTATGGAAGTTCCCTTTAGTCTGAAACGGGCAACCCTTCCATCTCCACTGCCCCAAATCTACTCCTAGTGACTGCTCAACTACTGAAAGCACCAGCTAGCTGAAGACAGATACTAGAGTGAGTTTTTTCTTAAAGAATTTAGAAACGTGAGTGCTTAGAACACCAAAGGAACAGCTACCATCTTCCACTTTTTCCTTATAAAGAAGGAAATCTGGTGACCTGCCTGGAAAAAATGGAAATCTGCACTTCTATGATTCACCTCTTGCTCCTGAATTGGCAAACAGCTCACCTGCCAGCAGAGCCTGCCCGGAGTGAGAACCGCCTGCTAACACCAAGCACACAGCACGTGCATGCCAGGCACTGGCCAAAGTGCTTAATAAGTCTCCCCTCCGCAGGTCCGTTTACCCCACTCTTATCACTAACAGCAGAGGACCTTGTGCCATGAGAGGTTGAGCAGCCTTCCAGGGCCTGGGAGCAGGCAAGGGCAGGACAGAACCTACTCTGCTGATTCCACGGTCGCACTGTTGGCCACCACACTAGGAGAATCACCCCTGCCTCAGGGGGTCTGGTGGCCCAGATGGAGTACTTACCACCGCTAGGCTCTATCTAGATCCCAGCCCAGGCTCCCTCCCCAGGGCAGGGTGGCATGGCCATGTTCTAGGAACTCAGACAGAAGCACCCAAGAGTCTAAGAGAATAGTTAGAGCTGCCCACCTAAGCCTCCCACCCATTCCTGAGCTACAGTAACAGTAACTTAGTACCCAGGCCTCCTGCAAGGAATGAGGGATAAGATACACAGAGTGCTGACCAGCGCCTGGCACACAGCAGTGCTCAGTCAGGAGTAGCAGTTATTATCACAAAGCCTGGCTTCCTGTGCCAGCGGGCCAGGGGCTCTCGACAGAGTGCCAGACACGTCCTGCCACAAATACCAGGGGGCTTTGCCACTTCTTGGCCTCACACCAGGCAGCTTTTAGGGTCAAGCCCATCCAGCACTCTGGGGTGCCCCATCCTTACCCTACAGGAGTGCAGGTGTGAGAAGCATGGCTGTTGGCCAAGGTATGAGCCCCAAACTCTGGTGAGCACCCCCAAGGATGACACTGGAGAGGACTGCTGAGGAAACCACACCTTCACATCTGGAGGGTACAGGTTTTACCTTCAACCTCCGAACTGCTCAGATAAAACAGAGTGAAAGGAGGGACGAAAATGTGGAGTTAAGGGAGAACTTAGGGTTAGAAAAGAGAAGGTCAGGCTGGGTGCAGTGGCTCATGCCTGTAATCCCAACACTTTGGGAGGTCAAGGTGGGAGGATAACTTGAGGCCAGGAGTTTGAGACCAGCCCAGGGAAAAGAGTGAGACCTTGTCTCTATATAAAATTTTAAAAATTAAAAATAAGATTAAAAAGCAAAAAGAGGCCAGGGACGGTGGCTCACGCCTGTAATCCCAGCACTTTGGGAGGCTGAGGAAAGTGGATCACCTGGTCAGGAGTTCAAGACTACCCTGGCCAATGTGGTGAAACCCCATCTCTACTAAAAATACAAATATTAGCCTGGGTTGGTGGTGGGTACCTGCAGTACCAGCTACTCGGAAGGCTGATGCAGGAGAATAGCTTGAACCTGGGAAGCAGAGGTTGCGGTGAGCCGACATCGCGCCACTGCACTCCAGCCTGGGCGATAGAGCCAGGAGAAAGGGAGACTAAATCAGCATCCATGGAGTTGCTTTTTGTGAAAGCAAAGTGTAGGTTTCCCTGGCTTTACTGCAGATAAGGAATTGGCTCCTCAATACCCTTATCTGCAATAAGTTCAGGGACCTTAAGAATGCTCTGGAGGAAACATCACAGGTTCAGTCAATTTGATGTCCTGTGTGTGCAGATAACAACATCTCAGATACCTGGAAACTACCTTTTCTATGTTCTTCCAGTTTCTATCCAAGAATTTGATTAGAACTAAGTGGACATACCCCTCCCTCCAAATGGGAGGGCGGCTATCCTGACATGGGGGTTAAAGTGTTCATTTTCTAAAGCACTCCGTCCCTCTCTGATGGATGGCCTTTAAATATTTCAAAAGGTCATTCCAAGCTCCAAGGCCAATACCTTCTTGAAAAGGGCCCTTAGAGGTCTCACTGCTCTCCACGGGGGTGGGACCCTTTCCTGGAGGCTTCCATAACTCTCCACCCCTTTTCCGGGAGAGGGCACTGGCATGAGCGTCCCCTGCACCAAGGCCGGGCCGTTACCTCGCTTGAACTCCTCCAGGACAGCGTCCAGCTTGGTGTCATTGAAGACGAAGTGGAGGGGATGGTTGTAGAAGCGAGTTATGGTGCTGAGCGGTGTACAGTCTTCGGGATCCACGAAGGCCAAGTCCTTGAGGTAGAGCATGTCCACGATGTTGGAGCGCTCCTCCTCGTACACGGGGATTCGCGTGTGGCCGCTCTGCATGATGCTAGCCAAGACGCCGAAATCCAGCACGGTGCTGACGTCCAGCATGAAGCAGTCTTCGAGAGGTGTGAGCACGTCCTCCACGGTCCGGCAGCGCAGCACGCCTTTGCTGAGATCGCTGTAGGGGTCGCCGCCACCGCGCGCCAGCTCCAGCACCCGCTCCCGCAGCCGCCCGGGCCGCGCCGCCAGCTCTAGCAACTGCCCCATGGGCAGTGCCACGGGCAGGGTGAGCAGCACGGCCAGGCGGCTGAGGCCAAGCGCGCGCGGCGCCAGCGCCAGCGCCCAGCGTCCGCTCACGGCGGCCGGCACCACCTCGCCCACCAGGAACACGAGCCCCGCGCTGCCCAGCACGGCGGGCACCGCACGCTGGCCGGCCGCGCGGTACAGCAGCACCGCCAGCGCCGCCTGCGCCAGGCTGGCCAGCAGCAGCAGCGCGGCCAAGACGCAGCCAGCCCAGCGCCGCACGGGCTCCAAGCGCTGCGCCGCCGCACGCTCTGCCTCCGAGCCGCTCTCGCGCAGCACCTGCACCTCGGCCGGCGCCAGCGCCAGCGCGCTCAGCTGCAGGCCCCGCGCCAGCGCCGCCAACGCCAGCAGCCCGGCCGCCCCCAGGCCCAGAACCCAGGGCGGCGCCGCCTCCTCAGCCGCCCCGCCGCCCGGCTCCACGCGCACTGCCAGGAGCGCGGAGTGCGGGCGCACTGCCTCTGCCCGCAGGCGCAGGCGCAGCAGCGCAAGCCACTCGCCCGCGGGGGCCGCCGCCTCCTCCGGGCAGCCCGCCCCCTTGGGGGCCACCCAGGACCAGGAGCTGTTGGCAAAGCCCGGGCCGAAGAGGCGCAGGAGGAAGGTGGCGTCCGGCGTGTCCCGCGCCACCCCTCCGCGTACCCACCCCGCGCCCGCCGCTCCGTTCTCCTCCAGACAGAAGCCCAACACTCGCGGGCCCAACGCGGCCTCCCCCGCGGCATTGCCCAGGCAAAGCGCGGCGAACAACCAGCCTAACCGACCCGCCGCCGCTGCCGCAGCCGCCATCGCCTGCCGCCCCCTCTCGGCCTCTCGCGCAGCCTACCCCGCTCGCCCCGCTTCTCCCCGGACCAATCGTTGCCTGCCTTCGCGCATCCTTGGCCAATAGGCGGTGGGCGGGGGCGGGCCCCAGGGTCGGATTAGGCTGCGTCGGGGAGTAAACAAGCTGCGGCCAGGGGCGGGCTGGGGGCGGGGCGGGCCGGGGGCGTGGGGCTCTGGGCCTCGCCGGGTCCTGCCGCAGCTGATGCGCGGGGTGGCCGCGGTCCGGAGGACGCAGAGCGGCGGTCAGGACATCCCAAGCCTGGCCTTCCTTGGCCTGCGCGGGGCGCCCGGAATCCCACTCCTCCCGAGGCCGCCCCCCGCTACGGGAGGTGAGGCCAGCGTTCTGGGAAGTCCCCGGCTCGGGAAGGAGCGGCAGCTCGGATGAACCTCGGGTCCTGGCGCATCTGAAGTTGCAGACCAGAAGGAGGCTTAAATGTGCAAGAGATGTGCGTTTTCTTAGGAAAGGCCTGCAGGTACCAGAAAAGTTTTTAACTCGCCGACCTATGTGGCTAAGAGGGCTGAAATAAGAACCAGTGACTGAGCGCCGGGAGGTTAAGGTTTATGGAAGATGTTCATCGCGCCGCACCGTACTAGAGGTCTGGGGACGTAGGACAGTCCCCGCGTTCCCGCCGCGAACTCCGTGATAAATACGCAGACACACAAAATCACTACCGCCTTGGATCTGGACAGCGACCTCAGTTATTAATCTCTTACAGGAAAAGAGTGGAGCTCAGAAATGCTCAGCATGGGTGCTGGGTTCCGGCGCGACCGGCCTAACACCCAGGTCAGCATCCCAACCACACAAGGAGGCGGCATTTCTGTCAGAAATTAATTTGGTGATTCCACTTCTCACAGCTCACCGCTGGGAGAATAATTCCTCAGGACTAACAAGATCTATTCGAGAGGATCCTCACTGCTGAAGCGATTTTAGAAGACAGTATGGTCTGTTGATAGTATGGAATGTTCTTTACTCACTAGATATGATCTCTGTGTGATTGAAAGGAAATAGACCAACTGCTAACAAAACTTCCCTATAGGTGTTCAGGTTCAGTGATTTTTGTATTTTTCTCTATATATTTTTAAATTTCCTAGCACAAGAAGACTTTGACTTACTGTACATCATTTTAAATGACCTTTATAAGGATTCTATAGAAACAATTTGCTATGTCATGAAAATAACAAAAAAAAGTATACACGTTGTGACCACTAGTAAAACGTGTTTGTTGTGAAAGGTAATGTGCGAAAATAAAAAAAAAAAAAAAAAAAAATGAGTAAGCTGGTGGTGAATGACCAAAGGAAAAAGGCATTGTAAAAAAACTTTTTAAAAGATGGTAACAGTGTTTCTTCTGCATTGTAAACTCAGAGCTGTTACTAGGCCAATGGCATCTCGGTGCAGATGATGTTCTGTGCCCTTTCAGTTTACCTTACTTTTGCAGATTACATACTAAGCCTACAGCAGAAGCAATAAAGACATTACTGGGCCTTTCCACTGGATCATCATGCCTCCTTTATAGAAAAAAAAAAGTGCAAACGTTACAATAGATTCAGCTCCTTTAGTTCTCACTTCTGTCTCCAAGTCAAGATAAAACATAGACTTTGAAATAGAATGGATGACAGGCTTGAAATGAGTCCTGTGCCTGAAAAGTCCTTTACTAGCAAAGAACAGTTCCAGAGGAAAGCCAGGAAAAGCTCCCCATGGATTTAAAGACAGGGCCCTCAGCTTTGACATGTTACTTTTTCCTCGTCTTAGGCTTCCTTGGAAAACAACCTGTAACTAACTTTCTGGGAGTAAAGCTTCAGGTGAAAGAACAATTGGCTCAAACTTGGAAAACATAAGTGGTCATTTAAATTGTCGGTACCCAAAGATACTGACAAAAAACCCAGTATGGAACACGCAGAGCTGTTCCTGGAGTGGTTTTCCATTTGCAGCAGAGGCCTCAACAGTCCTTTGCCAGGTTCTTCTGTGGCTGTGCCATTGTTTACTCCACCCCTGGTTAGCAACAGTGGAGACACAGCCACTTAACATTCAGGCCATCGTTGGCCCTCCCTGGGCCATTTTCCTTACTGGTCTTTTGGATCAAGACATTTCCATGTTAGAGCTAAATATTTATTCTTCAGTTTTAAACCCATTGGCTAATTCCTGCTTATCTCTCAAGCCTTAGCTCATATGCTACTCCCTCCAAGTGATCTTCCTTGACCCTCTTGACTACGGAGCTATGTGCTCTCCCCACGTCATCCAGGTACATCCCCTATTGTAACATATTAATTTGTTCATTAAACAAGTATTTCCTGCATTGAGTCCCTGCAGTGTACCAGGTACTGTTCTAGTGTTGGGACTGTAGTGGGAATAAAATTAAGTCCCTACCCTTGAGGGGCTAGATTCTAGTTCAAGGACAACAAAAAATACTCAAGTCTATATTTTAATACCTGGTAGTAAGTGCTATGAGGAAAAAAGGCAAGATAAAAAGACAGATTCTGGGGCGATGCTGACTGAAATGAGCTAATCAGGGAAAGCTTCTCAAGGTGATGGGATTTGAACTGAGGCTTAAATAAGGGGTGAGTCTCATTAAGACTTAGGAGATGTGTCCCAGGTAGGGGATACAACAAGTCAAAAAGCTGTCACTGTCCCCTTTAGGGTCAGAGGGAGGTTCTTCACTAAATTCACAGAGGGGTTGTAGTACCTGGAATGCAATAGGTGCTTAAGTGTGTGGAACAGATGAAGATAATTTACAAATCTTGCCCTATACACAAACGTTTGCATGTGTACCTCTTTTATCTGTAATATCTTCTTTTCTATGTTGTCTACCCAGATGCCTCCCTTTCTTCAAGCTTGCCCCCACTTTGTCTACTACATTAACCTTTGCATGCTTGGAGTCCCTGGCCTCAGTACATTCCATTGGACAAGCAAGCCTGCAGCACCTAGACAGCACCATAGAGTCCCCAGCAGAGCTGCAACTTTGAAAGTGGGTGTAGTGAGTAACTCAGTCAGGTTCTTCAGGGGATGAACACTCCAACTTTGAAACCACAACCAGCCTATAGGTGTGGACGAAAAGGCAGCTGCATGTTACAAAACAATATACTGATACTTTTGGTTCAAGCTTCTCTCAGTCCCGTGGGTATGGAGGGGCAATTTGCTGAAGTCCACTGCCCTTCCAGTACTCACAAGCCAAGGAGCCTATGGGATCTGTTTCACAGGACTCATGTTTATGGCAGCGGAGCACATCTGTCCTGTATGTCTGCCAGCAGCCACAACCCTGTTACTCCCGTGACAACAGCCTTGACTATATTTTAGAAATTCCATTTCTGATTGCATTTCACTGCTGAATAGTCTTACAATCCTTCATTGCCCCTTGCCCCATCACAAGAGCCAGCCAGCCACAGCCACTTTTATCTCGACAACATACTTAATACAGACAGAATTCAAACAGGCAAGTTGTAGACTCACCAGGATTTATACATATTTCATTTTTTATTACCAATCAAAAATAAATTCCATATATCGTTTAACAAATATTATCATTGTTTTGTGACAAAAGACACAAGAGTCATAACAACAAACTCCCCGAGAGTCAAACTCATAACGCCAAAATAAATCACAAAAATATACAAATTAAAATCTTATGCAAAATAAATACGGCGGCTGTGACCTGCCTACCCATTTGGATGGCATTTGCAAAGGTCTCCCTTACACAGAAGACACATCAGGTGGGCCAGTTCCAGGGTATGGCTCATCCCAGGAACCAGAGTTTGAAATAGGAAGTGAAAATTGCACTGGGAAGAGGAAGTCATCAGACCAACAATATTTGGAAATAATGATGATCCTCTGTGAGAAGGGATTATCAGTGGGCCAGGGAAGAGGAGGAGTACCAGCCAGTTGGTGGTAACCATGTGCACAGAGGTCACGTGAAGGTGTGTGTGCACCTGCCCCTTTTGCTTCACATACCCCCACCAATGTCTTTGCTCCACCTGGCAGTCAGAGCTGTCAGGAATACAGCTCTGCCGGCTTCTGAAAGGATTTGGGAGCAAGCTGCTCCTGTAGAAGACTAAGGGCTTTCCCCAATAGGGAACAAAGGTCTGGTGTCTTTTTCCCTTGCAGTTGAGAACCCATGGGTGTCACCACCTTCTCTTCCGGCTTCCAGGAGTGAGTTCTATGGGTAGGAGACCTCATACTGACCAGGGGTAGGCATACTTGGTGCAAGACAATCCCTGGTCCTAAGAGTTAGGATTCTCTAGGCACCTGGAGAGCAGGGCACTTGGGGTGAGGAAAGGAGTGAATAAATAATACTCAGGCGGAAGGCCTGCACAGTCTCACCCGCCTGGCTCTTGGGCCCCAGCTCCTGCTGCACCCAGTGGAAGGGCCGACGTGGACCTTGGTCCCACAGCCTCCCTGACTCTGGGAAGCCTGGAGCTCTGCAGCAGCGCCTGATTCAGCCCCAGGGAAGAGGTGCCGGGGCAGGAATTCACATGGGGGCAAAACTCTTGGTACAGTACTACTAACTTCAGCAAGGGCAGGACGACCTCTCACGCTAGGATCACACATGTGAGAAAGCAGGGCTACCAGGTGCATGCCTTCAGGAGGAGCCCTCTTCTCCTGAGGTTCCATAAGTGGGTGGACAAGGCCAGGTAAGCCTTGCTGGCCGCAGAGGAAAGGGCATAAAGAACCTGCTTTGGTGGCTTCCAACATGACCTCTTGTCCCCACCCCTAAGAGGGACTGGGGCTTGGGGATTCAAAAGGAGGAGTCTGGGAAAAAGGCATCAGTCAACAAGTGAGCCTTGACTCTCATTATGGGGCAGGGTGGTACTGACTGCTAACAACGCAGATGCCGATGACAGTTCCTCTTGGAACCAAAGGAAGAACCCAGACAAGTCACCTCCAACATAGATGCCCTCCTGCCAAGGGGGAACTTTGGTAAAAGTGAGGTCAGGGCCTGTAGAGCAGGAGTGAACAATCAAAGGCCTGAGACCCTGCCTAACACTTGAACCAGCCCTATCACAAAGGGGCAGTTGTCCAAAGGGCCAGATGGGAGGCAGGGTGCGGATGTGTCCTCAGCCGAGTCCCGACTCACCAGGAGAGGCTGTCAGCAGAGTTCTAGGAGCTTTCTGGGTACAGTGGTTGAAAACAGATGTGCTCCTCTCCATAGCTTGGGTTTTGTTCCTGATCACAGCTACCCAGGAGCTCTTGGCCTCAGAGTCATCAGATAAGCTACAGCACAGGTGCCCAGGCAGCTGATCTCCCCACCATTTGGTTCTTTGCTTTCTATGAAGAGCTGTCTTCCTCCCAAGAGACAAGCCTCCTCTGGGGGGTGCTGGGATACCACCTCTGGAGGAGGAGGAGGAGGAGGTGGCAGAAGAGCTCCCTGAATTAGGGACATAAGCTGGAAGGTTATGGCTGGGAGCAGATTATGGCCATTGCTTCCTGGGGCAAGAAACACTTCCTCTTTTATAGTTTTTTGGGAAAAAAATTTAAAAAAAAAAAATAAAGTTCCTTAACCCTGTCTTCCCTTCCCAAAATGATATTTAAAAAGAGGAGCGATGAGCCTAGTTTAGAAATTCTCTCAGTAAAAAACAGCCTTTGCTCATGGTAGCTGGCCCACTGCCCCACCAATCCAGGGCTGAATAGTGCTACCTCAGAGCTACTCAGAGGTCCTGGCAGAGGCCAGATGCCCTACAGGCTGGGAGCCATCTGGATTCTCAGTCAGACAGGCTATCTATCCGCATCCTTTCTGGACTAACAGGTTCCCTCTCTTCATGTGGGCCCACTGGGGAGGCCCCCGCAGGGTGGGCAGGGGGCCCCGGGCCCTCCTGTCAGATGGCACTCTCGTGGGAGGCTTTGTGCAGCAAGGAGTTACGCTCATTGAGAAGGGTTGTGGTCTCGTCCACCACAGGGAGCTCAGACTTCTCGGCCAAGTTCTCCATATGGGCGGTGCACCCGTCTATGGGAAACTGAGGGCTGTTCTCCATGCGAGAGGCCAGCAGCCCGTTCTGGTACTGCTGCCGAGTGATCTGCGGGAGGAAGGGATGAGGTCATGCAGAGAGGGCTGGGAGGCAGACCCTATCTCCAGGCCCGGGGATACGGGGCAAGGATTGAGGCTGTGAGTCGAGAGAGGACATAGCCAGTTAGGGTCTCTGGAAGCCCTCACAAAGAACAAGGTGTACAAACAAGAGGAAAAAGCATCTCAGGGCTGTGTGCAGTGGCTCACACCTATAATCCTAGCACTTTGGGAGGCTGAGGTAGGCAGATCGCTTGAGCCTAGGAGTTTCAAGCCAGCTCAGGCAACACAGTGAGATCCTGTCTCTATAAGAAATAAAAACAACAGCAACAACAAACCAAAGCCCTACCCGAGCGTGGTAGCTCACGCCTGTAATCCCAGCTTTGGGAGGCCGAGACAGGACGATCGCCTAAGGTCAGGGGTTCAAGACCACCCTCGCCAACATGGTGAAACCCCATCTCTACTAAAAATACAAAGAAAATTAGCCGGGCGTGGTGGCACGTGCCTGTAATCCCAGCTACTCAGGAGGCTAAGGCAGGAGAATTGCTTGAACCTGGGAGGTAGAAGTTGCTGAGCCAAGATCATGCCTTGTACTCCAGCCTGGGGAACAAGAGCAAGACTTTGTCTCAGAAAAAAAACAGGAACAAAGCCACATGCACACCTTTAGACCCAGCTACTCAGGAGGCTGAGGTGGGAGGATTGCTTGAGCTCAGGAGTTCAGGGCTGTAGTGGGCTATGATCACACCACTGCACTCCAGCCTGGGCGACAGAACAACACCCTGTCTCTGGAAGAAAAAGGTACCACTGCACTCCAGCCTGGGCGACAGAACAACACCCTGTCTCTGAAAGAAAAAGGTACCACTGCACTCCAGCCTGGGCCCACCATACTGGGTTGGTGGATGAAAGAAGTAGCTGATTCTTGAGCAGAAGATGGCACTGCCCAGATAGGGCCATGAGGCAATCACCTTGATGTACTGCAGGTCCACGAGTGCCCGGACGCTGAAGTCGGAGATATACTGTCCCAGGACAGAGCTGCCAAACTGGTTGCTGCTGCCTGCCAAGGTTGATGCAGTTGAGATGTCGGTGCGGTCTGGGTAACTGAGGGAGGCTGAGCGGCTGAGTGGGGTCGGGTGGGCTGGGGAACGGTCTGCAGGGAGAGCAGAGGTTGTTATGCCAAAGGCCACCCTGGTACCCACTCTCATCCTCTTATCTGACCTCATCCCATGGAAGCCCAGGGACACCCCACCCAGGAACAGGAAATCATTCTTAGGGACAAACAGAAGCATGTAGAAGGTCTGACTGCAGAAGGTGTGACCTCATTAAAGCAATGAATTAGTTTGTTTAGAACTGTTGTGCAACAAGTATTAAAAAGTCTACGAAAACACATCAACCAAACAGAAAATAAAAACCACAGACACAGAAAGTTTATGGCTACAAAATCTCTAATTTCCCACAACAACCAATCGGTCAAGAGCAACACAATGATCATCCTAGCAGGACAGACAAACTGCCATCCTTAGGCCAGGCGTGGTGTCTCACATTTGTAATCCTAGCACTTTGGGAGGCTAAGGCAGGAGGATCACTTGAGGTCAAAAGTTTGAGACTAGGCTGGCCAACATGGTGAAACCCTGTCTCTACTAAAAATACAGAAATTAGCTGGGCATGGTAGGAAACACCTGTTAATCCCAGCTACTTGGGAGGCTGAGGCAGAAGAATCACTTGAACCTGGGAGGTGGCAGTTGCAGTAAGCCAAGCTTGCACCACTGCACTCCAGAATGGGCGACAGAGTGAGACTCCATCTCAAAAAAAAAAAAAAAAAAAAAAAAACCAAGCAAACTGCCATCCTTGTCTCAATACTAGCTTATGTCAAGTGACATAAACTGCATACTTTAAATAAAAAATGTGTGTTGAAATGAAGAATGTATAGTTTGCACTCTCACATTGTGAATACACAACCCCTCACATAAGATGCCCTGTCACATCTTAAAATGCTCTTATTGGGGGCTGGGCGAGGTGACACACCTGTAATCCTAGCACTTTTGGGAGGCAGACTGCTCGAGCCTGAGTTCAAGATCAGACTGGGCAATACAGCAAAAACCCCACCTCTACAAAAAATACAAAAATTAGCCAGGCATGGTGGCTCTTGCCTGTGGCCCCAGCTCCTTGGGTGGCTGAGGTGGGAGGATCACCTGAGCCTGGGAGGCTAGGTCATAATGAGCCAAGATTGGACCACTACATTGTCTCAAAAAAAAAAGACAATGCCTTTATGGAGTCAAAAGTATGTTCTGCACGTAATCTACTCAGCATGAAACACAGTCCTACTCACTTCCACCTGCACCCCAGCCAGCCTGGCCTGGCGGGGGTAGCAGGTGCTTCTCCCTCTCATGAGGCAGAATTGGGTGGAGGTGGTACACACCTCTTCCGGCAACTAGAGGAAGCACAGGCTGCCCTACTGGGAAATGGTAGTAACAATCTCAAATACAGAAGGAATGCACATCTTGTTTTGAAAAAGAAACTGCTTTTTCAAATGATACACATTACTGTATATCATTAACTTGTTTTTGAGAACACTTAGGAAACCATGAAATGCACAAGGAAATTAATTGTGAAGGCATGCAAGATCCTTTTAAACAAACAGGAAGCAGACTAAGCTGATTTGCTTAGTTAACTACTAAGTTACTAAGTTAGCCATTCTAAAAAATTGCCAAGTGAAGAGAACAAACATACTGAATCTAGTGACTCGATGACCGATACAATTTTTAACTAAGAGAGAGTGAACTGAGTAATACTCTTTGTGCTTAAGTAAAGCTTTGATTTTTATATATAAAGCTAGCAAACTATAGTCTGGCTATTCTGTGATGAGGTTGTAGTATTCCCATGGAACAGGAAATATTTAGAGATCGTGTGCAAGTATCTAATAAGTAACACCTCTGATTAACTTCTAGAAAAAGCAGAAATATGAGGGGTATTATTTAGTACTTCATATTAGCTATCTGAATAATGGAATGCTTTTAATTTATGATTCCTAACATTCTAGAAACAGGACTGAATTTAGTTTATTTTTAAAAGAGAAAGGGTCTAACTATGTTACCCAGGCTGGTCTCAAACTCCTGGGCTCAAGTGATCCTCCTGCCTCAGCCTCCCAAAGTGCTAGGATTACAGGAATGAGCCACCAAGCCTGGCCAAGAAACTGAATTTAAAACCAACACAAATCAGTGACATGGGCCGGGTAAGGTGGCTCACAGCTGTAATCCCAGAACTTTAAGAGACCTAGGTCTGAAGTTCAAGACCAATATGGTGAAACCCTGTCTCTACTAAAAATACAAAATTTGGCCCGGTGTGATGGCTCACGCCTATAATCCCAGCACTTTGGGAGGCCGAGGCGGGTGGACCATGAGGTCAGGAGTTCGAGATCAGCCTGGCCAACATGGTGAAACCCCATCTCTACTCAAGATACAAAAAATTAGCCAGGCGTGGTGGTACACACCTGTAATCCCAGCTACTTGGGAGACTGAGGCAGGAGAATCACTTGAACCCGGAGGCAGAAGCTGCAGTGAGCCGAGATTGCACCACTGCACTCCAGCCTGGGCGACAGGGTGAGACTCCTTCTCAAAAAAAAAAAAAAAAAAAAAAAAAAAAGCCAGGCATGTTAATGCATGACTGTAGTCCCAGCTACTCGGGAAGCTGAGGCAGGAGAGTCGCTTGAAGCCGGGAAGCAGAGGTTGCAGTGAGCCAAGATCACACCACTGCACTCCAGCCTGGACGTT
Source organism: Sapajus apella (assembly GCF_009761245.1). Classification (NCBI taxonomy): domain Eukaryota; kingdom Metazoa; phylum Chordata; class Mammalia; order Primates; family Cebidae; genus Sapajus; species Sapajus apella. The sequence goes on along the minus strand of NW_022437029.1, from coordinate 770,618 downwards.
GCAGCAAGACTCCATCTCAAAAAGAAAAACAAAAAAACAAATTAGTGACATGATCTATTAAGATTAGAGGTCCGGCCAGGTGTAGTGACTCCTCCCTATAATCCCAGTGCTTTGAGAGGCTGAGGTGGGAGGAGTCTATGAGTTTGAGACCATCCTGGACAACACAGTGAGACCCCCATCTCTACAAGAAGTTTTTTTTAAAAAATTAGCCCAGCATGGTGGCACCTGCTTGTAGTCCCAGCTACTTGGAAGGCTGAGGTGGGAGGATCGCTTGAGACCAAGAAGCTGAGGCTGCAGTGAGCTATGATTGCACTACTGCTCTCCGGCCTGGTTGACAGAGAAAGAATGTATGTGTTGAAACAACCCAAAAAACAGAAGTCCTAGAAAAAATTCACCAAAATACATTTTGTCTCTGATGGATGAACTTATGATGCTTTTTAATTTTCTTAAGACTTTTCTATTTTCCCAATAAGCTACCTTACTTTTTTTTTTTTTTTTTGAGATAGAATCTCACTCTGTCACCAGGCCGGAGTGCAGTGGCTTGATCTCAGCTCCCTGCAACCTCCACCTCCCGGATTCAAGCAATTCTGCTTCAGCCTCTGAGTAGCTGGGACCATAGGCGTGCGCCACCACGGCTAATTTTTGTATTTTTAGTAGAGACAGGGTTTCACCATGTTGGCCAGGATGGTCTCAATCTCTTGACCTTGTGATCTGCCTGCCTTGGCCTCCAAATTGCTGGGATTACAGGCGTAAGCCACTGTGCCCAGCCCAAAAAATAAATAAAACAAAAACTACAAGGTTTTGACCTGGTAATTTTATTGCTGAAAGGATATCCTAAGGACGTAACCTTAAACAAAGGAAAAGTTTTTTGCTCTTTTGCGTAAAAAAGTTTATATCATGGTATTACTTATAATAGAGACCTCCATAAATATGCATAAATATGCAAGAACTAATCAATGAGGGCACACCTGCTCTATGGAACACTGTGACACTGACCAGAAAGCTTATGGTAAATTGCCTCTGTCCTCACAGTGGATAAAAACGTCAGGATTCAAATCATGGGTGCATCACCTCCCGGCCATCCATGAAACCAGTGCAAGTACGGACGAGGGGAAGGAGACTGAGGTCACACTGGGGAGGTCTGAAAGGGACAGGGAGGAACTGCTTCTAAGTCACCTTTTCATCTACTTATTTATTAAACAGAGGGTCAAAATAGCAGAGTATGCCTTGGAACAGTTCGGATGGAAGAAGGCCCAGCTGTACAAATGTAAAATGGGAATCCCCAGGCTGAGGTGATGGGTGTTTAGGGTTTCTGGGGTGTGAGGAGCTCAAAGATGCTGATGTTGCTCCTGAGGGGCACAGGCCATAGCTGATGAGACCAGCACCATCCTGTGCCCTCTGCAGTCTGGGTGCACGCAGGAATCCCAGCAAACCTCAAGCTGAATGAGTCCGGCCCCATTATTCCCACCAACTCCCTGGACAGGTATCAGGAATATGATACATCCAAGGCCAGAAGCAGCATATGGCATTGGCCTTTCATGAAAGACTTTCTGGTTGGAATGCCACATTTTCATTGTAATCAGAAAAAAAAACAGCAATAATAAAAATTGAGCTCTAACTCAACATTTTACATCAATTCCCTCACATACTCTCCTGACAACTCTATGAAGTGGGTACATGTATTGTTCCCATTTCACAGAGGAGAAAGCAAAGACCAAGATTATTATTTAGCCAGCAACTGTGGAGGTGGCTCTTGAATGGGCAGTGTGACCCGCGGCCATGCTCCTCAGGGCCTCACAGTTGCCTACTGGGCCAGCAGCTGAACGGGAAGCTGAAGAAAGTCGGAAAGTCTTTTAGAGAAAGCTGATGAGATGACAAGTCACCCTGCCAAGGTGTGTGGGTGGCCTGGAGCAGGAAGTGCTGACCCGCTGGGGTGTGTTTCCTCTCAGCTATGGAGGGCAGCAGGCTGGCTGGTGCTCACTTGGCTGGACCAGGAGCAACCCTCCACTCCCAGCCTATCCTCTGGGTTCATGTGTGTGTATCTGTGGGTGTTTCTGTCTATGGATGTGTGTTTCTGTTTCTGTGTGTGGGATCTCTGTGTGGTGTCTGTGTGTGTCTATGAGTGTGTGTATCTGTGTGCATCTGTGTGTGTTTCTGTGTGTGGTATCTGTGTGTCTCTGTGTTTGTGTGTCTATGGGTGTATCTGTGTGTGTGTATACATATATATATATATATATGTGTGTGTGTGTGTCTCTGTGTGTGTGTCTATGGATGTGTATCTGTGTGTGCCTATGGGTGTGTTTCTATGTGTGTCTCTGAGTATGTGTCCATCTGTGCGTATCTCTTTGTGTGTGTGCCTATGGGTGTGTCTCTATGCATGTGTCTATGGATGTGTATCTGTGTGTGTGTGTCTGTGTGTGTCCCTATGGGTGTTTCTGTGTCTATGGTTGTATGTATCTTGGTGTGTCTTTGGGTATATCTGTGTGTGTGTGTGTGTGTGTGTGTGTGTGTCTATGGGTGTGTGTATCTGCATGTGTGCTTCTGTGCGTAGTATCTCTGTGTGTGTCTGTGGGTGTATCTGTGTGTTACTGTGTGTATGTGGTATCTCTGTGAATGTGTCTGAGTGTGTGTGGTATCTCTGTGTGTGTCTCTCTATAGGCATGTGTATGTACCTGTATGTGTCAGTGTGTGTGTGTGTGTGTGTGTGTTTGTCTATGGGTGCATGTATCTGTGTCTCTCTGTGTGTGTGGTATCTCTTTGTGTGTGCGTGGTATCTCTGTGTGTGTGTTTTATCTGTGTGTGTCTCTGCGTGTATGTGTGTATCTGTGTGGGGTATGTCTCTGTGTATGTGATCTCAGGGACTAGGAGACCTTTGGGGGAGCCTTTCGGCCCTTCTAGAACTGAGGCAGCAAAGCTGGCCAGAAATTTGGCCCCAGCCAAGCAGAGCCACTGAGGTCGGGTGGCCCACACTGAGCAGGCGGGTGCCCAGTCCCTGTGGGGAGGTTAATGCAGCTGCAGTGTGAAGGCTCAGGCGGCAGGTGGCAGCGTGACCCTCAGCCATGCCATGTTACCTGTAAGCCAGCAGAGCAGGGAGTTCCGCTTGCCAGGCGGACACCCGACCTGGACTGAAGGCACTGGAGCAAAAGAGAAGGTCAGTGATGGGTGCAGTCAGGAGACAGGACATCGAGTCACAGGCACAGGACAGAGGCAGACCTGATGGGGCCAGGCTGCTTTGGGCAGACGGGCCCAGTAGAGAAAGGGACATGGCTCTGATGGGAAGGGTGCTCAGGGCAGAGCCATAAGCCCTGTGTGAAGATGGGCAGAAACTGGCTGAGTGTGCCTAGTCATCTCCCCTCCCTTCCAGCCACATCAAGTGGGAACAGAGAGACTATGGGTAGAGGGACAGAACCCAGGCCCTGACCATGCCTCTGAGACATCACTGCATGAAGAGTGCCTGGGGGAAGCCTCCAGTGCCTGCCCGCCTGCCTTCTGAATGAGATTTCCTCAAGCTGAATGGGGCAAAGGAAGTCCTCCCTGGGCCTGAGGCATCTGGCAGGGTCCACCTGCTCAGAGCCCCGCTCTGGAGCCCTGTGTTTCTCGTGCCCAGGGAGCCTGCTGTGCCCCACTCATCTGGGGGAGGGGCCAAGGACACAGTGGATAAGTTGAGCATGGTGTCAATATTCATAGGTGCCCTACCCCCATGCCCCTCTGGATCCTTTTTGTCAAAGGACAACGACAGGCACGGCACAGAGGTTCTCTGGGAGCTGTAGCACACACCCCACTGGTGTGGCCTGTTCTCCAGCACCAAAGTGGACTTTCTCTGTCTACACTGCAGCCACCCCCCCACCCCAGGACCGAAGGCTGGAGAGGAGCAAGGAGATGAGCTGGCGAGACCGGGGCCTGCGGGGCCTTGCCTGTGGGGCTCTGTAGGGACAGCCTGAGCCACTCAGCAGGGGAGAAGGCACCAGGGCGGCCAGAGTGGCGCATCCCCAAACCTTCCATAACACCTCTCGGAGGGTGCCCAGTCTCCCCTCGCTTATCTGTCCCCAAGGCCCTTTATTCCATTGGAGCTGACTAACCAAAACCCAGTAGCCGTGTCCCCTGCAAAGCCAAACCCATCTGTAACCTGCCCTGGCAAACAGGACCTGGCCTGGCTCTTCACCCCAGGGCACTTTGGACACCTAGATTCCCCTCCTGTCCTCAGGAGCAGGGCCCTGGGCCTTCCTCCCCACAGGCCTCTTCCCCAGGCAGGCTGGTCTGACACCTGTGGACATGCCCCCTGCTGCCTACAGGCTCTTGCTCTAAAATCCCTCTCCTCTCTTCCCCTCCAGCCTCTGGACCCCGTTCAAAGGGGCAGCTCCCTCTACTCTTCCATGCCACCCGCTCCAGGCTCTGGCAGCTCCCGCCTCAGCAGCCTCCCTCTGCCCCAGCTGACTGGCTATGAGCTCTGGGGCCCGCACTCCGTTCTGGTGTTGGTCCATGGCCTAGCTGCAGGGGAGCCAGAGGGCAGCACAGACCCTGCGCAACAACTCACCGGAAGGGACCGAGGTCAGGGCCATAGTCCCATAGTAGGAGAAGGCGCCCGTCTCAAACTTCATGTTCTCCTTCCCTGCCTCCACCTCCACCTTCCCCTGAAAGAACACAGGGCTGGGATTAGAGACAGAGTGAGGGAGGAAACACAGGATGAGGCAGGACAGGGAGTGAAGAATGAGGGACAGTGGGGCTGGAGGAAGGGCCAGTACTGGAGCCCTGGAGAGCCCAGGGCCTGACCTGCGAGATCAAGGGTAGACTCTCAGGGAGAGGACGGCCGTGTAGGGGAGGCAGCAGGCTCCTCAGGCTGGGAAGCCACGTACCTCTGCAGCAGGCGGGAGAGAGGGCCCGGGTGGGGGGCAGCTGTGGTGCCAGGGGAAGCAGGCAGCAGGCCCAGGGCTGAGCGGGCTCACCTGCAGGATGAGGATGAAGTAGTCGGCTGGCTTATTTCGGGTGTACAGATAATGGCGGGCATAGTACTTGTTATGCTCGTCAAACTTGAGTTCCTGAATGACATCTGGGTACTTGAGCAGCCGCAGCAGGATCTTCTCTGATATCAGGGAGGGACTAAACTGGGGGACCTCTGTAGGAGGAGAGAGAGGATACCTCACACGGGGCCGGCCAGGCGGCCCTGAAGTTTCATCACTGCTATGCCTCTACCCCAACCACAGCAGCCGCGCTGTGCTCGGAGGACTCCCTGCCTGCTCGGCCCACCCTCAGTTCTGCACCTCCCTGGGCAAGGAGCACACTTGGCTTCTGACTGGTTAGACCCAAGGCCGCCTGCCTGCCCAGGCCTGAACAGTGGCTCCTGCAAGAACAGCATGTGACCTTGGGCAAATTACTCAACCTGTGTCTCAGTTTCCTCATCTGTAATATGGGGGTAAAAGCTTCACAGGGTGGTTGTGAGGGGGAAGGTGACAGCATATGGACAGCACTTAGTAAATGTGACTATAATTATTGCATCAGCATTAAAATCCCACAGGAAAAATAACGGAGAGGGAATTACCACTCTTTAGCAAGAAAGGAATGGGAAGAAAGATGAATTGGGTGGGAAGGGGACACAGTGGGCAGAGCAGGACCTGGTACCCAAGACCCCAACAGAGCTTTGAATCAGGGCTGAAAAGAGAAAAATGCTTCTCAACTAGAGGTGAATTCCTGCGAGAACCAGCACACGTCTGCAGAGGGGAGGGTGGAGAGATGAGAGCAGAGCTGGATGCAAGCTCCTCAGAGTGCGTGAGCACACAAGGGGTTTGGCCACACCTAGCAGGCCCACAGAAAAGGAAGGATCCCTTCTCCTTCCCATTCCACAAGCCCTGAAGGGCCTGGCCAGCCCAGAGGCCCACCTCAGTGGTTATTTTCTTTTTTGTTGTTTTTGAGACAGAATCTTGCTCTGTGGCCCAGGCTGAGTGCAGTGGTACATTCACAACTCACTGCAGCTTCAAACTCCCAGGCTCAAGTGGTCCTCCCACGTCAGCCTCCTGAGTAGCTGGGACCACAGGCATGCAACTGTCCGAGTAGCTGGGACTACAGGTGGGCACTACCATGCCTGGCTTTTGTATTTTTTGTAGAGATGGGTTCTGGCCGCATTGCTCAGGCTGCTCTTGAATTCCTGGGCTCATGCAATCCTCCTGCTTTGGCCTCCCAAAGTGCTGGGATTATAGGTGTGAGCCATAGTGCCCAGTCATTATTTTTGAAACTATAAAATATAATAACTTGGATGCTTCCTAGAAGTTTGCAGTAGCAGCGCATCAATGGCAAGCGAATCGGAGGGAGATCCCCAGTGGTAGAGGAGACACGTGGCCCCTTCCAGAGTCGCTGTGTTGTCTCCACACCCCTCACCTGCTGCAGCCCTCATGCTATGGGGGGGAAGTAGCCAGAGAGCCAGGACTTCTTCCCCTATGACTGTACTTCCACCAAGACCAGAAGGTCCTCCTCACACTCCTACCTGTGGCCAGGAAGCGATGAGCGGCCAGGAGGAGCTGTGGGGAGATTTTCACTTTGAGCTCGTTATCTGCGTCCTTGAAGGCAGAGAAGTCCCGCTTGTTCTTCTCGGACACCCGCTTCCGGCTTCGGTTGTCAGCTGCCGGAGACAGAGTGTGGAACTGAGAACACAGCTCCCTGAGGACCCAGGAAGAGACTGGAACCCACCCGCAGCTCCTGCTCTCCAGCCCCTCATTCCATGCAGGAGCAGCAGGCTCTGGCTGGCAGGGTCCTGGGCTGACACCGAGGCACAGAGGCTAAGGGTGAAGGCAGCCTCCGGGCACTGCTCTCAGAAACCTGCTCCCTGCTCACCCTGGCCAGTGCAGGGCACCCAGCCACTGGGCCCCAGGGTGCTGGGCCCCCAGTGTCCCTAGCCTGAAGGGCTAGGGACACCAGATTTGGATGCAAGCAGGAAAGGGGTCCTGGGCCCTGCGGAGGGCTACACTCACTGTACATGTCGGACTCGTCCAGGATCTCGGACTTGATGATCTCCTCGATCACGTCCTCCAGGGTGACCAGGCCCAGGACCTCGTAGAAGGGGTCACCCTCACCCTCGTTGTTCACCTTCTGCACAATGGCCAGGTGGGACTTCCCTGTGGGGACAATGCAGCAGGTCAGATGAGAGCCCAGGGGCCAGTCACGAGACTCCCTCAACTAAAACATTAACTCTACACCTAGAGTCGTAAGTCACCAGATGGGGTCATGGTGGTTTTTCTCTTTTCCATCTTTCCTGATGTTTCTACTGCAAACAGACATTGCTTTTATGAAAAGGAAAACCAAAAGTAATTTTTTTTTGAGATAGAGTCTCGTTCTGTCACTCACGCTGGAGTACAGAGGAGTGATCTGCAACCTCCGCCTCCTGGGTTCAAGCGATTCTCCTGCCTCAGCCTCTTGAGTAGCTGGGACTATAGGTACATGCCACCATGCCCAGGTAATTTTTTGTGTTTTTAGTAGAGACTGAGTTTCACCGTGTTAGCCAGGATGGTCTCGATCTCTTGACCTCGTGATCCGCCTGCCTCAGCTTCCCAAAGTGCTGGGATTACAAGCGTCAGCCACTGTGCCAAGTCCAAAAGTAATTTTTAGAAGCATTTCATTAAGGACCGCTTTTTCGTTTTGCTCTTTTTTTTTGTGGGGGAAGGATAGGGTCTTTCTGTGTTACCCAGGTTGGAGCAAAGTGGTGCAATCATAGCTCACTGCAGCCTCCAACTTTTGGGCTCAAGAGATCCTCCCACCTCAGCCTTCTGAGTAGCTGAGACCACAGGTGTGTGCCACCATGCCCAGCTAACTTTTTAAAATTTTTTGTAGAGATGGGGTCTTGCTATGTTGCTCAGGCTAGTATCAAATTCCTGGGCTTAAGCAATCCTCCCATCCCAGCTTCCCAAAGTGCTGGGAATACAGGCATGAGCTACCACGCCAGGCCAGGACTACTTGTTTAAATAGGATAAAAATGGGAACGCCAAGCACAGTGGCTCATGCCTGTAATTTCAGCACCTTCAGGGGCTAAAGTGGGCAGATTGCTTGAGGCCAGGTTTGAGACCAGCCTGGCTAACATGGTGAAACCCCATCTTAAAAATACAAAAATTAGCCAGGCGTGGTGGTACACACCTAGTCCCAGCTACTTGGGAGGCTGAGGCAGTAGAATTGCTTGAACCTGGGAGGCAGAGGTTGCAAGTGAGCTAAGATTACACCACTGCACTATGGCCTGGGCAATAGAGTGAGACTTTGTCTCAAAAAAAAAAAAAAAAAAAAAAAAAGAAAAAAAGGAAAAAAAGACCCTTCCTGGTGCTTATCAGGGGCTTCTGGGACTCTTGGAAAGGGGAAAGACTCACACTGACAAGGCACAGAGAGGCCGAGCACTGTAATTAGGTGGAACAGAGACTGATTAGAGAGGGGCCAACCCCTCAACCCAAAGTGAGAGAAGGAGGTTGGGGTGGGGCAGGACCCTCCACAGAAACCTTGTGGGGTGGTGGGTCTTCCTAGACCACTTTTTGAAGGCCGTACCCTGCTCTTATGACCCCAGCTCCAGCACGTGGTAACAGTGGACAGCCAAGAAGGGCTGGGCCTACAGTCCAGGCGAATGAACCCTGTGTGCTGTACCCCGCTCGCAGGAACACAGGTTTAGAGCAGCCTAAGAGAAAAAGCCCATGGAAATCTGTGAAGGTCAAGTCAGAGTCTCCTGTATGGCTTCCCCTTCACAATCCAAGGGCCTCACTCTAAGGACTAAAGAACTCATCCTCACCCAGGGCCTGTCGGGGGTGGGGGGCTAGGGAAGGGATAGCATTAGGAGAAATACCTAATGTAAATGACAGGGTAATGGATGCAGCAAACCACTATGGCACATGTATACCTATGTAACAAACCTGCACGTTCTGCACGTGTACCCCAGAACTTAAAGTATAATAAGAAATAAAATAAAAAATAAAAAAAAAAACTCATCCTAAATACTCTCGGTAGAGGATGTTTTCCAGGTCTTTAAGGCCACAGAAAACCCCCCAGCCCAAGATGGGCTGTTCAGAACTCCTAAGGGCCTCTTAGGGAAAACAGAGAGAATGTGAGGTCTCATGACTAAAGCAAAAATTCTCACAATACACTCCATGTATGGAGGAGTACTGTATTGTGAAAGTTTTTCACACACATATGTATTTCCCACTACAGGTTCTGGTCAGAAAAAGTTTAGCGCCAGGCCGGGCGCGGTGGCTCAAGCCTGTAATCCCAGCACTTTGGGAGGCCGAGGCGGGTGGATCACGAGGTCAAGAGATCGAGACCATTCTGGTCAACACGGTGAAACCCCGTCTCTACTAAAGATACAAAAAATTAGCTGGGCATGGTGGCGCGTGCCTGTAATCCCAGCTACTCAGGAGGCTGAGGCAGGAGAATTGCCTGAACCCAGGAGGCGGAGGTTGCGGTGAGCCGAGATCGTGCCATTGCACTCCAGCCTGGGTAACAAGAGCGAAACTCCGTCCCAAAAAAAAAAAAGAAAAAGTTTAGTGCCTTGTTAGACAGAGCCATCCATGGGTGTACTCAATTGGAAATTCCCCAGTATCTTCCTAGAGATGACCCAACAAGTTCAAGAGATCTATGAGGCCTCTAGCAGGGCGGCCTCGGGCCAGGCAGAGACCCTGGGGTCCATTCCCAGGTCTCATTGCCTGCTGAAGTCTGTGCATGCAGGAGAGCCCTTGAGAAATAAAGTGCCTGGAAGGGCCTGGGCATCCAGAAAAACGACGTCACCACTTCGGGATGGGAATTAAAGGAAAGCAGCTTTGGCAGGCTGAGGATCCCTTATCCCTCACTGGGGACCAGAATTATTTTATATTTCAGATTTTTTTTTTTTTTTTTTTTGGAATATTTGCAGAATACATGCCATTGAGCATCCCGTATCTGAAAATCTGAACTATGAAATGCTCCAATGAGCATTTCTTTTGAGCATCATGTTGGTACTCAGAACGTTTTGGATTTTGAAGCATTTGGGATTTTGGATTTTTGGATTTGGGATGCTCAACCTGTACCCCCTGCCAGATGGGCACCCTCTAAAAAGCCTGGTAGTGCCCAGTTATGGCAAAGGATAGGAAGACAAACAGGCCCTCACTTATATTTGGTTGGTGGCCAGGTAAAAGGGCACAACATTTCAGGGGCCAATTGGTCAGGATGTTACAAAATCAAGGGCTCCTAACCTTGGACTTGGAAGTTTCACTTCTAAGAACTCACCCTAGGGTTCTTCACAAAAGACACAAGAGAAGGGGGCTCTTAGCAACATTCTTTTTAACAGCCCCAAACCAGAAACAACCTAAAGCAATAGCAATAGGGCACAGGGCCTCAACAGGGGCCACAGCTACCCAAGGGAGAACATGGCAGAGGCAGTTGAATGAAGTGCAGAATGAAATCCAAGACATGCTATTAGTGAAAGAGCAAATCATGGAACAGAATGCTTGGAGCCATCTGCCTGCACAGAAACAATGGGAGTGTGTGGGCTTGAACTGCCCTGGAAACGTCCAGAAGCAGTAAGAGTGGTCGCCTCTGGGGGCATTTGGAGTTTGGGGAGGAGGCTATTACACCTCTCTCTACACCCTTCTATACTGTTATATTTGATGGGCATGTTTTACTTTCATAATAAAAAAAACTGAGACAAAATTAAGGGGAAAACAAAATTAAAGAGAACAAAGGGAAACTGGTGAGAGTCTCTAGGGTGGACAAGGGCCCTCTGTGCCTTCCACTGCCACAGATTAAGCCCCATGGAATGGGGGTATGTCCTTTGACAAGGTTCAGTGAGCAGAACTTTGTTCAGACCCCCAAAGCCAGAAAACAACCTCCCTACTACATTCTATCCCTAATTACTCCACAGGCTCAGACCAAATCCTGATCAATGAAAGGTTCCTTTACAGGGATATGCTGGTGGCCTCTCTCTCTCTCTTTTTTTTTTTTTTTTTTTTTAGACAGAGTCTCCCTCTGTTGCCCAGGCTGGAGTGCAGTGGTGCAATCTCAGCTCACTGAAACCTTTATTTCCCGGGTTCAAGCGATTCTCCTGCCTCAGCCTTCTGAGTAGCTGGGTGCGCACCACCACACCCGGCTAATTTTCCATTTTTAGTAGAGACAGGGTTTCACCATGTTGGCCAGGCTGGTCTCAAACTCCTGACCTCAAGTGATCTGACTGCCTCAGTCTCCCAGGGTGCTAGGATTACAAGCATGAGCCACCACGCCCAGACTGCCAGCCTCTCTTAAAGAGGAAACAGCCCTCCTGTGGATAAAATGAGCTGATTCCCTGAGCAGGGTCTTGATGCCACTTTCAGCCCCCACCTCCTCTCTGAGGCCCCTTGGTGGGATCCACTGCTGTCTGTGTATGTGCACCCTCAGGTGGCAGCCAGCTGCACAACTGGCACCTTGTAGGTGGCAGCCCTGGGCTCTGTGTACACATTCACCACTGCTCTGCAAGCTGAGCTTTGAGCACTGGCTGATAGTTGGCCAACAGGGGTCCCACACAGAGGTTCCAGCCTAAGGGGCCACTCAGTTACCCTCTGCAGAGTGAGCTTTGGGCCTCTGTGCTGTTTTTGCCTTTGTCTAATTTGTCTGACCAGAGGGGACAGCTTTTTGTCCTCAGAATCTTCCCTCCCTGGGCCAGAGAATCTCTGGTCAAGGTCACCAATGACCTCCCATGGTGGAGTATTATTCTCAGATGACCTGCTGCCCAACAGTCACTCCCTCCTTTCCCCTGGAAACCCTTCCTGCCCAGGGCTTCCAGGACATAGCCCCTCCCAGTGCTCCTGATCTTAGGGGTCACTGCTTCTCCCTGACCACTTAATGCTGGAGACACTCAGGACTCAGTCGGTACCCCTGGTCTCTTGCCTAGCAACTTCAAATATAAGTGTACAAGTGTCCCAAATAAATCTCTGCAGCCCTGTGCTCTCCTGTGCCCTCCAGATTCCTCTATCCAAGTTCTGCCAAATGTCAGTAATACCTTGAAATTAACACAGCCAAAACCCAGCTCGTGCCCATCCCCCAAAACTCCTGTCTCCTTTCAAGGCAGCTCTGTCCCAGTTATCAGGCCCAAGGGGCAGTAAGCCCAACCTCCTCTTTTTTCTTTTCTTTTCTTTTTTTTTTTGAGATGTAGTCTTGCTTGTCGCCCAGGCTGGAGTGTTGTGGCGTAATCTCGGCTCACGGCAACCTTCCCCTAGCTGCTTTAAGCGATTCTCCTGCCTCAGCCTACAGAGTAGCTGGGATTATAGGCACCAGCCACCAGCCCAGCTAATTTTTTGTATCTTTTAAGTACAAAATTTTTAGACGGAGTTTCACCAGGTTGGCCAGGCTGGTCACGAACTCCTGACCTCGGGAGATCCACCCACCTCGGCCTCCCAAAGTGCTGGGATTACAGGGGTGAGCTACCACACCTGGCCCCCATAGCACCCGGCCCCTTCTCTCTTTCTTTGTGCCTCTACACCCATTTGGCAGGAGAAGAAAAGTAACCAGTGAGGAGAAGGGGAGTGGGAGAGGGGAAGAGGAAGGGAGGCTGAAGACAGAAAGAAGTATTTTAGTTTTTAGCGGAAGTTTCTGTACTTTAGAAATTACTGCTAAATGATTTAACATCTAAAATAAGCAGATCAATTTAGTACTTATATTTAGGATTCTCACTACATACATTCTAATAAAATTGTGTGTGTGTGTGTGTGTGTGTGTGTGTGTATGTGTGTATGTGTGTGTGTGTTTGAGACAGCGTTTCACTTTGTCGCCCAGGCTGGAGTGCAGTAGCACGATGTCAGCTCACTGCAACCTCCACCTCCAGGATTCCAGTGATTCTCCCACCCCAGACTCCTGAGTAGCTGGGATTACAGGCATGTACCACCACACCCAGCTAATTTTTTGTATTTTTAGTAGAGATGCAGTTTCAACATGTTGGCTAGGCTAGTCTAGTGCTCCTGACCTCAAGTGTTCTGTCCACCTTGGCCTCTGAAAGTGCTGAGATTTCAGGCATGCGTCACCGTGCCTGGCCCATAAAGTTATATTTTAATGAGCTACCTTATGTTATAATTGGTGTCCATTCAATTGGCTGATTAGATTCTGGGGGCATCGTCGGCCAAGTGCAGTGGCACATGCCTGTAATCCTGGCACTTAGCGAGGTTGAGGCAGGTAGATCACCTGAGATCAAGCGTTGGGAGACCGGCCTGGCCAACATGGCAAAATCCCATCTCTACTAAAAATACAAAAAATTAGCTGGGTGTGGTAGCAAGCACCTGCAATCCCAGCTAGTCAGGAGGCTGAGGCAGGAGAATCGTTTGAACCTGGAAGGCAGAGATCACGCCACTATACTCCAGCCTGGGCCACAGAGTGAGACTCCGTCAAACACACACACACACACACACAAAAAAAAAAATTAAGATAATACATCTACAACTGAAAATCCATTTTTCAAAGTAGTCCTTAGTCAATGAAAAATGACTAAGGAAATACAGCAAAATGTTAATACTTGGTTGAGCCATATAAAATTACTTATATTCAATTATTTTTTTAATAAAACCAGCAATTCATATGGCTTAATCTACGTATGGGTGATTCAGGATGGTTTCTGTTTTCTTTTTATACTTTCCTATACAAAAATTCCAAAATTTTCATAATTAATAGTCTGTCTGTCTGTCTCTCTCTCTCTCTCTTTCTTTTTTCTTTCTTTTTGAGATGGAGTCTCACTCTGTTGCCCAAGCTGGAGTGCAGTGGCGTGATCTCAGCTCACTACAACCTCCACCTCCCGGATTCATGCAATTCTCCTGCCTCAGCCTTCCGAGTAGCTGGGATTACAGGCATGCACCACCATGCCCAGCCAATTTTTGTATTTTAATTTTTTTTTTGGAGACAGAGTCTCGTCTGTTGTTCAGGCTGGAGTGCAGCGGTACGATCTCGGCTCACTGCTGCAACCTCCGCCTCCCCAGTTCAAGCAATTCTCCTCTCTCAGCCTCTTGAGTAGCTGGGACTACAGGCATACGCCCCCACGCCCAGCTAATTTTTGTATTTTTAGTAGAGACAGGTTTTCACCATACTGGTCAGGCTGGTCTGGAACTCCTGACCTCAGGTGATCCACCCATCTCAGCCTCCTGAAGTGCTGGGATTACAGGCATGAGCCACGGTACCCGGCTGGATTTTTGTATTTTTAGTAGAGATGGGTTTTACCATGTTGCCCAGGCTGGCCTTGAACTTCTGACCTCAAGTGATCTGCTCGCCTGAGCCTCCCAAAGTGCTGGGATTACAGGCGTGAGCCACCATCCCTGGCCAATAGTATTAATTTCATAATCAGAAAAAAAAAAAAATCCATTAAAGTAACTTAAAAAAAATTCTAAAAAATTCTTCCTCTAGGACTTCAGGGTTCCTGAGCCTTCTCAACCACTTTCCAAGCACTGCTACAAAGGCAGACCCAGAAAGAAGGTGCCTGGCACCCTGGCTGTCCCCGCTGTCTCCTCCAGGCTTCGCCTGGTGGCATGCTTGACTACTCTGCCCTTTACCAACTTCTGTCCAGCAGCAGCCAGGTGGGACCATGCCCTCCACAGTCAGAAAACAGCATGTGAGTCCTCCAGAAGCCCTGGAGGGCTGGGCAGACGGCAGGTGCCAGCCTCAGCCTCCCTCATGGCTCCCTCGCAGCTGGCGCAGGGGCAAGGAATGACAGGATCCCAGCCCTGCCTGAGTTGCTCGAAGCTCTTCCTGCTCCCCAGCCTTCATGTCACACCTCTTTATCCTTCTGCCCTGGACTCAAACATCAGCCCTGGATGCCCCTGTTAGCTCTCAGGGCCCTGGCCCCCAATCCGTTTCTTCCTTTCACAGCTTTGTGCCGTCGGCTGACTAGCGTCCATCTCCCACTGACCAGGCTGCAGTGAGGCTTCAGCAAGGCCTGAGTTGTGCCCTTGCTCGCCATGCCACCCCAACCCCTCCCACCATGCCTGGCGCAGCAGGTGCTTCACACCCCTGCTGGATACAGAAAGGATGGCCCCACCCTGCACAATACCCGTTTTAGCAAACTGCTATGTTCTCCTTCCCCGCCCTCCATAAAAAAGACTTTACAGTCCCTCAAAGCCCTTAAGAAAAACATATTACTAGGTGCCGTGTTACAAAGTCCACAGGGGCCCTGAGAGGGCCTGACTCACCAGCTCCAGTTGCCTTTTCTCATGGGGAAAAGCCAGGGGCCCCAGAGCAGACTAGGGATTTCCACCACCAAAGAGGGAGTCCTCTGAATCTTACTCAATGAGTCTCCTGGGAAGGTCCAGCCTCTGAGATCCCAGGGGTCCAGGATGGCCCCAGGCTCTCAGGCCCTCCCATGGGAGAGGCGAGGGCCAGGCTGACTGGAAGTCACAGGCTTGGGCCCTGGGTCCACACCTGCAGATGGCTGAGCACCCTGATTTCCTGGTGATCCTCTGCTCTTTCCTCCCTTCCAAGCTCCCAGAGGATTAAGCTGGCTATTAATAGTGCTGACCTCAACCGCCGGGGTGAGTGACGGCCAACCCAGCAAGAAGGCAGAGCCAGGGCAGGAGAGGAGCCAGCCAGAGCGACAAGCCTCTGCCCTCCAGACTCAGGGAGGGCAGCTGGGCTCATCCATAATCCTAAGCAGGGCTCATCTATGTTGCTCCCTTCCTCCCAGAGATGCAGCTGGCAGTAAGGGCAGTCAGTCCAGGCAAAGGCCAGAAGACCAGAAGGCTGTGGTAGCCCAGCAGGCAGGTCATACACTGTACACTTGCTGGACTCTGAGACACAGTGAGACCCCGTCTCCAAAAAAAAAATTACTATGATTAAAACAGTGCAGTACTGGGTGGGGTGCGGTGGCTCATGCCTGTAATCCCAGCACTTTGGAAGGTCAAAATGGGCAGATCGCTTGAGGTCAGGAGTTTGAGACCAGCCTGGCCAACATGGTGAAACCCCCATCCTTACTAAAAATACAAAAATTAGTTAGGTGTGGTGGCACAGGCCTGTAATCCCAGCTACTCAGCAGGCTGACGCAGGAGAATCACTTGAACCTAGGAGGCGAAAGTTGTAGTGAGCTAAGATCATGCCACCATACTCCAGCCTGGGTGACACAGCAAGACTCCATCCCAAAAAACAAACAAACAACAACAATAACAACAGTCAGTACTGAAGAGAACAATGGACAGAATTATTTATTTTAATTTTTTTTAGACAGGTCTCATTCTGTTACCCAGGCTGCAGTATAGTGGCATGATCACAGCTCACTGCAGCTTTGACTTCCTGGGCTCAAGTAAACCTCCCACCTCAGCCTCCCAAGTAGCTGAGACTACAGGTGCATGTCACCAAGCTCAGCTAATTTTCTTTTTTTTAATTTTTGGTAGAGATGAGGTCTCATTATGCTGCCCAGGCTGATCTCAAACTCCTGGGCTCAAGAGATCCTCCTGCCTTGGCCTCCCAAAATGCTGGGACTGCAGACATGAGCCACCATGCCTGGCTATGGACAGAAATAAACTCCAACAAATTGGGAATACTGTATATATATAATAAATCTGGTATTTTAAATCAGTGGTGAAAAGAGAAATTATTCAATGAAAGGTACTAGGCTAACTGGTCCAAAGTCAGTTTTATACAACACTTATAAATCTATAAGAAAAACCACTATCTTAATTTTAAATAGAAATACAATAAATACAAACAAAATCTAAGGAAATAAAAATTTGCAAAATAAACTCATTTTTTACCCATCATATTAGCCAAGATTTCAGAGATTGGTACTCTTAGTGTTGGCAAAACTACCCACCAGTGTTAGAAGTTCAATTTTTTTCTTCAGAAATTTGGCAGTATGTGCCAAGATGTAAACTATGCAAGACCTTGGACTCTGCCATTTCTCCCAATCCTAGGAAGTGACCTTAATACAAAGGAAACACCCAGGCCAGCATGCAAGGTGTGCCCAGGAGGGCCCGCCAATATTGCTTATAACAATATTGCAGGGCTTTTTAAAAGGCTGACTCACTCATAAATTTATCTCAAGAGATGGTGATTCACCATTTGTGTAAAGCAAAAAGTTCCAAAACAGTAGAGTAGGAGGGACTGCTGGTTTCCTTCACTTTTGCTTTTTGCATTTTATACTCAACATGTGATACTTTTACTCTTATAATTAGAAACTATTTTCATATTGGGGAAAAGCAATATAGTTTGTTACTTAGTAGAAGAAAATACACCAAAATATCCACATTTTGGATGGTGGGATAAGAGTTTTGTTTTGTTTTGAGACAGTCTTGGTCTGTCATGCAGGATGGAGTGCAGTGGCACAATCCTGGCTCACTACAACCTCTGCCTCCCAGGTTCAAGTGATTCTCCTGCCTCAGCCTCCCAAGTAGCTGGCATTACAGGCGCCTGCCACCATGCCCAGCTAATTTTTTGTATTTTTAGTAGAGACGGGGTTTCACCATGTTGACCAGGATGGTCTCGATCTCTTGACCTCGTGATCCACCCGCCTCGGCCTCCCAAAGTGCTGGGATTACAGGCTTGAGCCACCACGCCCGGCGACTTTCATTTCTTAATCATTTTCCACTTTTTCAAAAGTTTCTATACTACTTTTTAACAACTTTTAAGTTAAGAAATACAATATTTTCTTGCTTTTTGCACTCAGATGTCACTGGAGCACAGAGCTCCATTTGCTTCATCTGTGAGGTGTTCCACTAACTCTATGTGCCAGGATGGATTAAACCTTCTCCCTCCTGACAGTAAACACGGACGACTGCCAATCTTTCTTCTACTGCAGACAATGCTGCAACATAAACCCCCATACGTTCATCATTCGATCCATGTGTGATTACAGTATGTTTATAATTTTCTTAATTGCTGAAAAAAAAAATACAGCCAAAAGGTTCCTGCCTTGGCAAATTTGGCAGAAATCTCCCAATTGTCTTTCCCATCAGGGGCCCCTGTTTACACTCTCATCAGCAGAAATCACATTCATTAGTTCTTGATTTGTTCCTCAATGCCCAGCAAAAGGCTAAACATATAGCAGGTACTCCATCAATAAAATACTCAGTAAACACCACCAATGAAAACTCTGCATCAGGACTGAATACATGTATTTTCTGTTGTTACTTTATATTTTATTTTATTTTATTATTTTATTTTGTTTTACTTTATTTTTTTGAGGAGTCTTGCTCTGTTGCCCAGGCTGGAGGGCAGTGGCATGATTGCAGCTCACTGCAACCTCCACCTTCTGGGTTCAAGTGATTCTCCTGCCTCAGCCTCCCAAGTAGCTGGGATTACAGGTGCCTACCACCATGCCCGGCTAATTTTTGTATTTTCAATAGAGACAGGGTTTCATCATGTTGGCCCGGCTGGCCTTGAACTCCTGACCTCAAGTGATCCACCTGCCTTGGCCTCCCAAAGTGCTGGGATTACAGACATGACCCCTGTGCTCGGCCTACTTTATTTTTAGATATGGGGTCTTGCTATGTTGGCAGGCTGGTCTCAAACTCCTGGGCTCAATTGACCCTTCTGCCTCAGCCTCCCAAAGTGCTGGGATTACAACTGTGAGCCATTATATTCAGCTGGTTACATTTTTTTTGTTGTTTTTTTTTTTTGAGATGGAGTCTCGCTCTGTCGCCCAGGCTGGAATGCAATGCGTACTCTTGACTCACCGCAACCTCCGCCTCCTGGGTTCAAGCAATTCTCCTGCCTCAGCCTCCCAAGTAGCTGGGATTACAGGGGTGCACCACCAAGCCCGGCTAATTTTTTTGTATTTTTTTTTAATAGAGACTGAGTTTCACCATGTTGGTCCGGCTAGTCTCAAACCCCTGACCTCGTGATCTGCCTGCTTCAGCCTCCCAAAGTGCTGGGATTACAGCAGGGAGCCACCGCGCCCGGCTCCTTGTTACGTTTTTAAAAGGAAAGAAATGAAAACAAAAGAGAAGAAAGACAAAGGGAAAACAACAGAGTGAAGCATAATAAAGAGGGTGATAGAAGGTGGCCACATGGAAGAGTGGCCAATGGAAATGCAGGTGCTGTGGCCCCCTTGCCAAAAATATAGACAGGATCTGCACATCATTGACAGAATCCCTCGAGACGTTCCCAGCCACTCAAGCAAGATGATACAACACAGCCAAACACCTGCACAGACTCGAGACAGAATAGAGTCTCCAAAGGAGGTGCTCGGCCGAGGCTCTGTTTACACTTACTTTCCAATCCAAAATCAACACATTTAGCTTTTGTTCACATACAGACAGTGGGCCTGACGAGCACTGCATGTCACCACACACTCATGCTCAGTAAACGGAGGTGAACTGCAGATGAGGTGTGCTCAGTTACACAGATTTATAGGCTAGGGTGAGTACAGTACTTTTAACCAAATAAACCCTCACTAAATGGACAGTGGCTTAACAAGCAAGGCAATGGCAGATTGAGGGCATGAAGCAAGTGCAGGCTGGCTAGACAGGCCAGAGCAGACCTTCTCCTTGTGAGCTTTTGTCAACCATAGCATGGGGAAAAATAATAGCATCTAGTTAGGGCTGATGAGTGGTTGGCCAGAGTGATTCCAAATTGTTAAGAAAATGATTTAAGGCCAGGTGGGGTGGCTCAAGCCTGTAGTTCCAGCACTTTGGGAGGCCAAGGTGGGTGGATCACAAGGTCAGGAGTTCGAGACCAGCCAGGCCAACATGGTGAAACTCCGTCTAAAATACAAAAAATACAAAAATTAGCCAGGCGTGATGGTGGGCACCTGTAATCCCAGCTACTTGGGAGGCTGCGGCGGGAGAATCACTTGAACCCGGGAGGCGGAGGTTGCAGTGAGCTGAGACTCAGTGAGCTGAGACACCATTGCACTCCAGCCTGGGTAACAGAGCGAGACACTGTCTCAAAAAAAAAAAAAAAAAAAGAAAAGAAAAGAAAAAAGAAATTATAAAACAGGGACTTAAAAATAATAATAGAAATGTTCAATAAAATGGCAGAGAATTTCAGCAGAAAACTGGACTCTACTTTTTAAAAAACAAATTCAATAAATGGCTGCCCATAACTTGACTTATAAACATCACCTGTATATCTCACTATATATAAAATTTACCTTCAAAAAAAAAACCATAAACAAAATTTTGGCTTTACTTTATGGTTTACATGCTGAAGTGTTTAGCAGTACAGTGTACTGGTATCTATAACTTACTTTGAATTGCTTCATAAGATAAAGATGGATTGATAAATGGATAGAGGGAAAGATAGGACAAAGAAAATGTTGCAAAATGTTAACTGTAGAATCCAGGTGGTGGGTCTATGTGTGTTTGCTGTATAATCTGTGAACCTCGAAAGAGCCAATCCTTCAAGATGGATCCTGAGTGGCTAATTGGGACTAAATT
This sequence comes from Sapajus apella, assembly GCF_009761245.1. Taxonomy (NCBI): domain Eukaryota; kingdom Metazoa; phylum Chordata; class Mammalia; order Primates; family Cebidae; genus Sapajus; species Sapajus apella. Next base: position 750,318 of record NW_022437029.1, on the reverse strand, counting down.
AAAAACAGAGTCAAGCAGCCATTTGCTGACT